>NC_063353.1:7229074-7281842 GCF_021869965.1 Rhincodon typus | reverse complement strand
ATATAATTTCTGCACAGTTGGGCGCACACCCAAATTAGTAGTGATGACATTGTTATACCATATAATAATACAATACAGCACAGGAACAGGCCCCTTGGCTCACCAAGCCAGTGCTAATTCCTAATCCTTATTTAGACCCGCTACTTATCGCCCAAACGTGGTTTCCATCCCTCTGTTTGCCTCCCACGGTGAACCCACACTCACTCCGCAATGAGAAGTCCAGGCTCTGTTGCTGCCTCACCGAGTCCTCGGCTCTGGGCCTTCCTTAACTGCAGCCAAGAGTCTCTGGCTCTGCTGCCAGGCCAGGCCGCCATGGAGCCGAGCCCCACTCTGGCCGCCCTCCTCCGAGATGTCACCTGGCTGGCGCCGCCATCTTGAAGAGTCCAGTGGAGCAGCTTCGCCACTGCTGCTGCTGCTGCCGCCAGCCCCGAACGCCGGGAGGACATCTTCGCTGCCGCGTCCAACCACCGGGAGGTTTGCCGCTCCTCGGCGCACGGCTCGCTCTCGGTGCTGCCGACCAACTTTGCCAACCGAAAGGAAAACAAACGAACAAACGAAAAGAAAAGGAGCAGAAGGGGGAAGTAAATTAAAGGGAAAGAAAGCAGGTAGGAGCGAATGAGGCCCAAAGCAAGAGTCTACGCGCAGCCCGGCTACTCCGCCGCCATCTTAGAACGAGAAACATTGCTCTGACAGGCCCAGTTGGTGGTCAAGCACAAACAATGGAAGCACCATTGCAAAAGCTGAGTTTCCCACTCACCTCCTCAAACAACATGCATCCCACTTGCAGCAGGGTGTGCTGGACATTAATGAACCAGACAGGCTTTCCCCAGCAAGGGCTTTGTCTTAATTCCAGATTTTTAAATTGATTTCGGATTACACCATCTGCCATGGCAGGAGTCAAACCTGGTCCCCCCCCGCCATAACATTACCTGGATTAACAGGCCAGCAACAATACCACCAGGCCATCACCTCCCCAGCGGTTGCACTTTGTTCAAAGGAATGCGATTTGAGTTGCTGAGAAGGGAGTGAGTCATCTATCCAAATGTGGGGTTATCTCCTCACCAAAACAACACCAAGTCGTGTTGTTGGAAAACTGGCATTGATATCAGTACATTGCTGACTGTTGCAATAAAATACCAGCAGCTTCATCCCAAAAAAAGAATTGTAGACATGCATTTTTGTTACTGGCTTTAATAATGAGACTATAAAAAGCTCAACATCTAAGATTAGATCAAAATGTCACTATGACACTGTTGTCAACAGAGTAAGGATGAGATTGGGAACTCAATTCCAGCCTATTAAGTCTTCAGGAGAGTGAAGGGAAAACACCAAAATATACAATGACTGTTATAAAGAGGACAGGGCTTGTTTATTGTGGTGTATGCTTGGGTTCCGTTCTTTTCAAATAAAAGGATCATTGACGGTGTTGGGGGTGTATGACGAGTCTAGAACATTTGGAATTCTTTGAGGATGAAATTTGTATGCAGTTTGAACGGATTGGAGAACTAAACTTATCATAAGACGAATCTTAACTTAAGGTAGACTTTTGGAGTCGAAGTAGAAAAGGGCTTATAAAATACGTCCAAGAGTATTTTTTTAACCAGTAGTTTGCACATCTACCAAGGAAAGATCTAGCATCAGATTTGGATCAAGCATAATGGAATGGGTTAAGTAAACAATCTAAGGATAGAATAATCCTTGGGAGAACAGTGACTATTGCACAGTGAGAGTCAACTGGAAGTAAAGATAATGAGGAGTGTTAAACCATCGGATTGACAGATAACAAATTGCAGTAAAATCAAATTAAACCAAGTCCAGTTGAATTGAAAGGCAAAAAAAAAATAAACAAACAGTGGGTCAACAGTTACTGATAATCCAACCGACCAGGATCAACATGTTGGCTAAAACCTAGGGAGCATTAGAGAAGGAGAACTATCGTAGCCAAATAGTGCTTGATCATAGAAAGCATGTGATTGGAGTTGTTCTTTAGTCATTTGGGATGTAGACATCGCTGGCTAGTCCAGCATTTATTGCCCATCCCGAATTACCCAGACAGTAGTTAAGAGTCAACCATATTGCTGTTGGTATGAAGTCACACGTGGGCCAGACCAGGTAAGGACAGCAGTTTCCTCCCCTAAAGGACAGTAGTGAACCAGATGGGATTTTTTGGCAATTGTTTCATGGTCATCATTATACCGTTAATTCCAGATTTTTATGAATTCAAATTCTACCATCTGCCATGGCGGGATTTGAACTTGGGTGCTCAGAAGATTGCCTGGGTCTCTGATTATCGAAAGGGAAATGTAGGGAATATAAAAATAAGAGAGAAAAGAAAGGATTTGTAGTTGTATGATAACTTCGACATTCTCAAGATGTTTCATTGTCACAGGAGTACTTTTGATGGGCAGCCATCACTCTTATCTGGGATATTAGATTCCAAAGAATTAATGAGTCGCTAAGAGAAAAAAAAAACTTCATCAATCTCATCTTAAATGGGAAGCTCCTCATTTTGAAATTGCGCCATCTAGTTTCAGATTGCCCGATTATTGTATCTGCATTCTAATCATCTTAATTCATGCATGAGAACACCTACTCACTCTGTACTAGGCATTTCGCAGTTTCACTTCTTTTAAATAATATTAGACTTTTCCATCTTTCCTGCAAAACTGGAAAGCCTCAAGTTTCCCAAATTATACCACATCTGGCATTTTTGTGTGCATCACTGGACCAATCTATATCCCTTTGCAAACAAAAATCATGTGTAAGTTTTGTTCACAATCTAGCCTTCTATTCCTTGTACAGTGTTCTTACCAGATCTGTGTACCCCAGCTATAAAAAATTAGGGATGAGCAAGTCCAGGGGAAGAATAGCTGCCCTGTAGCCATTTAATGGTTAATCTGCTCCTCAAGGGTCAGGAAGTCCGACCGCAGACTGCTGCCAGCCAATCAAATGCTAGCATCTCGCCATTGCCAACAGCACCTCTGAAAATGGTGGCCACTGATGGTACTGTACTTGGGGCTTGAGGGGCTTTTGGCACTGGATCAGGGCAGAATGCTTTGGTAGCTTTCTGGGCATATAAGCTTAGGCTTTGAAAGGGTGGATGGGTGGAATTGCATAAGCGACTGTGGTTTTATATATCTTTTGAGGATACTTGGGTGGTTCCTCTCCAGTAGGCTCAGGGATTCTGTTAAGAAGGAACCTTCCTCTCCCATTTCTCATAGGCATGCACGTACAAACAGCCCTAACACAGACCCGGCCTCTCCTTTCAGTCATTAAATCCGACTTACGGGCATCAAATGGTCTTTTGGAAAACGATGGCCTAGCACCAGCTCTGCTGCTGAAAAAAGTGTAATGGGGGAAGGCATTACACATACCACATATTGGATTACACATGCCTGTGTTCAAGCCCATGGGTGACAGGTACAAAATCCAGATCTTTGCATCTTCCACACAACTTGATTTCTAAATATCTTAGTATTCTCAGCAAATCAGGGTACAATACACTCTCTTTCAAACAGCCTTTTCATCCAAGAATATAAATTGTAAATAGTTGAAACTCCAGCACTGCTTCCTGAGATACCCCACAGGTTGCTAACCTGAAATGATCTACTTATCCCATGTCTCTGATCCTGTTCTTTAGTCAATCCTCTCTCTGCACCAATATTTATACCCCCAAACCCATGAGGTCTTGTGACACATTTCATGCAACACCTTAAGGAATGCCATTTGAAAATTTTAATACGTTACATCTACTATCGCAACTTTATTCCCCCTGCTTGTTACATCCTCAGGAACCCGAATAAATTTGTCAAAACTGATTTCTCTTTCATAAAACCAAGTTTTGTTATTAATGTTGTCCAACAATATTGCAGTTCATTTATAAAAATGGTTTCACTTTCTGGACTGCAACATCTACATTATAATGAATGTCCAATGTATTTTCATGCTTATTGACTCACACTTTTTGTAAGTAGAGCTGATAGTTTTCTGGTTTTCTGAACCAGAGTGAGTTTTCCAAAATCTAGGGATTTTTTGAAGTTTGCAACCAATGCAAACATTATCTCTGCAACCACTTCTTTACAGACCCTAACACACAGACAATGAAAGAAAGACTTAAATGGAATTTTTGTCCAAAACCACTTTGCAACTAATAAAGTATTTTTAGTTATTTGCAGGTAGGTCTGAATCTCACGGTAAAGGGCCAAAGTCATAACTATGCCTTAAAACATAATGGTAATTTCACTAAGGCATTAATCCAGTTTGCAGTTACCACTAGAAAAGTTGTTTTTAAGTTTGTATTTTCAGGGAGAAAAGTCTTGTGTCATTATTATTTTTGCATATTCCAGTGTTAAGAAGGTAATTTATATTTAAAATTACCTGGAAGATTTAAGTTTTGAAAGATTGTGAAAAATGGATTTATTTATTTTGTGGAAATACTTGGAGTGTTTATTTAAGATATAATTACAAGTTCATTGTGGACATTGGAGACCTTTATCAAGCCTTTTTGTGAATCACATGGCCAATTGTAATTGCTTTGTTTGTAGTAGATCCCTGTAGGGGCTGTTTTGAACAATGACTAGAGGGAGAGGGTTTTATCTGGTTAACTTGGAGGAAAGCCTGCTTAGAACAAACTTCCCTGCTGATCTTTTCCATTTCTGAAAACAAAGGTTTTTTTTGAGTTAATGGTGAAACTGTTTTTTTCTTTTGGAAGAGTGATTGAAATGAAATCTCAAGATTGTATTTCCTGAGCAAGCTATGTCTGCAAGACTTCAAAGATGACTGTGTGTGCTTTGTGATATGATCATATGTGACAGAATATCACAGCAATAGACTTTGGAACTTTCTGGTTTTATCCTTTTGCTTTTAAGAATGACCTATTGGGCAAAGTGTTGTTTTTCAGAAAACCAACACTTTTTCTCTATTTTGTTGAATATCTCGTGTGTATTTTGGGAATAATTGGAGGGATGCACTCTTAAACTACCACATTACTGTCTATATATCTTAACTGTTGAATCTTTAGTGAATCGGTTTTGCTTTGATAATAAACCAATAATTCTGTTTAATAAGAAACCTGGCTGGTAGTTAGTATTGTTTAAAACCTGATGAACCTAGACCCTTCTTCAGGCCCGAAATGTCAGCCTTCCTGTTCCTCTGATGCTGCTTGGCCTGCTGTGTTCATCCAGCTCTACACCTTGTTATCTCAGATTCTCCAGCATCTGCAGTTCCTACTATCTCTCAAAGATAAGGCAGTTAATTGGTCAAATTGATAACTGAGAAAAGTGGTTTTATTTTATGTTGTGACTTAAAAATAGTTGGTCAGAGCAACAGTGTATTTCTCCAAACTTAGTCACGACATTGGAAAGTCTTCATTGCAATTTTCTACTGGCGACAGTTAGTTGATTTGTCATGTGTAAATGTAATCATTCACTGGCACAAAGTTTGCATTTCATTGGACGAGAAGAATTAAGAATTTGTGCAGTAAAACTTCATATATTTTGTTGCTAGTATAAGGATTTTGATCAAGGAGATTGACTATTGACTTATAGCATACAAAAGGTAGACTCCACATTCACAAAAAATATTAATCTCGCTTATGGAAGTAAGCAGTGACACCAAATCTGAGAATATACCTCGTATAAAACTTCAACAGAACATGAGGTTATGGCAAGCTGGTTTGCTACTGAGCTTGGAGGTTGTTCTGGAGTGGTCATGATGATGTTGGCTCAAAACTAACCAAGCAGCTTGCGAAATTTAAATTTAATCAATTGATCATTGCAAAGATAGGTGGGTATGTCATGCTGAGGCCACAATCGGGTCATCCTGATCTTATTGAATGGCAGTGCACACTTAAGTGATCAAATAGGCTTTTCCAAATTCATATGATCTGTGAGGAAAGAAGATTGCCTCCATTCTGTTCTAGCTGACTTGTAGTTAAAAATATACATACAATATAAATAGCAATGTTTAGTTTTATTTTGCTTTGAGAAATGACTACAAAGTCCAGTAGACACTTTTGATAAGAACATTTGACAAGTGAGCAAAGCAATTAACGTGGATATAATTTTTAAATGTTGCTATGAAACTGCTATTTGGACATCAATTTATCCTGAAATATGCCACTACTAATATGTATCTGCTGCAAGTTAATTCTTTCTTTCAAAATATTCAATCATTCTCAAATTTTAAAATGTTCCATAAAATTGCAGAAAATAAATTGGGGAAGACAGTGGTGTTAATGTCACAGAATTATTAATCCAGAGGCCCAGGCTAATGTTCTGGGACATGGGCTCAAATTCCACCATAGTAGCCGGTTGAATTTTAATTCATTAATTGATAAATCAGAATTTAAAAGCTATTCGAACTATCATTGAATTTTATAGAAAATCACTTAGTTCATTAATGCCTGTTAGGGAAGGAAATCTGAGATAACAAGGTGTAGAGCTGGATGAACACAGCAGGCCAAGCAGCATCAGAGCAGCAGGAAAGCTGATGTTTCCGGCTCTGGTCTGGTGTACTTGTGACTCCAGACCCACAGCTACATCTTGACTCTTAATTGCCCTCCGAAACGGCTAAGCAAACTACTCAGTCGAAAGACATTTTACTGATGAGGCAACAAACGCTGGCCTTTCTATGCCCATGTGTCATAAATACATAATAAAAAGATAAGGCTACTCAGTCCAAATAAGTGGTTCTCACTTAACATTAATATTTGCCTGCTAGAATGATCCAATTTTGTTAGGAATTTAGTAAATTGCAATGATCATTTTTAAAAGCAAATGAAATTATTGGTAGGTTGAACAAATGTAGCATTTACACAAAGGGGTTTCCCAATGTCCCTAAAATTGATGCAAGTAAAAAGGGTAATTTTAAAAAGATTGTTTTAATAGACACATGTGTATATCAGTAAGTTATTCAGGGCCTAGACACAACATCATTTTTTTTAAAAGATAAAATGCTGCTTGCATGAATAAATGACATCCCAACACGTTTTGCAGCCATGACTTATTTCAGAAGTGAAGTCACTGCCAGAATGTCCCATCTTTTGTTACTCATTACATTAATGAAACAAAGCAGCAGAAGCAATTTTTGGAACCCTTTAGAGGCAGTGTGAAACATATTGTGCATAAAAGGAAAGTAAAAACTAAATGCTAATCCATCACAAATTGCTGTGGTTATCTCCCTCCCTCCCCATTTGATCTATGTGGGTGGCTACAACTGGCTAGAGTTTCCCATACTAAGAACATTTCTCTGGAGTTCAGGATTGCAAGCAGCTGGCCTTTCATGATCACAACCTTTCAAAAAAATAACAAAAATAAGAGTGGCATGTCTATAGCACTGCACAACCTCATGACATTGCAGCCTGTTCAATAGCCATTGAAGTAGTTGCAATGTTGGGAGTCAGCTCACTTGGCTGGGTGGCCAGTTTACTGATGCAGAGTGATATCAATAGCGTAGGTTCAGTTCCTACACCAGTTGAGGTTTCTGTGGAAGACTCTCCTCTCAATCTCACCCCTCTCCTGAGGTGTGGTGATCCTCAGCTTAAGCCACCACTACTTGTTTCCCAAGAGAGAGTAATTCTATGGTGACTTTACCTTTCACTTATAATGTGCAGTCACTGCTGCAGTGTAGGAAGTAATCCAATCAAATTGTGCATAGATAGGCCTTGACATCTGTGTTAGTAATGTTGGGTGAAAGATAAATATTGGCTTAGGTGGCAAGATGAACTCCCCAGCCCTTTTTCAAAGCAATGCAATGTTTTTACATTCATCTGAGAAGGCATATGTATAACCATGACTTAACATATAAGACTGCACTCTGACAGTGCAGCATTCTGTGATTACTGTACACAAGTATCAACCTAACTTTATACTAAATTAAGATTTGAAAACAGAACATTTGAACTCAGCTACTACTGCTTTAAAGCTAACGGTTAGAAAAGACCAGTAAAAGTTTACTTCAGTTTGGTAGAAGAATCTAGGGGCAATTGAGTTAAATATATGATTTTACCCAAACAGTGCAGTGCACATCATTACATACATATTAACAGGCTCATATTCTTAAATAGATAGATAAATAATAAATAACAGTTTTCTGATTAGCACAACAAATATAGAGAAGCACATTGAAAAAAAATATATTAAGCAGTTAATAATATGGTTAAACTTGTTTAATTACATTGTGATCCCATAGAAAAAGACAAACTTCATGATCCAGGTAATGTTCAAAAGAATAAAAGGTCAACCATCTCACACTGACTGAATGATACCTAGTTCAGGTTTTAAAAATCTTATAGATTGTAGGAAGATGGAAAGGCCAAAACAATTAAAGACCTCCACTGTTTTGAATTCCTTCCAGTAGGATGCTGTGCACTGCCATGACTTGAGCCCAATAAGGATTTGGAGAGGAGGCAAATCTAAGATGGCATATCAGTGTTTAGAAGGAAGTCATAAGGAATTATCTGATCATTATAATATCAACAAGTTAAAGAAAAGACAGTTTTGGGATTGAAAGAAAGTTTAAAAGTTAGAAGTGAGGTGAAAGTTTTACCCAGAATATGAAATGGAGGTCTGAGTCTTTAATTGGATTTATGGGGGTATAGAACTTCTTAACACATGGTTTAGTTAAAATAAGGAAATCACACTACTTCAAGGAAATTGTATAAAGGGAAATGCATTTCAGCTCAAAGAATAAAATGAAACCTAAAGTGGTACTAGTTGAAGATATAAAGTCACCAAAGTGAGCTGTTGACCAGACAAGTCAACAACATGATGAAACTGCACCCTGAGGAAGTCAGAGAATCGAACAATTCATTGACTGATTGGAGGTAAAAGACAAAGATACAGCTGTGATTTTTAGGCATTGCCCTCTGTTACATTGGGCTAATGAAAAGAACAAAATGAAAATCTCAATTCACTGAATTGAGGCTGTTCACTATCAGGCACCCAGATTGTCAATACAGTGTGGAGCTGGAAGAACACAGCTGATAAGGCAGCATCTGAGGAGCAGGAAAGTCAACGTCTCGGGTTTACACCCTTCTCAGGCCTGGGGAGGGGGAAGGGAGCTTGGAAATAAATGAGGGGTGAGGCGTGATGGTAATAGGTGGATGCAGGTAGGAGCTAGTGGAGATTGGTCAATGAAAAAGGTGGGGTGCATAGGTGAGAAAGAAGATGGACAAGTTGTGTCATGTCAAGGAAACGGGGTTGACAGGAAGGGTTGGACATAGGATGAGGCGGGGGGTGGGGAGATTTTGAAATTGGTGAATTCTATGTTGAGGCCATCGGGGTGTAGGCTCCCGAGGTGGAATATGAGGTGTTGTTCCTCCAATTTGCGTGTGGTGTCATTGTGACACTGGAGGAGACCCAGGATGGACACGTCACTCAGGGATTGGGAGGGGAGTTAAAATGGTTGGCAACCGGAAGGTGTTGTCGATTATCGCGTACAGAGTGCAAATGCCCCACAAAACAGTCCCCGACTCTGCACTTGATTTCACCGATGTAGAGGAGATCACATTGGGAGCAATGGATCCAGTAGACCAGGCTGGAAAGATGTTTGCGATCTTGGACAGAAGTAAGAGGGGAAGTGTAGGGGCAGGTGTAGCACTTACTGCGGTTGCAGGGAAAGGTGCGGCGGGTGGTGGGGGGTGTGGAGCAGATGAGAGAGTCGCAGAGTGAGCAGTCCCTGATAAAGACAGATAGGGGTGGGAGGGAAATATCTCTTTGGTTGTGGGGTCGGAATGTAGGTGGCAGAAGTGGCAGAGTATGATGAGCTGGATGCAGAGGTTAATGGGGTGGTATGGGACTCTATCCTTACTTTTGTTGGGGGGGATGGGGTTTGAGGGCAGAAAGAAATGCAAAAGATGCAGTTGAGGGCATTATGAATCACTGGAGCGGGGTTGTTGCAGTCCTTGAAGTAGGAGGACATCTGTTATGTCCAGAAGTGGGACACTCCATCTTGGTAGTAGATGTGGCAGAGGCGGAGGAATTCTTGCAGGAGGGTGGGTGAGAGGAGGTGTAGTCATACACTTCACTAACACCTTCCACCCCAACCTTAAATTTACCTGGACCATCTCTAACACCTCTCTCCCCTTCCTGGACCTCTCTGTCTCCATATCGGGCAACCACCTCGAAACCGATATTCATTTCAAGCCCACCGACTCCCACAGCTACCTAGAATACTCCTCCTCCCACCCACCTTCCTGCAAAAATGCTATCCCCTATTCCCAATTCCTTCGCCTCCGCCGCATCTGCTCCCAGGATGAGGCATTCCACTCCCGTACATCTCAGTTGTCCTCGTTTTTCAAGGACCGTAACTTCCCCTCCTCGGTGGTCGAGAACGCCCTCAACCGTGTCTCCCACATCTCCCGCACCTCATCCCTCACACCCCGTCCATGCAATAAAAACCAAAAAAGAATCCCCCTCGTCCTCACGTACCACCCCACCAACCTCCGGATCCAACGCATCATCCTCCGACACTTCCGCCATCTGCAATCCGACCCCACCACCAAAGACATCTTTCCCTCCCCACCTTTATCTGCTTTCCGGAGGGACAACTCTCTCCGTGACTCCCTTGTCCGCTCCACACTCCCCTCCAGCTCCACCACACCTGGCACTTTTCCCTGCAACCGCAGGAAGTGCTACACCTGCCCCCATACCTCCTCCCTCACCCCCATCCCAGGCCCCAAGAAGACTTTCCACATCAAGCAGATGTTCACCTGCACATCTGCCAATGTGGTATACTGCATCCGCTGTACCCGGTGTGGCTTCCTCTACATCGGGGAAACCAAGCGGAGACTCGGGGACCGCTTTGCAGAACACTTACGCTCGGTTCGCAACAAACAACTGCACCTCCCAGTCGCGAACCATTTCAACTCCCCCTCCCATTCCTCAGACGACATGTCCATCCTGGGCCTCCTGCAGTGCCACAATGATGCCACCCGAAGGTTGCAGGAACAGCAACTCATATTCCGCTTGGGAACCCTGCAGCCCAATGGTATCAATGTGGATTTCACAAGTTTCAAAATCTCCCCTCCCCCCACCGCATCCCAAAACCAGTCCAACTCGTCCCTGCCTCCCTAACCTGTTCTTCCTCCCACCTATCCCCTCCTCCCACCCCAAGCCGCACCTCCATCTCCTACCGACCAACCTCATCCCGCCCCCTTGACCTGTCCGTCCTCCCTGGACTGACCTATCCCCTTCCTAACTCCCTACCTACACTCACCTTTCCTGGCCCCATCCCCGCCTCTTCGACCTGTTTGGTTCCTCTCCACCTATCCTCTCCTCTATCCCTCTTCTATCCACCTCCCACTCTCTCCCTATTTATTTCAAAACCCCCTTCCCCTCCCCCTTTTCTGATGAAGGGTCTAGGCCCGAAACGTCGGCCTCTCTGCTCCTATGATGCTGCTTGGCCTGCTGTGCTCATCCAGCCCTGCACCTTGTTGTCTCGGATTCTCCAGCATCTGCAGTTCCTACTAGCTGTGGGAGTCGGTGGGTTTGAAATAGATGTCGGTGCTGAGACGGTTACTGGAGATGGAGACGGTCCAGGAAGTGGGGGGAGGTGTTGGAGGTGGTCTAAGTGAATTTTAGGCTTGTGGTGAAAGGTGTTTAAAGTTGATGACACCTCATATTCCGCCCCACATGCAAACTGGAGGAACAACACCTCATATTCTACTTCCTTCCCCTTCCCCTTCCCCTTCCCCAGTCCTGATGAAGGGTGTAAACCCAAAACATTGACTTTCCTGCTCCTCTGATGCTGCCTGACCTCTTTGTTCCTGCAGCTCCACACTGTATTGACTCTGACTCCAGCATCTGTAGTTTTTGCTGTACCCTAGACTGCCAGCAAAATTGTGGAAAAGGGGTGCAGGTGAGAGTCACAATCCCATAGGTTAGATACTCTGATGCATCAGTGACCAAGATTACTGTTGTGGGGTACAGAGTTGCACTATTGCTTCCCACAAAAATAAATCCAAATTTACATTGATCGGAAATCTTTGGCACCATCGCCTATCAACCGTGGCTACTACAGACCTTGACTAGTTCCAACCTTAAAGCAGTAATTGGTATATTCCCTCTTTTAGTTTTGTCAGTGTTAACTAAGTGGTAAAGCTATCAACTCTATATTGAGGAGATTATCCTCCTTTTAATGACAGATGAGAGAAGTGATAATCAAGTCTATTGATTCAACCATTGTAGTAAGATTACTGAAAGGAGGCAGTGGAGTATCAAGAAAAAATTGGTCAAACAGCACATTTGATTGTATAATGAAACATTGTCTGAAAATTCAGTGATGGCATCATTATTCAAAGTGACAAAGAGTATGGAAAACACAACATTCCTTACATTTTTGAAACCTTGAAAGCAACCAGAATTTTACACCTACCAATCAGTTGGTCTTTACATGACCTTCTAATGTTCCAGTATATGGCTGTCTTACAACTTCACATCAGCAGCATAAGACATTCAGTGTTGCATGGTGTATCAATTTTGTACTTAGAATTCATCAGACCCTCCAGATGACTGCGAACAGTTATAGAAGAAAACTGCTTTCAGGTTTTGTGTTAAAGGAGTTATATATAAACCCTGGAAAAAGACAATTGAATAAAATTGTACTTGAAGTTCAATCTTCATCACAGTTTAAAATAGCAAAAAGCCATCATGTTCAGCTTGACAATTACAGTTTAACATTCTAACACATCTCAAAGAGCCAGAAAATTGGTTTAAATTGTAATATAGCAGTAGCGTGGCTGGAAAAGTGGTGTCATAATATAGTTTTATATATTATCACATGCTAGATATTAAAAGCCAATGTTCCTTTAAAGCAAATAGCTGTTGCCTAATGATTTTTGAAATTCTACCTCAATTATAGTTTGTTTGGCAATAAATCATGCGACGTTTTTAAGCCTTTACTGTTCTTCATACACTAATGTCTCTACCCCTTTTATATTTTATTGGGTACATTATATTTGAATATTACAGAGGAGCATTATTTACACTCCACATGCTATAAGCTTTGAGTTAATCCTGCATTTAATTTATCAATCAATCTGTTAGAGATCCTTTTTCCACTCTACCAGCACTTGGAATGGATTATAATCTGGTTTTATGACACCCAAAAGTAATCCCAGCACACTTAGCGACTTCCCCTCAACAACATCTATCAGTGTCCTCCTATTTACTGCTATTCTTTTCCCTTTCAAAATTTTTTGTGCCTCTCCCTGATTCTCCCAAATTCCATGTAAATCTGTCTCCCTTGTTTCTACCAGGAAAATGTCACTCTCTTCGTTGGAGTCATGCCCTGTGCTCCCTGCTCTTAAAGTGCACATGCAAAAGCATGTACAAAGAATACCTGTGGTTTGTTTTGCTTGTTTATTTCAGCAGAATTCACTAAATAAAGAGAAATAAATCCAAATTTAATGAATTTCCATGGCTCTGTAAACTGTGAAACTGCCAGCAGGATCTCAGGGACCATTAACAGGTGCTATGAAGTTGGGATAAAATACAAGGGTGAAAGGGTGATAAGCTTGAGTAGAGGTACCCCGATGAGTACAAACTCTACATAGTGTCAAATGCAAAAAAAATTACACTGAAATAATGCAATGTAGCAAACTGGTAACAGAATGGCTCCTGGACTATTGCCGTTAATTGGTGAGAGATTGACTTAGGCCACAGCTTGCACCTCACTGGCAGTTAGTCCTATCAGTGTCAGATAATGTAGGCCAATGACATCCATGGACACTGACAGTCAGTTACTGCACTGCAAATGAGCATAGCAATCTATAAAACCTTTTGCATAGAGTTTGTATAGCAACCAACAGAAAATCAAGCCAAGCTGCAGATTATGTTGAATTATACTGAGGTGAGCAGGATGGTCAGTGTGCCCGGAGCAGAGCCGGGTGGCCGTTGGACTAGGGACTCAGTGGCTTGCAAGCACGTGTGAAAGCCCTTCGTATTAATCTACTACAACGTAATGTTTGTTGGTAATCTGTTTATCTAACCAACGTTTATCTTTTTAAACTTTATTCCTTTATTTTCTAACTTATACTATGAATCACTATAAGGTAATGTAACTTTTTGAAAATATTTCTCTATTTTGTATCTAAGACTTGTATCTTGATACTTTGTACCTAAGATGGTGCTGTGAGGGCGACATTGTAAACTTTTCACTGTACTTGAGTACATGTGGCAATAAACCTAATTCTAATTATATATTATTATGCACAAGAATGTTTTTTTTTCATTCATATGCATGAAATATATATATACATCAATATAACCTGCAGCTTGGCTTGTTTTTACATTCTATTAACACAGTGTATACATAATATACATTATATTGTATAATACATGATATATATATGCATATAATATAGTAATAGAATATAAAAGACAAGCCAAGTTGCAGATTATATTAATGTATAGATACTGTGCACGGTGACTCAGTGGTTAGATTGCTGTTTCACAGCACCAGGGACCTAGGTTCAATTCCACCCTCGCGCTGTGTGGTGTATCTACATTCTCCCCCGTGTCTGTGTGGGTTTCCTCCTATGGTCCAAAGATGTGCAAGCCAGGCGGATTTGCTATGCTAAATTGCCCATAGTGCTCAGGGGGGTGTGGCTTAGGTATGTCAGCCATGGGAAATGCAGGGTTACAGAGGAAAGGGTAGGGGGATGGGTCTGGGTGGCATGCTCTTGAAGGGGTGGACTTGTTGGGCTGAATGGTCTGTTTCAACACTGTAGGGATTCTATGATGAATGAAAAAAATGAGAATTATATTCAGCACAATATTGTGTATATATTATATAATACACATGATATTACATCATAATTATATCACATAGTACATGTATTATGTATGTTATATTGTACTGAATATATTCTCTTTTTTTATTCATATGCACAATATCTATATTTCAATATAATCTGCAGCTTGGTTTTTTTTTAATATTCTATTCGTATATTATGTGCGTACATATATAATACATTTGATATTATATTACATGTTCTCATATATATTATGTATATGTTATATGAGGCTGAATATATCGTCAGTCCGTGTTCTGTTGTGATCTGGCCACGAATAGAACAAATGATCTCAAAATAAAAAGACCCTCTCAGAGAGTGTCCGGACCGTGCAGCAAACTGGTTTCAAGTCTCAGTTCATAGAAAACAAACGCGTCCCCACTGTTGAGAAACGATTTGAGCCGGTTTCTCAGTACTCGGCGGAGTCGGTGGGGGTGAAGAACTGCACTTTGCTGAGGAGGGACGAGGTGCTTCTCCTCATGGAGTTGTTCCTCCTCATGGAGCTGCGCTTCCTCAGCGAGTTCTGGTGCGAGAGCTCGCTCCTCTGCAGGGTCTGGATCAGGATGGACGGCTTCTCGTCGAGCTCTCGGGCCGAGCACCTCGGGGTCGCCACCTTGACGCGGTTGCCGAACTTGGAGTAGTCTACCGAGTAGACACCGTCCTCCTCGGTGACGACGGGCACGAAGCGGTAGCCCCACAGGATCTCCTCGGAGATGTACGAGGTCCGGGCCTGTGTGGTGATGCCCGTGGTCTCCACCACCCCCTCGAGGATGACGATGACCTCCAGGTTCTGGCTCTGCAGGTCACTGGCCGAGATCTCATAGAGCGGGCTGCGGCGATCCAACACATGGCTGATGGTGAGCGGAGCGACCAGGAAGATGCTGCCGCTATCCAGGGGGTTGTCCACCGGGATGTCGATCTGGTGCAGCGGCAGGATCTCGCCCTCGGCCGTGGTGCTCCTCCTGACCACTTGCATCCTGACCGAGGCGCTGATGATCATGCTCTTCCTCAGGTCGCCCACCCTGAACATGAAGCAGAGGCGGCCGTTCCTCAGGCAGATGACGGCGTGGCGGCTGAAGATGAGAGTCTCCGCCCGGCGGTGAGCCTGCGCTGTCTTCATGAAGATACAACCCAACATGACGGCGTTGATGATCAGCCCCGAGATGTTCTGCACGATGAGGCCGGTGATGGCGGTCGCGCACTCCTCGGTGATCATTCTGCCGCCGAAGCCGATGGTGACCTGCACCTCGATGGAGAACAGGAACGCCGAGCTGAACGACCGCACTTTGGTGACACACGGCTCGGAGCCTGAGCTCGGCCGGGGGTCGAGGTCCCCATGGGCGAACGCTAGCAGCCACCACATCATGGCGAAGAGGAGCCAGCTGCACAGGAACGACATGGTGAAGATGAAGAGGGTGTAGCGCCATTTGAGGTCCACCAGGGTGGTGAAGACATCCTGCAGGAAACGGCCCTGCTCTCGGATGTTCTTGTGAGCCGCGTTACACGAGCCGTTCTTGGCGATGAAGCGAGCCTGGCGGGGCCGCGCCGTGTACCGGGGCTGCCGGCGCACGTTCTCGGCGGCGATCCGGGCCAGCACGTACTCCTCCGGGATGATGCTCTTCCTGGCCAACATTCTGGCCGCATAGTCCTGGCCTTACACACACGGGGCACCCTGGCCTAGAGGGACAGAGCGGCACTCCTGAGTCTGAGATAGTAGGAACTGCCGAAGGGTCCAGACCCGAAACGTCAGCTTTCCTGCTCCTCTGATGCTGCCTGGCCTGCTGTGTTCCTCCAGCTCCACACCTTGTTATCCCCGACTCCCGAGTCTGAGTTGGGCAAACACAGTTTGTTCCTTGTACTGGGATCTGGGGCGAGAGAGAGAAATTGGCAATTCTGCCCTTGAGTTGCTAAGCAGAACACTTAGTGTGGTGTCTGAGAGAGAGGGGAACACACTCTTGATCCTCTGTAGATTAGGCAGAGCTTGGCACTTGCAGTGGTGTCTGGGAGAGAGAGAGAGATTGCCGCTTCTGTCCTCAACTTGCTAAGCAGAGCACATTTTCCTCGCTACCATCAGTTCTGTGGAACTGTCACTCGACCCGAAACGTTAACTCTGATTTCTCTACACAGAGCTGCTGAGCTTTTCCAGGGATTTCTGTTTCTGAAGTAGAACACTTATAGTGGGGTCTGGAAGAGAGAGAGAGAGACTCACACACAAACTCCTGATCCCACTCGGGTAAGCAGACCAGTTGTAGTGGTGTCTGGGAGAGAGTGTGGCACTCCTGATCCTGCACTGGTAAGTAGAGCATTTGTACAGATGTGTTAAAGAGAGATGAGAGAGTGTCTTGCCTCTGCATATGGAATATCCCTCCCATTCTGGCACCTTATTTAGTTCTTCCAGGGTCTGTGTGATTTATGCAAGTTCTGGGTGTGTGCTATTCTTGTTCACACACACTGTTGACAATTTTGTAGCCAGGCTTAATTGGAAATAACTAGCGGCGGAGCGTTATCTCATTTCGCTGATTGTCATGAACTGTGCCACATCAGTGCTTATGTGAAGCTGGTTATTATCATCCTAAGTGTAAGAAACTCTTCCAGGCTGAGAGCTACCCGGTTGTACAGTCTTTTTGAGGCTGGACAGTTCACGTGAATGCAAATCAGCGCATTCTTCCCTCCGATTTCCTTCGTCCCAGACTTTCTGTTTTTGGGTTGGGGGTGGTGGTGAGTTGACCTCTTCAATGTTTCTGTTCTTGCCAGACTGTGAGGCTGTCGGAATTAACACCTTAAAGTTGTGGCGGTGCACGCTCAATATTAAATCGCAATTACCAGCGTCAGTCCTCCTTCTGTCCTTAACATAACTTTGGCAGGGAACCACCTTTGTTAGGTTTAACAGGTAAACAGCGACAGAACCAGTAGCCGCTTAGTTCAAATATTAAAAAAAAAATGAAGTGCTGGAGAAACTCAGCAGGCCTGTGAAGAGAGCAAATAGAGTTAACGATTCGAGTCCGCTATGACTCGCTTCGGAAACCGGTCAGTTGAGATGGCTTTAAAATATTCTCATCATTCTGTCGTTTGCACCTTACAAGTGTGAGCTCAGCCACACTTTGGACTGTACGTATACATGCCTGGACAGATTTGTTACTGTTAGCACAGTTAGATAAGAACATATTGTGCTAAATTTCTGACATGTGAATTAGGGTTTGGCTTTTTCTGTTCTTTCATGGCTGGGTCAGCATTTCTTCCCCATTTCAGAGACAGAAAGCAGGGATATGCTATAACAGGGTTAGATCAAACAGAGTGGGAGGAAGCTTGTGAGCAGGATAAACACCAGCACAGACCCGCTAGAGACCAAATGGTCTGTTTCTGTGTAATACCTAAGACACATTCTTCATAAGAGTTGTGTCAGTGGAATTCGAAACCTAACCCTCAAATAGGTTATTATACATGAAGGAAAGATTGCTTCTTTCCACTTAAAAACAACTTTTATTTGATATGGATGAAAAGTTTACATATGCCAGAATTAAAACTGAAGTAATGTGACATGAAAGCATGCATGCCAGGTTCTCTAGTCAGTGTTGGCATGAACTAAGTCAAAAAGAGTTCCCTAATCTTTGTAACATGCTGTGTTCTTTGCAGACATACTCCTCTCTGCACTGTAATTGGTGGGATAGCTTCTGGTGCCCCTGCTCTCTGGGTAAACAGGTGTTAGCCTTTGGACGATGGAACTCCTATGTTTTAATGAATATACAAAATGTGAGAGATTGAAATAAAACAATAATGAGTGGAATTTTCCCAGGCCTTGAGCAGCATGGGCAATGGAGAGGAAGTTGGGAAAATGCTGAAAGAATGAAAAAATATCAAATCTAAAAGAAGAGAATAGAAGTTCCAACTTTCCTGTTATGATTTCAACAGCGAGCTCTGAATGTCACCAAACCGGTGACAAATTTATTTCCATGCACTTGCATCTCAGTATTAACCAATCTCACCTCATTTCAATGCAGCTCATAATTCTGTTCTCCCCTGAGGAACTGGATGGTGATAATTACCGATAGTGAAAGGCAGCATGGTTACCCGGACGATGCAGGTTGCTATTTGCTTCCCTGTACTTCCATTTCAAGGACTATTCACTAGCATCTCATTGCATGCTCCAATGACAGCAACCACCTCCATCCTTTGCACACAGAAATCAGATTTGGTAAACCACACATCATCATGGCTGATCTTGTGCTAACACATAATATGTATCAGCACTGTGGTGAGGTGAGAGGTACAGCCCTTGATATCAAGGTTGCACTTGACTGAGTGTGGCATCAATGAGCCCTAGCAAAACTGAAGTCAATGGGAATTGGCGGGAAAACACTCAGAATCGGGGGTGGTGGGTGATGGATGAGAAATGGTCTGCTCATTAGAATCATAACAGGCACAGTGGAAGATGATTGTGTGGTTGATGGATGTCAGTCATCTGAGCTCCAGGATATCTCTGTAAAGCCATTTTGCTTCCTTATTGCCTAGTTGAGGTTCCATTAAAGATGACACATTATCCCATTCACATTCTTGTGAGTGCCTGATAGTCAGGATTAGCCCATTCCCCTTCATGTTCCATTTGGTGTTGCCGTCCCTGTCAACCCCATAAATTTCAGACTCCCCATGTTAGAGTCCAACCATAAATGCATACAGGAGCAAATCACTGCTTATGCTAGAATTTGTACTGAAAACAACAAAAGCTGGAGATCACAGTGGGTCAGGCAGCATCCATGGAGAGAAAGCAAACCAATGTTTCGAGGCTAGATGACTCTTCATCAGAACTGAAATATATATATTTTAGTTCATTGTCCTGTTTGTGAAATCAAATCCTTGTCATCTCTGCAAAGCTGATATGATCACAGACAAACATAAAAGTGTCAGTGCATTTGCAATTTACAAACACATTCAACAGATCTCTTTGCTGCATGATGCCTGAGAGCTGCTGTCCTCACACATTGAAATGTAAGTATGTAAGAGCATGTTGTATTCAATGCTGTGTTTCTGTGTGGGCTCGGGGGCATTGAGAGTGTAATCCTGCAGGATTTATAACCTCCCAATGTTGTTTGGTCATTTGATGTGTACTACATACATCTGAATGACATGAATTAACTCAGCTGCCCATGTAAAGGCATTACATTGAATTACATTACATAGCAGCATTGCTCTCTTTCTGGGAGGCCTACGTGCTATATCAGTGTTTACAAGGAAGTCTCATTTCTGTTTGCTGTGACTGTTCAGGGAGCACATCTCTGAAAAGCTGTTTTGGTTTTGATATTGCCCACATAGTAACAGTGCATGCATCCTGAATGGATCCGAGAATGACTGGTGCTATCTTCACTGTCTCGGCCCTACACTGTCAACACAGAAGGAAATAGCAGTTACAAAGACAACTGCAAGCCCAGAACCTGTTGCACAGCCTCCAGAAGCAACAGGTCTCCTCAGGATGTGGAGGCTGATGAGGAGACCAAGCATCTAATGTCTTTGCTGTAATTTCCTTCAGATGTCCAAAGATTCAGAATACTTCCCTGCAACAGTTAAACTAACAGACAATGTGCTGTCAGCATCTTTCCCCACCAGAGACAGAGTTTGGATGTAAGCAGAGCATTGGACGTTACCCGTTCTTGACTGAGTGTGCGGTGCCTTGCAAAATGAATATAATGAATCTTACCTTCCAGAGATTTGTGCACTTATAGGTATCATGTAGGGACACACACAAATGAATGGAGCATGAGTGAAGCCAGGCTCTAACATAATGCATTTGCATTTTGATGTGGTCCAGTTGGCATTGAAGTTCAAATCATTCATCGATCTGAAGACAAAGTTCCAATAGTTCATCAGATTGGGCTTTTCATTTGGTACTCAAACAACTGTTCAAGGCCTTTCCCACAATAATTAATAGAGACTTCTAATATTTGAAGTTCCTCAGGTTTAAACTGAAGGGCTATCTTTGTTAGATTTGCTTCTACAAATTTATTATTGAGATGTTTCAAGTCTTCCTGGGACTGATGTTGAACAAGTCTTGTCGTCACTACATTTTTCATTTACAGGCTTATCTTTTGTGTGGAATGAAGGGGTTAACTTATGATAAGGGTTTGAGCAGGTTTGGCCTTAATCCAACAAACATTAGAAGAATGAGAAGTGATCTTATTGAAACGTACAAGATCCTGAGTGAACTTAACAGGATGAATGCTAAAAAGATGTGGAGACTTTAGAACTAGGAAGCACAATTTAAAAAGGGATCTCTTATTAAAAAAAGCAGAGGAAGTCTTTTTTTTTCCTCAGAGGGTTTTTATTCTGTGGAATTCTCTTCTCCAGCATGCAGCGGAAGCTGGGTCATTGAATATATTCAAAATTGAGTTAAATTGATTGTTGATGGAGAGAGTGAAGAGTTTTGGGGGCCAAATAGAAAAATGAAGTTGAGGTCACAAACAAATCAGGCATTATGTATCAAATGGTAAAGCACACTCAAGTGGCTGATTGATCTACTCTTGCTTCTAATTCTTCTCTTACATTTTTTAGTTTAAGCTTTCTTGACATGGTGTATTTAGCTTAAAAGAGATAACGAACCAGACAGTCTGGAGTGCTCAGCTAATTTGCAAATGGAATGAAAAGATTATTGAAACAGTCAAGGTTACTGAATGAATCCCTAACACTAACAGGCAGAAAGAATTCTCCTGCCCAGTACAGGCCTGTCATAATATTAATTTGCAGTCTATACTTTGAAAAATTAGAATTGTAGAATCCCTACAATACAGAAGCAGATGATTTGGCCCGTCAAATCCACACTGCGCCTCCAAACAGCATCCCAGCCAGACCCATCCCACTACCCTATCCCCATAACCCTGCATTTCCCATGACTAGCCCACCTAACCTGCACAAAAATTGACACAAACAAACTATTAAGATGACTGCTGGAAATGACGTGACTTTTGGAATTTGGACCACGGACAATGTCAAGTCTCTGGAAAGTATCTAATTAAATATGGACATAGGTGAAAGTTCCTCATTGTTTCATTATTTCAGGATGGGCCAACATCTAAACTGCCTGTCTCCATGCTTCGTACTGGACAAAATGGAAGATGAAAACTCAATGGCCAATATCGACATCTCATGGTATTACAATGGCCTCCTCCATCCAAACTAGATTGGGTGGGGTGCAGAAGTGTTACCCAGTGGATATGTGATTGCAACTGGTTTCAGAATCGGCACTCTTATTACCGCAGGATGAAATAGATCCTTCAGAACCATCAGTCATCAGCCTCCTCTGAACTGGACTCTGAAACTAGCTGTAAGTCATAAGCAGCTGAACTACCTAAACTAAAACAAAAACAGAGAAGACCAGAGAAACTCATCAGGACTGGCAGCATCTGTGGAGAGAGAAATAGATTTAATGTTTCAAATCTGGTATGACTTCAGAACTGAAAAGGGCTGGAACATGGTAGGTTTCATGCTGTAGACAGAAGTAGAGGAAGATCGGGTGGAACAGATGGTGAGAGTATGCAGAGGAAAAGACACAGGGAATGCAAGTGGTTGTAAAGAAGAAATTGAGCTGTAAGATAGGTGTAAATAATAGGTGTGAAAAGGAGAAATGGGTCCACTATGTTGAGATGCAAAACACAAATGAGACATGGAGGAGACTGTAATCAAAATGGAAGACAAGGATCATGTGTTGAAGTTGTTCAACTCAGTGTTGAGTCCTGAAGGATATAAATGCCTATTCCGAAAATGAGGTTCTGTTCCTCCAGTTTTGTTTTGAATATTGCAGTATTGCAGAGCCAAGATGGTTTATTGAAAAGGAGAGCAACTGAGAGGTCAGGGTCATTCTTATGGGCAGAGCGGTGATGTTTTGCAAAGTAGTCACTTTGTATACATTTGGTCTTGCCAATTTAGACGAGATCGCATTGTGAGGAACAAATGCAGTAGTCTAAATTGGAAAGAAGCACAAGTGAAACTCAGCTTCACCTGGAAGGTGTATTTGAGACTTTGAATGGTGAGGAAGGAGGAGGTGAATGGGTAAGTGTTGCACCTCCTGTGATTGCAAGGAAAGGTGCCATTATTCACTGGCATCCCTTGTGCTGCCTCCAAATTTAAAAGGCTGTTGTGCATTGTCAGTCCGGAGCTGCCCTGCATGGTTTGTGACATTCGTTCTGGACATTCCAGACTAGGGAATATCATCATTCTGCTTTGAGGCATGGTCCTGGCACTCCTGTCAGATGGGTCTTCCTCTTACTCAGGACCAGTGGTGGAGGCCAAGATACTAGACCATGTCAGCCAGTTCCAAGGTTGCCATCTGCATTAAAGAAGTCTCAGCTGTCTGGAGGAATGAACAGCACTGCAGGAAGAAGAACAGTGTCCTTCGCCATATCACAAGCGTTAGTGCCACCATTTCTTGTGCAAAAAGCCACATAAAGACAAGGTTGGAAAAGGATGGCATGGTTTATTCCCTAATGGACATTAAGGAATCAATTGGATTTTTATGACAATCCAACAGCATCCTGGTCACTTTAAATTTTCAGATATTTAAAGCTGAATGTAACTTTTCAAATTATTTGTGGAATTCTCTGGAGCACTGGTTCAGTAACACAACAACTGCACCAGTCGGCCTCAAAAGCATCAAAACAATAATGGGCAGACTGCTACCTTTAACTAGTTTTTGTTTTAAATCACATTTTCTGTGGAATTGTTGAGATTAATTAGCTCTTTTTGTTCCCCCAGTTCTTCTTTTCCCTTTTGGCATCAGAGTGTTAACCTGCTACTGAGTCCAGTCACCCAGGACCTAAGGAACACCATGTTCTGTGAGGCATTTGATATGTCATCTGATACTCAACCTGCAACATCCTGTATTGCTGTCAGTTAAATGAATATCTAGGTTACCCTTCAACAAATCTGTTAACATCATTTAAGCACAAAAGTTTACATTCATATACTGAAGAAATCAGACAAATATTTTAATGAGAAGTTACTGTGGTGATTATTAGCAGCCTGAAAATACTATAAAAGTGTTTGCGAATCAAATTATATTGTCACACAGTTTTGTAATCATTCTGTGTCATCTCTCTGCACACAAGATGGAGGGAGGTGATGGCATACTGATATTAGCACTGAACTATTAACCCAGAATCTCAGCTAATGTCCTAGGGATGTGGGTTCAAATCTTGCCATGGCAATTGTTCAATTTTTTAAAAAATGCGGAATTAAGAATCCACCGATGACCATGAAATCATAGTCAATTGTCAGGAAAAACCCATCAGGGTGAGAGAGGGAGCAGCAGCCCAAGGTGTCAGTGAGGGTGAGGTTAAGCACTTGTGAGGAGTGTGAGCTCAGCATCGCCAGGTGCTTATGGACTGTGATGTTGAACTATTAACTGTGTTTCTTCGTTTTTCTACATTTTAGAAATACCGTAATGTTTAACTTCTTAACTTGCTTTCTTTATTTTTCTACTTTGTACCAAGATTCTGTGCTGAGGTACATTTGTATCTAAGATGGCACCATAAGTGGCAGCTTGTAAACTTTTCACAGTACTCACGCGAGTGAATACATGCAACAACAAAAGCTAGTTCAATTTTAAAAAAAAGCTAATTCAATAATGTCCTTTAAGGAAGGAAATCTGCCATCCTCAACTTGTTTGACCTATACGCGACTCCAGACCCACAGCAATGTGGTTGACTCACAACCGCTGTCTGATATGGCCTACCAAACCATTCAGTTGTACCAATTCGTGCAAAGTCTCAAAGAAATGAAACTGGACTGACCACCTGACATTGAACTAGGCACTGAAAAAGGCAATGGCAGAAATAGCCTGCAAAGTTGTCCTTATTAACATCTGGGAGCTAGTGCCAAAATTGGGAGAACTGTCTCACAGACTAGTTAAGCAACAGCCTGACATAGTCATACTCAATGTTTCAGACTGCGCCATCACCATCCCTGGATATGTCCTGTCCCATTGGCAGGAAAGACCCAGCAGAGGTGGCAGCACAGTGGTATATAGTCAGGAGGGAGTTGCCCTGGGAGTCCTCAACAATAATGCTGGAGCCCGAGAAGTCTCATTGCTTCAGGTTAAACATGGGCAAGGAAACCTTCTGTTGATTACCATGTACTGTCTTCCCTCAGCTGATGAATCAGTACTCCTTTTTTTTCATCATTTCATGGGGTATGGGTGTTGCTGGCTGGCCAGCATTTATTGCCCATCCCTAGTTGCCCTTGAGACGGTGGTGGTATGAGCTGCCTTCTTGAACTGCTGCAGTCCACCTGCTGTGGGTTGACCCACAATGCCATTAAGGAAAGAATTCCAGGACTTTAACCAGTACAGTTGCATCAACCGTGACATCAAGCAGCATCTGCTCAGCAATAACCTGTTCAGTGATGCCCAGTTTGGGTACTGCCAGGGCCACTCAGCTCCTGACCTCATTACAGCCTTGGTTCAAACGTGGACAGAAAAGCTGAATTCTAGAGGTGAGGTGAGAGTGACTGCCCTTGATATCAAGGCTGCATTCGACTGAGTGTGGCATCAAGGAGCCCTAGGAAAACTGGAATCAATGGGTATGAGGTGGCAAACTCTCCGCTGGTTGGAGTCATACCTGACATATAGGAAGATGGTTGTGGTTGTTGGAGGTCAGTCATCCCAGCTCCAGGACACCTCTGCAGGAGTTCCTCAGGGTAGTATCCTCCGCTGAGCCATCTTCAGCTGCTTCAACAATGACCTTTCCTGCATCATAAGGTCAGAAGTGGTGGTGTTTGCCGATGATTGCACAATGTTCAGCACCATTCGCAACTCTTTAGATACTGAACCAGTCCGTGTTCAAATGCAACAAGATCTGGACAATATCCAGGCTTGGACTGACAAGTAGCAAGTAACATTCATGCCACACAAATGCCAGGCTCTGACCATCACCACTAAGAGACAATCTAACTACTTCCTTTGACATTCAATGGTGTTACCATCACTGAATCCCACAGTATCGACATCCTGGTGGCTATTCATTGATCAGAAACTCAACTGGACTCACCACATAAAAGTAGTGGCTACAACAGTAGGTCAGAGGCTAGGAATACTACAGCAAGTAACTCACCTCCTGACTCCCCAAATCCTGTCCACCATCTACAAGGTGCAAGTCAGGAATGTGATGGAATACTCCCCACTTGCCTGGATGAGTGCAGCCTCAACAACACTGAAGAAGCTTGACACCCTTCAGAACAAAGCAGCCCACTTGATTGGCACCACATCCACAAACAACCACCCCCTCCACCACCAACACTCAGCAGTAGCAGTGTATACGATCTACAAGATGTACTGCAGAAATTCACCAAAGCTCCTCAGACAGTGCCTTCCAAACCCATGACTACTTCTGTCTAGAAGGACAAGGTTAGCACATACATGGGAGCACCACCACCTTCAAGTTCCCCTCCAAGTCACGCACCATCCTGACTTGGAAATATATCATCGTTCCTTCACTGTCACTGGGGTCAAAATCCAAGAATTCCCTCCCTAATGGCATTGTGGGTCAACCCACAGCAGGTGGACTGCAGCGGTTCAAGAAGGCAGCTCACTACCATCTTCTTAAGGGCAACTAGGAATGGGCGATAAATGTTGGCCAGCCAGCGACGCCCACATCCCACAAATGAATAAATTTTTAAAAAACAATATAGTGTCTTTAATGTCCATAGGTATCCCACATTGCTTTAAGTATTATCATGGATGCAGTGTAAGAATAAATGCTATAAAAGTATACACTTTGATTGCTGTTGAGTACTGCAGAAATGTTAGAGGCATACTCACATTTTACCAATCACATTACTAACCTCAAATTCAAAATATGTTCTTATTGTGGAAGTATTGCTTCTGAATTATCATCTATAAAATATTATTATGAAAGCTTTTTGAGAACTTGAATCTTGAAGGATAATGGAGAAATTGATTTTAACAAGGCGTTGCTTGGAAATGACACTGTTTCAGCAAGTTGTTGACTTGCTTACTGGAGGTCACTTGCCTGGGTTTTCTGACAGCAAGAGAGCTAGTGTGTGTTTTAAGAATGTGTTATGTGCAGTCAGAGATTATTAGGTTCAGTTGGGGAAAAGGTTGCACAGCTCATTTCTTTGCTGTTCTTAAAAGCCCTTTTGGTGAGTCCAGTGTGAAAGCTGATTATCCTTTTTGAAAACTATCTGGAAGACTTCTTGATACTATGTTTCCTGAGCACGTTGCATCCATCTTGATCCCAAAGATAATTGTACATGTCCATTTATCTGTCTTTGAATGCCAGAATGTTAGATTGACAGCCATCTGAATATTCCATACTTTATGCTATTTTCCTTCAAGACTTGGCCATCATTATCCAAAGTGTTTTTTTAAGTGAATCTCATGATTTTTCCTTTACCTGGTGTATGTGTTTGTGTGAACCAGCTTTGTATCTCCAATCAGCTTTATTTTACAATTAATCAATAATTTTATTGATTTATTGAGGTTATTAAAGAAACCTGGTTGATGGATACTTTTATTCTAAGTCATACATATGACTGACCATATCAGGAACTGGGCAAAACAATTAAACTTATGCTGCAATCTGAAGAGTATTAGTTCTAGAAGATAGTGCGCTCCTTCCATCTCAGCAGTAACAATATGTACAATACATTCCATTAAATTTTATGTTTAAAGTCAATAAGGCCTTAGGCAATGTAATTCTATTTCTGATAGGCAGATGGTGAAGAATGGAACTAGATCCTAATCTTTACACACTTAAAAACCTTTAGTAACAGTGATGCACATTGCGAAGATGCACAGATTAACCAGAGAAGCACAGTTTCAGTCTGTTATTTTATATGTTTATTTTTTCACAGAATATGCGCAGGCATTCTATTTTATCCCTATTTTCCCTTGAGAAGGTGGTGGTGAGCTGCCTTCCTAAACTGCTGCAGAACCTTGCCTGTAGGCAGATCCACAGTGCCATTGGGAAAGGAGTTCTTGGATTTTGACTGCGTCACAGGAATAATAATATAGTTCCAGGCCTGTATGGTGTGTAACATACAGGAATTCTAGGTTAATGCCTGGAATTAAGGAGCTCAACTTATCAAATATACCATTGCTATATAATTAGTAATTGGTGATGGGTATATTATGTGAACTAAGCGCAGTATATTTTAATCTTTTACTGTACAAACATGCAATCTGGATATTTCATAACCAGCCCCTTTTTCATGACTGGAACAGCACTTTTATCATTTTAACCCTTAACTTTTGCAGCCTTTCTGTCCTTATTCTTTCATTGTTCTCCTTTATATCGTTCTGTTCATGCTTAAAATTTGTTCATTTCTAACATTGTGCAGATCTGACAAAAGATTATACCAACATCCAAAGTAGGAGCAGAAATAGACCACTCTCAAAACTACTCCACCACCTTCCTATCTACCTCCAGCAACCCTTGATTCCTTTGTCTAACAAGAATCTGTCCACCCCGTCTTAAAAATATTCAATGACCATGCTTCCACTGCCTTCTGAGGTAGAGAGATCTATAGCTGCACAACTCTCTGAAAGAAAAAAAAACCCTTTGTCTCTGTCCTGGATGGGTGACCCCTAATTTTAAAACAGGGAGCCCCTAGCTTTGGATTAATCCACAAGTGGAAAGATTTTTTTCACATCTGCCATGTCAAGACCATTCAGTCTTATACACATTAATAAGTCATCCCGCACTCTTCTAAACTCCAGTGGAAACAAGACCTGAATGTCTAACCTTTCCTCAAAGGACAACCAACTCATTCTGGGTATTAATTTGGTAAATTTCCTTTCAATCACCTCCAATACGTTATACATCCTTCCTCAAAGGAGACCAAATGTCCACACGGTATTCAAGATGTGGTCTCACCTGTCCCCTGTACAACTGAAGCATAACATCTTTACTTTTATATTCGGTTCCTCTCATAGTAAAGGATAGCATCCCAATAGCCTTCCTGATATTGTCTGCTGTATCTGCACTCTAACCTCAGAATTCTGAAGTAATTCTTTGTTGATGTAAAACTCTGCTTGTCTATTCTTCCTGTAAGTTGAACAAGTTCACATTTTCCAACATTATACTCCACCTGCTAAAATTTTGCCCATTCACTCAATCCAGCTATATCCATCCACACCATTCTTACATCATCTTCACAATGTATTTGTTGACCTATCTTGTTGTCATATGTGATAAAATGCATTTGCTCCCTTCATCTAGCTCAGATCCCTGATGAATTGTTTGATTGCATCCTGTAAATTGGACAAAGACCCAGTTATGCATAATCTCTGTTTGCTGTCAGCCAGCCAATCTTCTTTCCAATGCTAATATGTGAACCTGCACACCATAAGCTTTTATTTTCCACAATAACTTTGATCGGGCACCTTATCAAATGCCTTCTGGAAATCCAAGTAAAGTCTGTTTACAAGGTGTAGAGCTGGATGAACACAGCAGGCCAAGCAGCATCAGAGGAGCAGGAAGGCTGACGTTTCGGGCCTAGAGTCCGTTTACATATAGTTTATCCAAATGTGTTACTCCTTCAATCTGTTAACTCTGTTTCTTTTAAACTGTATGCTGCCTGGCCTGATGAGTATTTCCAGGATTTCTGCTTATATTTCAGATTTCTTGCATGTGCAGTGTAATGCTTTTATTCTAAATCTCCAACCTAAGTAGCTTCAAGATAAATCTATGTCTGAAAAACATGGGAAAACATAGACTTGAAATCTAGTTTAAAATCTGACTTTATACTCAAGCTGGTTGACATTTCAAATGAAAATTTGAGATTTAAATTGAAATTAAAGATACAATGTTAAGGGAAATGGGATTGTATGGGAAAATAATGTTGTGGTGGAAAATCAGCTATGATCTAATTGTACGGCAGAGCAGCTGTGATGGGCCAAATGACCTATTCTGGCTCCTATTTTCTATGTTCCTTGTGAATGTAAAAGAGACCCAAATTGGGTAGCTTGTTAATAAAAAGCCTATGTAGCAATAATGTTTAGCCAGCAGATGCCACTATCACATTCAGTTAGTCCTGTATTAAATTATATTTAACACTTATGCATATATAGGAATACTGCACTAAACATCTTTTTCTCTACTTTGATACCAAGAATATATCCATGAAATCTGGAATTACTGCATGTTCTAGTATCTTAACTGTTTTTACAACCCAACATCCAGTGGGTTAAATAATAAAATAAACCTTCGGTAATAACTGCTGTAAAGCAGTTAATATGTGCTTACAAAGTGGGACTTACTAACTCCTGGCCTTTATTTATTTGATGTATGAATTATATTTTCTATCTTTAATCCACTCAGATGTATTTCAGCTTCACTGTCTCAACTGGAGGTTATTCTACTTTTCAATTGACATGTTTCCATGCTTTAACCTGTCAATTGCTCTTTTTTCCTGTTTCATCTATTTTGCTCATTGCCTTTATTTTGATTTCGGAAGTGACATCCACTTAAATAGATGGCACGTGGCTGTAAAGTCAGAGACAAATACCAAGTTTACCTCCCAACATCGCTGGGACAACAGAAATACCACATATAATGCAAAGTATAATTTATGCATCAAATATACTTTGATTTCATTTTTTCTGATCTAAATCCCCATTACTTTTATCTGACCATCAAAGAAGCTTACATGAAAGAGAGCTTTACAGATTGATTGAAATATTCTAACACTAGCGCTTTTCCAGCTTTCCAGAATATATTATCTAAAAACAAATCACTAGTTTGTGATCACTTTATCACATTGCAAAAAGGTTTTACATTTGGGCTTCTGTGGGATTCTAAGCTTTTGCCAGCATCCATGAGCGGGAGTGATTATTTAAGATAAGAACATGTGACCAAAAAGCTAGTGAAAACACTACCAAATGCGAAGTCCTTTGCATTGTTGATGCAGAGGAAGTCTTGCTAGCAGAATCAAGATCTGATTTATCTGGGATCCACTGATCGATCTGTGGTCTCATTCGCAGCTCAAACTGGTTTCATCAGGCATTGGAGACTGACTGTAGAAAATGACCTTGATATTCTGGCTGACTTCAGTGTTTAGGGGACAAGCAATTTCAGGACATCCAGACCCAAATCAGTACCTGAGGATAAGTTTACAACACCAGACTGAAGCATACTAAACTTAGTGCTTACCAGTATTGTGCCCACAGAAAGGCAATCCAATGGTCCACAAACAACAAGCTGTTAACCTGAATTTTGTGATGGGCTAAAACTTGTCATCAGCAGGGGGCAGCTCAGTTGCAGCTCTTAAAGGCAATAGCCATTGTATGAAGATGCACAAATTGTTGATTTGGATGAACATTCACTGTATGAATTGTTTCTGGGATAAACATTTGGCTAGCTGACCGTACAGAGCACCACTAATTTGTAGATGCTTCGATATGAAATGCAGCAAAGGATGCCATGTTTGGGACTCCCAAGTTCCCTCCCCTCACTCTGTCATCCCACTGCCACACTTCAGCACACAGGAGCTGCATATCAGCCATGCAACAATAATGTTGTCAGCCAAAGAATGGTTGAAAAGATTAATAGCTGCTGCTTAACTCAGTTGGCTAGGCAGTGAGCATATAGTTCAGAAATAACACCAACAGTGTGGGACTCAATCCTTGTTCTAGTCATGGTAGACCTGGGACCTGCCTCCTCACTCTACCTTATAGTATAATCACAGGAAGTATAGGCCATGGTATGGCAACCTCAAATAATCAAGGATGTCACCCAGAGAACCAGAATTAGCCTCAGACTGGGTATTTGTTCATCATTTTGAAATAGTTGTGTGATTTTTCTTTGCCACAAACTATTTCCTCTCATAACTACAAACAAAACACTCACTAAACAGTTCTTTACAATCTCTGCATGCATGCCTATACGACGGCTGATAAAACTTTATTATAACCTGCTTTGGAAATTGCCTTTAAAATGTCAAATATCCCAGTGCTTTGCAGAAATGTAATCAAATAACCAAAAAATGACACCGAGTCAAAGACAGAAACAGCTAGACTGGTTACCAATTATTTGGTGAAAGCAGTAGCTTTTAAACAGTGTCTAAAGAAACAGAGTGGTTGGAGATCTGAACTGGATAGATAGAACTACAAACTAACCATTGGCCACAATCACACAAATTACCTGCAGGATTCATGCTGCTTTACATGCTGGGATGCAAGGTAGACATTTAAGTCCCGAGTTACACATTTTTTTGGACTCTCAATATCTCAATTGTAGTTTTCTGTGTGAAGGGCCAGGTTGTATGAGAGACAGTAGCAAATCCAAATAACAAACCACGCAGCAGACTTGGGCAGGTCTAGCCAGTCACTGCAGTTCTGTTGGTCACCACACCGGGTGCCAAGCATCCTATGTCCGCACAGTGAGTTACTGGACTGCCACATCCCTAACATTCGTGTGAACAGCCAGTGGAGAATCCCATTGCTTATTTCTGCTGAAGAATTAATTACAACACCAACTTGCATTTGTTGTACACAGTGCTGCTAGCATATGATGCCCAAGACACTTTACAGGAGAAGTGCCCAATAGAATTTGACACAGATTGTTATTAGAGCAGGTGACAAAAAAAAACTTGCTGAAGGTGCTAGATATTAAGGAATATCTTAAAGAAGGAGAGACAAAGAAATGGCGTGTTTCAACAATTTCAATCCAAAATTGAAAATCTTCACCTACGGTGCAAGAAATTGGGCATGCACAGGAGACTAGAGTTAAAGGGTGACAAGTAAATTAAAGGGTATTAAAAACAAAGAACTGTGGATGCTGGAAATTTGTAGAAAGAAAAAAAACAGAATTTTGGTGAATGGTCACTAGGCTTGAAATGTTAACTCTGTTTCTCTCTCTACAGACTCTACCTGACCTGCTCAGTTTCTTCAGCAATTTCTGCTTTTTTTTATCATAGAGAATTGTGGAGCTGGAGCAGAGGTACAGACAGCGGAGACTCTGGAGAAATTTGAAGATGAGGTTGAGAATTTTAAAATAGAGGTATTGCAGGACCAAAAGCCAATGTTGAAGGGACCACACCTGTCTTTATTCTGTTGGAGACTAGAAGGCTGAAATTGATCGTGGCTCAGTGGTTAGCACTGTTGCCCCACAGCACCAGGCACCTGGGTTCAATTCCACCCTCAGGTGACTGTGTGGAGTTTGCACGTTCTCCCTGCGTCTGTGTGGGTTTCCTCCGGGTGCTCCGGTTTCCTCCCACAGTCCAAAGATGTACAGGTTAGGTGGATTGGCCATGCTAAATTGCCCATAGTGTTCAGGGATGTGTAGATTAGGTGGGTTATAGGGGGATGGGACTGGGTGGGTTGCTCCGAAGGTCAGTGTGGACTTGTTGGGGCGAAGGGCCTGTTTCCACACTGTAGGGATTCTATGAAACAAAACAGGCAACAGTTAAACAGCGCCAAATTAGCACTCATTTCAGTTTCCCTCTTCATTTAAATATGATCCCAGCACAGACAGATTTCACTCAAACTTCCGTAAAAAAAAATCATGACCATGAGTTAATATTCATAGGTTAAGTGGCCTGTCCAAATGTGTCTCAACAACAATCCACTCTCCTCCCCCCATAATTAAGCGTCTCTGTCTTTGACCAACTTCCTCCATTTCTCTAACCTCCCCTGACTAGCACAAATTAATGAGAATCTTGCCTATTTTGGATGACGCCAATCTGGACAAAAAGGATAGTCACGCCAGAATTCACAGGATAAACACGGATTGGATGAGAAAGCTTTCTTTTTAGCTTGCACGCAAAGGTCTGTTTTGTGTCATGGGGAGAGGGGAGAATAAATTGGAGGCGACTTTGGGTAGAAGTTAGGCGGCTACAGGCCATGGAGTATAGCCAAGTGTTGTGCAGTTTTCCCGAAGCCTGGCGTCAGTCTGTTGCCTGTCAGCCCGGAGGAGCTGGGGATCGCTACTTTATGATTCCAGTAAAGACAAGGAAATTGATGCGTTGTGCTGCTTAGTTACAGTTCAGCGAGAATTTTGCCACGTTCAAACGTTGTTTCGTCATTGATTTGATTTCGTTGCAAAAACAGTGCGTGGAGTGTGCGAAAACAATGCAATCATCGGTCACCTCAAAAATAAATCACCGCCTGTCGACTAGTCCTTAATAAGGCGCAACTCCTGGGACCAGCACGATCTATTCAGACTCGTAGTCTCCTACAATGACTACTGGGCAATGTTTTTAAACGGGTTAAACGACTTCTCGCTTTAATTTTAAAATGCCCAAAACACTGTGCGGTTGCTAATGGATTATTTTGGTCTGTGGATTAATGATAAATGCTGGTCAGGACACTCAGCAGAACTTCGTGTTCTTTTCCAGACACTGGAATGTCTTGCATTACCTGAGCGGGTACATATTTGGCCTTCCTTTATTGTCACATCTAAAAGATAACACCTATAACAGGACTGCACTAAAGGTAAAAAAAAACTGAACAAAGATTATAAATGCAGGTTTATTTACCCTCCTCTGATACTTCCATGGGACATGGGCTTCACCGGCAAGATCTACAGTTACTCTCCATTCATGGTTGCCCTTGAAGCACATGACTTTCCAGGCAACTAAGAATCGACTATATTGCTGTGGGTTTGGAGTCATGTGTAGGTCAGACCAAGTAAGGGTGGCAGATTTTCTTCCTTAAAGTACAGTAGGGAACTAGATAGGCTTTTAGGACACTGAACAGTCCCCGTCCACCTCCACTCTCCTCCACCTGGCTGAACTTGTTCTCTCACTGAACAGTTTCTCCTTTAATTCATCTCATTGCCACCCAGTCAAAGGAGTGGCTATGGGTCCCAGTTATGCCTACCTCTTTATGAGGTGTGTGGAACGATCCTTGTTCCAGTCCAACACTGGCCCCCTCCCACAACTCTTCCCTCAGTACATCGACGACTGCTTCAGTGCCACTCCATGCTCTCGCCAGGACCTTGAAAAATTTGTTGATTTTGCCTCCAATTTACACCCCTCTATAACTTTCACATCGTCCATTTCCAACACTTCCTTTCCTTGACCTCTCTGTCTCCATTTCGGGGAATAAACTGCCCACTGCCATCCACTACAATGCCACTGATTCCCACAGCTACCTTCATTACAGCTCTTCACACCCCATGTCCTGCAAGGATTCCCTCCCATTCTGCCAGTTCCTTTGCCTACGTCTTATCTGTTCCAATGATGCCACCTTCCAAAACAGTACTGCTGACATGGCTTGCTTCTTCCATGACTGTGGTTTCTCACCCACTGTGGTTGACAGGGTCCTCAACCGCATCCTACCTATCACCCATACTTCCACCCTTGCCCCTTCCTGTCACTCTCAACAGTGTGATCAGGTCCCCCTTGTCCTCACTTTTTAGCCCACCAGCCTCCGCATTCAAAGTATCATTCTCTGCCATTTCAGACAACTCCAGCAGAATGCCACCACCAAACACATCTTCCCCTCACTCCCGCTGTCTGTTTCACAGGGACTGTTCCCTCCAAGACACCCTATTCCGTTCTTAGACCACCAACACCATCCCTGCCCCTTTCCACAGCACCTTCCCATGTAACCGCAGAAGGTGCAACACCTGCCCATTCACCTCCTTCCTGCCTACCATCCAAGGGCTGAAACAATTTCTCCAAGTGAAGCAGCATTTCACCTGTATCTCCTCCAATCTGGTCAATTGCATCTGCTGTACCCAATGTGGCCTACTGTACATTGGAGAAACCAAATGCAGCATGGGTGACTGCTTTGCAGAACACCTCCAGACTATGCATAAGCATGAACCTGACTTTCCTGTAGCTGGTCATTTTAACACAGCGTCCTGCTCACATGCCCACTTGTCTGTCCTCGGCATGCTGCAATGCTCCAGGGAATCACGGTGAAAACTGGAGGAACCACATTTCATGTTCAGACTAGGTACTTTACAGCCTTCTGGACTTAATGTTGAGTTCAACACTTTCAAATTGTGAACCAACTCCCATTCCTTCCCTTTTAGCTTTACTTGTTACATTTTCTGTCACCATGTCCTCTCTCCCCTCCCTGACCCTCGTGGAACTATCTTCTCTTTCAAGCCTTGCAGTTAGGCACACCATTGTTCTGCCATTCTCACATTCCTATAACTTAATCTGAACTATCAACATCTTTTCTCCACTAATGCTCTACAACTCACCATTGCCAACCCCCACAACTGTAGCATAAATACTGACCCTCCACACTTCATTTCAGCTCTGACAAAGAGTCATCTAGACTCGAAACGTTAGCTTGCTCTCTCTCCATGGATGCTGCCTGACTCACTGTGATCTCTAGCATCATTTTTGTTTCCAGTAAAGATTCCATAATCTGCAGTAATTTGCTCCTACCTTTTGGGACAATCCAGTGGTCTCAAGATCGCATCACTAATAATGTCTTTTCATTCCAGGAATATTGAATTTAAATTCTGGGGAATACTGAATGGCTCATCCATTGAGATTACCACTACACCACCAATATCTGTAATAGTAACTGATGAAAGACTTGAACTAATGAACTCCTGACTGGGGAGTTTAAGTTTAAACAATCTTAAAACCGAAAGTAACATTTCAAAAGTTTTTGTTTATGAAATCTCTTTTGCAATCAGCAAACAAGTCTGGCTTAACATCAGGGTGAAGATAAATGAGGAACCGCCACTTCATTTGCCAGGAAGTTTCTACAGTTACACCTGTGGTAATTTCATTGCAAGCATCAGGGAAACAAATGGCTGGGAGGAGTTCTGAGAGTATTTACGGCCTAATGAAATATATTCCGTAACTGCTGCATTCTTGTGAATCAAAACTTTATTCAAAATTGGACAAATTTACACTTCTGCTTGTTTTTGTACTTATCGCCCATGGAGAGTGTTATTCATGAGGTTCTGAAGGTGTCAATTAAATTACTGCCTGGTTTTTAGATTGCAGATAGCCAGATAATTTTGTCCATATATAGTGGTGAAAATGCAACAGAGCTCGTACAACCAACCACAATAATGCTGGAAGTCTTTGAGAGTCATGTTACAGGAAGTCACCAGTTTTGTGTGGGCGTGAGAATTGCTTCAGCGTTCCAGTTAGACTGTGGATCTGCCAAGTGTAAATCACTGAGAGAAGCCATGAGCAAAATGTGTGTAGGGAGTTAGATAACACTTGCCTTAATCAAAAATCTCATTCACTTTGCAGAGAAAAGAATGAAATGATGGAGGAGGGCCATAATATGAATGAGTCAGGAAGGTACACCGCTGGTGTTAGTTGTAGATCAGTGGGTTGGCATCTTTGTGATTCATGTATACAGTGGTGGTGTATGAAGAGATCCATGTTGAGGAGCGTAAGTACAATCAATGAGTCTTTGGATTTGTGGAGAGTTCTGTAAACAGTGTGAACCCCCAGGTCCTATATTACTGCACTGGTTATGCACAAAGTGACATATTTTTGCTTCAGCAAGGTATTAATCACCTGCTTAATGCGAGCATCAACTGAAGATTCACTAATGTTAATGATATTCAGTGTCATAGATTCATAGAATCCCTATAGTGCGGAAACAGGCCCTTTGACCCAACAAATCCACACCGACCCTCAGGGTATCCCACCCAATCTACACTTCCCTGAACGCCACAGGCAATTTAGCATGGCCCATCCACCTAGCCTGCACATCTTTGGGCTGTGGGAGGAAACCTACACAGACACAGGGAGAATGTGCAAACTCCACACAGTCGCCCAAGGGTGGAATCGAACCTGGGTCCCTAGTACTGTGAGGCAGCGGTGCTCACTGCTAAGCCACCATAAAAAGTGTAACCTGGAAGGCATGTGCTAACGTGCAATTTAGGAACAGGACTAGGCCATTTCAGCCCCTCAAGCCTGCTGTACCGTTCCATGGCTCATCAGATTGTGACTTCAACTCAATTTTCCTGTCTATCCTGATATACTTTGACTCAAGAATCTCCCTACTTCTGTCTTAAAATTATTCAAGAACCCAACCTTCACTGCACTGTGTGATAAAGAATTCTGAAAGGCATGCAACCCTCAGAACAAAAAAAAGTGTAATCTCCTTCTTAAATGAAAGATCTCTTATTTTTAAAATAGTTCCAGGTTCTTGCAGAAGGGAAAATATCCATTTAGCATCTACCCTGTCAAATCCCATCAGAATCTTATATGTTACAAGAAGATCATTTTTTAATTCATTCTGAATTCCGGTTGACACAGACCTAATTTGCCATGCTTTTCCTCATAATACCCTCCCCTGCCTATTCCAGGTATCAGTGAGCGAACTGCAGTCAAAGAACCTAAGGACAGCAGTGATCTTGAATGCAGCAGGCAACAATCACTCTTGTTATTACAGCTTTATTGCAGGATGTGACAACACTGTAACCATTTCTGTATAGAAGCAAGGCCCGTTTCTGCATTTCTAGACTGAGAACTGCAACCACTTTTCTGGCCCTATGAACTTTGTTGGGAGGTTTCAGATTCCTGCAAGCACTACCTAATGCAAGTTAATAGACTACCTTTTACAGCATTACCCCAAATCAATTGAATGACCCACTGGAAATCAGGCACCTTATGACTTGTGTCACCCATTGTGTGTAGACAGAATCAGTAACAGTGGTGGGGAAGAAAAAGTGTCAGAGTTGTAACTACCTAATTTTCTCAGTTACCCAGATTCTGTAATGGAGCTCCCACTTGTTTCTGGCAATCACTCATTTAAATTGAACAGACCACACAGCAAGAATAAGCAATGTTTGCATTTAATTGAATAGAAAATGTAAAAGTGGCCGTGGCATACAATTGTTGTTCTGCATTCCAAATGAATACTGAATCTTGGATATCTATTTACAATACTGCAAAAGTGGATGGTGTTGCTCAGTGTTAAAGTGGTCAATGCTACTTCATTCTAGCATTGCATATGGGTTGGTTAAGTTTGGTGTACATCATGCAGTCTTATTCGCAATGAATGAAAATATTATTGGCATTATGTACTGGCACAACATGTTCATCCTGTCATACTATTTCAACCAAGGAAAAAGTGATACAGATCTTTCCAGGAAAATTTCAGCTAAGTTGTACACTGTCCTTTTTTTTAACCATATACGGATTACTCTGGATTTCAAAAACTCCTTTTAGTATACAGAGATTGGATTTTACTTTCAAATAATAATCAGTTTTCAAATTGAAAACAACTCAGACATGAAATGCAAGTTTGTCATAATTTTAATATAACTGAAGTGTAAATAGAAGACAAGTTAGTCAGTTTTATGTAACAGTTTTATCACCATTTTATGTTTCATTTGATGGGTCTAAGGATTTCTGCAAAGATGCTCAACAGGACAATTAAAATCTTTAAAAACACTTATACCATCTTACAGGAAATAAAGATCCTGTGTCATTTCTTAGTTGCTGGTAATAAAGCAATGCACTGTACTCATGGTTAAATATTTTATATAAATCAGTCTTTTATACTGGTATTAGTGGCATGGTGGCTCAGTGGTTAGCACTGCTGCTTCACAGCGTCAGGGACCTGGGTTCGATTCCAGCCTCAGGTGACTGTCTGTGTGGATTTTTGCACATTCTTCCTGTGCCTGGGTGGGTTTGCTCCAATTTCAACAAAGATGTGCAGGTTAGGTGGATTCGCCATGCTAAATTGCCCACAGCGTCCAGGAGTGGGTGGGTTAGGAGGATTAGCCACAGGAAATGCAGAGTTATAGGGTGAGTGTGGGTAGGATGCACTTCAAAGGGTCAGTTTGTAGTGAATGGGCCAAATGGCCTGCTTCCACACTGTAGGGGTTCTATGATTTACAGGCTTTATGAATTACATTTTAAAAAATAGTGAAAGAAGTATTTTCCACATGTGTGCTAGCACCTAGAAGGTATAGAAAAAGATTGTCTGTAGTGCAAACAAGAAAGAATTTGAATATGTATAGCACCAGATCCAGCTCTCAAGAAGTCTAAAAAGCACTTTTTAAATGTTGGAAAGGTTTTAGCATTGCACAAATGGCAAATAAGTGAATAACCAAACAATAGAATCAAGATACTGAGTTAGTAAAATCCACTGACATTATTGGTTGGAATATTATTATGGAACACATTATATTATCACTTAAATATGTTGCATGCAGTAAATTTCAATGCATGCGAGAAGTTGCATATATTCCCATTACTGTTTGCTTTACAACTTCTTGTCTATGTGTCTTATTTTAATGTAATTGTCCTGTGTGACTTATTAGGGTACACATAGCATTACTACATTGACATGTGAGAGATCTGGTTTTATTTATTACTGTCACACATACCTAGGTACAGTGAAAAGTTTTGTTTTGCGTGCAGTACAGGCAATTCATACCCATTAAAAAATACTATTACTGTTTCTTTTACAACTTCTTGTCTGTGTCTTATTTTAATGTTATTGTCCCGTGTGACTTATAAATTTAGTTTAACGTTAATGCTTCAATACCATTTATTTTGTAACTTTCAACAAAAATTTGATTCTTTTGTACAGGTTAGCTTATAAATATTAGAAAGTACTTTCAGAAATACAGCCTTGGGATACAGAAACCTAGCTAGCCTTCCAATGTTGTCCCTGCACCTGTTCTTTCATAATTTTGGAACTTGGACTCAGTAAAAGTTATTGAATTATTAGGGTACATATAGCATTACAGCATTGATATGTGTGAGATTTTATTTTATTTATGTTGTCACAGGTTTCTAGGCACAGTGAAAAATTTTGTTTTGCATGCAGTACAGGCAGATCATACCATATGAAGATCACAGGGTGATAGAACAGAGTGAGGAATACAGAGTTATGGCTGCAAAGAAGGTGCACAAAAAACACGATCAATATTAGATTTGAAATTTGAGAGGTCCATTCAGAAGTCTAAAAACAGCAGGGAAAAAGCTGTTCTTGAACCTGTTGATATGTGTGTTTAAGCTTTTGTACCTTCTGCCTGATGGAAGAGGTTGGAAGGGATCATAACTGGAGTGGGAGGGGTCTTTGATGATGTTGGCTACCTTTCTGATGCAGTGAGAAGTGTATACAAAGTCCATGGATTGAAGGTTGACTTATGTGATGGACTGGGCTGTGTTCAAAACTCTATAGTTTCTTCTGGTTCAGAACAGTTGCCGTAGAAAACTAGAGATGGCAGGATCTAGAGGTGGTGCGAAGTGAGAGGTCTACTCAGTTGGGGCACGAGAAGGGGTGAAACAAAAACGTATGATGTGGTGTGAGGCAACTTGATGTAAGTGGTGGGACTCACGATCACTATCGTTGGACCTCAAAATGGCATTGTTGGTGGAAAATACATGTTGTTAGAGTGTTCTGATGAAAGGACGCAGAGCTGAAACTCTGATTAACTCTGTTCCTCTCTCAACAGAAGCTGGCTGACTCACTGAGAATTCCCAACGTTTTTTGATTTCATTTCCAATGCCTCGTGTCCAGATATTGCATATGTTCAGCACTACGTTAAAGCTACTTCAAGTGCAGAATTATTAGGCATCCCAGGTGATGTTTCAAATGATTCCTTCATCTTCTCTGTTCTGTACACATGCGTGTACACAGTCTAGTAATTTTTGATGATCTTTTTCTAAATATTGAAGAGTGGATTATGAAGCCTTTGTAATTGCAGTAACACCTCTTGTTGTGACTTGTACTTGTGTGACTAGAATTCAGCCAGGTTCGATTATCCCAATCTGTAGCTACTGTCCAATTTTTCATTTTAAACACAGACAATTTCCCCCTTCCAACATGCATCTGCAATTTACAGTCTTATCCAAGTTTCAGTAACATTATGTTATTAACTGATTAAATGAGTATTTGAAAGTGTCATCCAAAATAAGTAACGAGGCATGAGTTCAAAGTCACATTAACCTCAGCTGTCACTATCAAAGCCATCCTATTACTGTGCTGAAATATTTCCTAATCATTGCTGCATTTCACTGTGCACTTCTGAAAAGTTTGCACAAATCCATTGTTCATGAACAGTGGAACTGCCCTCAATTTTGCTTTGTGTCCTGTAACTTGCTTAAGCTTGCACTTGTTTAAAGGTAATTAAATGTGAAAGCTCTAGAATTAAAAGGCTGTCTTTAAAATGAGGTGTGACATCTTGTGGGACATGATCTTTAACAAGACAGTGGCAACTTTCCTTTTCTTAGAGACAGTGCATAAAAACATATTCTCTTTTAAGGAAGACTTGTAAACTTTATATTTAAAAAAATACAAAATTGTGGTTGCAGAGAAAGAGAAAAACGTTAACTTGCAAAGTGAGATCTCTGGAAGATTTACATATCAGCCTTAACAAAAGATGCAAAGATGCCACCTTCGTGGGCCAGGAGACTTTCAGGTTTGTCATATTCAAGAATGTTTCCCCGTTTCATCACGATAACCAGGTCCGCAGTTAGTATTGTGTGTACACGATGCTGCAGAAAAATGAAGGAAAAAACAAACAGCAATTTAGGACATAGCCCAAGTTCAGTGAACTGGTCAAAATTCAATCATCATGGTCCAAAAATATGGTTGGTGATAAAGAGACAGCACACACTATGGACCTCGAATAAAGTTGTCTTTAAAGATTTAATGGTCTCCATACAATGGATTTCCATTTTCCTGACATTGCTTTGAATCTGGTGCCAAGTAAATGGAATCTACAGGCATCTAGCAGCAGTGATGTCATAAAAATGGTATGCAGCCAATCATATTCTTACAATCAGCAAAAGGAATTAGGATACACTGAGTATCTCAATTTTAATTGCATTTTTAAAAGAGTAAGATAAAGAAGTGTGACATTATCATGGAATTGAGAATGAGGAAGTATTAAAAAACTTTATAAAATAAATTTTAAAAATCTGTGAATTTTTGTATCGCAGAGATAATTAACAACCTGAATATATAAAATTAATGCTTAGAAATTCAGTGAGGCTGTTCATCTGTAATTATGAAGTTGGTAGTCTGTTTAAACTTCAACTACATCTCATTTAACAAGATGCAACATTTTCAAGGGTTTTTACAGTGATACTAATTGCGTAGGAAGGTGATGTTTTCATCAGTTCAGTGATTTCTACTACATTGCAGTCTGCGGGTACTTCAACAGTGCACCCTATGGCGCAATGTAAATTGAAATGTAAAACCACTGACAGAAACCTTTGGATTTCTACGTTTAACTGTGCAACTGCAGACTTCAGAAGTTGCTGTCAGTTTCCGAGGCGTAATGACAATGAGAGCCGATAGTTTCTCTATTGCTGCTATCACAAAATCTGGACCATTATTTACATGGGTATTGTGGTCACCACCCTTATCCATTTAATAAAAAGGAACATCTAGGAATACGAGTGGCTCATTCTGTCTGTCTGTATGTCTGTCTGTCAAACCTGTTCTGTCTTTCAAGTAGATTATTGGTGAACTGTACCCGACTTACCTGGAGATTAAATGCATTGAAATACTTAAACAAGATCATCCAACCAACAGTAGCTGTGAGTTAAAAGGGACAATAAAGTTCAGGTTTCTATGTCTTACGTCAATCTCAGATTTATAAATCTTATCATAAAACAGTTAAGCTTAGAAATTGCAGCATGCCCACACTAGCACTACATATAGAGAACACCGTGTCCTGAAATGCTTCAAATTCACACAGAAAATTTACCTTTGTGAGGGACAACTTTCTCAATGTGCTCTTCTGGCAAGGATTCTTACTCAGCACGAACATTTATATTGGAAAACCATGGCCCTATACTAACTGTACATCTGAAACTTAAGTACATCCACAATTTGGGGGTAAGCACTTCTGTGCAGAGAGGCTGGGAGCCAGTTGCAGCATTGAGAAAATTAGCCGCCTTTATACAATTATTCTGTATTTGATGTTAGTTTCACACCTCGTTCGTGCAGGAATACCTTGGCCCATATACACAAAAGTCAGTAGAAAATTACAAAATGCTAAGTGGTAAAGCTTAATTTACTTGTTTATGTTATTAGGCAGGGTTTATTTGTCAGGAAATTGCATTTCACACCACCCCCCCCCTCCATTTTCAGAAGTTTAGTATTACTGGGAGTTACCTTGTGGTTTCCCAACATGCTTGTTCAAGGGCACATCTGCTCCAAATAGTATTGACTAGCAAAATTGGCTAATTTGGATTTCGTTTTGGGAACACAGGAACAGGAGGAGGTTAGTCCATCAAGCTGCTCCCACTTTGGTGAAATATACTTCTGGCCATACTTAATGTCTGCCAATCAGAACGGTGAGTGCCCAAATGTTACTTTAGCTAGTTTTGTCCAATTCTGGCAAGGTAGCATTTGTTGTGCATCCCTGAGGGATTAAGAGTCAAGCATGGATAGATCACGTGGGTAGTTCAGACAAGGTCCTTTTCCCTTCCCTTAGCAAAGCAGTTGGGTTTGAATGACATTCCAGCAGCATTTACATTTTGCTTCTATTTCTCAGTCACAGGTTCACTGAATGCAGTTACAGTGTGCTACGGTGCAGTTATTAGCCCAGTCATGAATCCTGTACTAAAATCACAAGGCCACCTTTCCCATTGTGTGTGTAACACTGTCATTTTAACACTTCCTATGCAGCTAATCTGGCATGTAGCTACATTATCTGGTCAACATTTGACCTGGACCCGATTGGAATGGGCCAAGGAAGCATTTACAATGTCTATCGTATACACCAGGCAGTAGAGAATAACATAGATGGCTTGACCTTACCAGCTGTTGGTTCAGTCAATTTGTGTATGAATTTTAAATTTATTTTTAAAAAATACATTCAAAAATCTGGCACTCTCAGTATCATTAGTCAAGTAGGTCTATCTTCTCTAGCTTAAAGCAGCTGATTTCCAGCAGTAAGTTCATTTGGGTTAATGGGATACTAATGAGAGTTGGGTCATGTCAGAGCTGGCTGTTTGAAACAGTGTCTAATTTAGGTTGCTAACAGAAATCACATTAAACCAGAGATGCTAGCAAGAATTTGACTGGGTCAGGGCTACCTGACTCAGCGAAAAAATTACTTTCGTAACTGTAAGGTCTACTTGAAATAGTGAATTCTCATTCTAACTGGAAGTTTGGTCAATTGCCACTTCCTTCAGATGGAGCTGCATAATATTATTTAAACTGAACTCTGTCTGAACTTTTAAGCCTTTGACTCTCCTTTGTAAGCTGACAACAAAGCACAAGTTAGTTTAGGGAACAAACTTTCTAGTCTATTTCCACTAACTGCTCACCTTTTATATTGAAATCTATTTTCTTAATACACTTAGCACCCAGAGGAGAAGACTCCTCTGTCTGTTTCGAGGGATAAAACCCTTGTGAATGTGGGCCCTGCCATGTCAATGCATCAATGTGAAAGCAGTTTAATCAGTTAAATAGTGTTTGCTTACAGAAATCACATTTTGCAATCAGCAAACGTGGAAGGAACATAACAAAAAATTGAAGACCTATCAATCAATAAGGTTAAGAGCTGATTTACTGAGGAACAAAAGAAACTCCAATTACCACTGTTTGTGCCTGTGATGAGCTTCCAGAGCTACTATATACCTTTCAACATGGTCTTCTAATAAAAATCAAAGCTGATTATTATACTTAACATTATTGGAATGTCAAATACCAGATGTGAACATAATGACAGTAAATATCTGGAAAAAAATTCGAGGATGCTTCAAGTTTAGCAGTTAACAGCTCATTTTGTTATGATCAAGTTAGGTTGTGATTAACAAATGAAAGTCAAAGCTCTTTTTTTTGAGATAAGACATTAACCAAGTTCTTGAATGGCAAAAGCTGCACAGGTCTCAAAGTACAAAAGCTGCGCAACATCACCACGTCAACTTTGGTACTCAAGACACAGTAAGCTTGCGTGTTTGTGTGAAGGTTCTAGCAGAAAAACAAAGAAGCTCAAAATTGCTGGTGTGCACAGCTGATGCCAGTATCCATCAAGTCTACCAACCCAAGAGCTGGACTCTGTGCCAGTAGTGTACACTGGACTCCTCTACTTGTTGAACGTCACCAGAGAGGCAAAAGTGCTCTCCTCCTGGGAGAGCAACTGTGAGGAAGTATCACACTCCACTAAGATACCCTCGCAAAAGACTAACACTAGGTCTGTATCCAGAATGGAAGTCTCACGATGCTGAAAGGAGAAACAGCAGAGAAAAACAACAATTGAATGATGGAGATGGTGAAGGAAAGAAAGAGAGAGAGGAATTATCATGTGAGTAGAACAACAAATGGAATTTTGTCAAAATATGGCAGAAACTTAGAGCAGCAGTAAACACAAGCTAAAATATGGTCATGAAAAATCAAAGGACACCATCTGCCTCAAGGGAGTATTCCTTTACAGGTATGGACTGACTGATAGACTGAATTAATCCAGTATGCTATTTAATATTGGCTACCTCATAAAGAGTGCAGTTTTCCAACTCTCAGTTTTAAAATTCTGCCTCTATTCCACTGAACTTATGATAATAACTGCCATGTTTATTCAAGTGACTTATTTAATTATATTATTCACCATTTTGTGCTTTTTTTTTCCTCTCCTTTATATTGCGATAGTGCAAAATGGGTGATTGCAGAATCTCTCCTGATTCTTATTTTTGTTAAAGTCAGTACAGCAGAGGAAAGATAGGCTAGTGATTTGTTGTCACCTAACTCACTGTTACACACCAACAAAATGTATGGTGCTACAATTAGTGCTTTCTCTGACTTACTCTATCTGACAAAGTTAAGGATAATTTACATTTGCACTGATGTTGATATAAAGCTTCCTGTACTTGAAGTTCATCAGTCTTCAAAGGACATGAAATCATGACATACTCTCCCTGTGGACAAAGTTGAAGATGAAAGTTATATTTTTTGCCCTGCTGTTTTGAGATGACATGTCTCTCTTGCTAAATCTGATGTCACTGAGAAAAGGTGCCTCCCATGAAAAGTTCCCATTTGATCTAATTTTTTATTTGAGCAATTTCAGTAAAAGCTACAGTAGTACAATATGAGGCAGACATTTCCCAATTTATATCCTGTCATTATAGATTTTTTTTAAAAAGTGCTGTGATAATCTGGATTATTGATTAAAGATGAAGCCCTAATTTATCTAGAGATCGCCTTTAAATAAGACAATTCAAAAAATTATAAAGACAAACCAGTGTAATGCAATGCTAAAGAATAAAACTTCACATGTTCAAAAATATTTAAAAATTGACAACAGTGAATCCTTCAAAAATACAGATGATCTTTGTATATAAAGCATAATAGTACAAATACATAAAGTTATCACTTACTGCAATTGTCACCACAGTGCAATTAGCAAAAGCTGTCATTACCACTTTCTGCAAAATGCTCTCCTGGAAAATAAAAGTTACAAAGAATTGGTATCGAAATGCATCCTCAAAAATGGCTTCACTATGATATTGCACAGATCTTGTTTTAAGGAACACCAATTTTCTGGTTGCATAGGATCACTCAAGTAGCATCCTGTTCATGGTTAGACTGTCTGTGATTACAATTTCAGGGAGTGCTCTGGAGTAGGTCTAGTGTGAGAAATAAACCTTCAAATCCATTTTGACCCAGTCTGTATGCCTGTTTTCTCTCCCATCCTCATTTCCAAGGGTCAGATTATGGACTTGTCCCATGGTTGTGGATAAAGCACTGCAGTGAACTGCCACTGCCTTTGGCAGGATGGCTGACCAAGAGACTCTGTCACTGTTACCACCTACTATCTGGCAGATTGAAGGATTTACAGGCTAAAAAGTAACAGGTTTGGCTGTAGCACAACTTACTTTCCACAGCCAAAAAATCCTGGCTTGGGACTCAAATCAAGAGTTTCTAATGACAGGGAAGCATGGTAAACTGCGCCACAAAACCTCCATTCTAGGCCAGTGGACCCTAGTAAACCATATTAAGACATAGGATCTAAGGATTCCTGAAAGATTACTACCAGTGCATCCTCCATTTTTATGGCTGCTTCCTTTAATATTCTAGGATACAACCATCAAGTCCAGGGAACTCGTCAGCCTTTAGCCCCATTACTTTCCCTGGCATTTTTTTCTCTAGTGCTAGTTATTGTTTTTGTTTCCACTCCACTCTTTGTCACTTTTGCCCTTTGATTATTTAGCATTTTTGGAATGCTGTTAGTGTTTCAGACCATGAAGACTGATGCAAGCATTCATGTAACACTTTCCCAGTCTCATTCCTTAAGGGACCCATACTCACTGTGGCCTCTCTCTTCTTTTTCATATATTTAAAGAGGCGCTCACAATGCTTTTCTTTATTACTTGCTAGTTTACTCTTAGTTTATTTTCTCCCTCCTTGCTTTTCTTTTGGTCAATATTTGTTGGTTTTTAAAACTCTTTTAATCCTCTGGTCTACCACTAATCTTTGCCACATTATATGGTCTTTCTTCCAATCTGACACGATTCTTAACTTCCTAGGTTGGTTTATCCACTTCCTGGAACCTTTTTTCCTCATTGATATAAATCCTGTTGTGGATAATGAACTACTTTCTTAAAGGTCTATCATTGTTCATCATATGTCTTTTCTGTTAAACTCTTTCCCATTCTGTTCCTGTTGTCTCTGCCATCATTACTTTGTGAATACCCTTGTTTAAGTTCAGCACTGTTGTTTCCAACCCTGTTTTCTCAGTCTCAAGATGAAATCAATCGTATTATGGTCACTGTTCCATTAAGGATCTGTGACTCTGAGCTCAATTATTAGACCTGCCTCATTATACATTACCAGATCCAAAATAACCCGATTCCTGGTTGGATCTATAATCTATTGTTTTGGGAAACTATCCCAAATCCATTCCACGAATTTATCAATTTACAAAATCTTTGTTGTGACTTTGATTTTCCCCAATCTATATGAGGATTAATGACACCCATGTTTAATGTAAAAATGCACTACATTCTATCACTTTGTCCTGATTTATTCACTGAGCTATAACATAGATACTATTAGGAGGCCTTTGGACTACTTCCACAGTGTCATCTTCCCCTTGCTATTTCTTACCTCCACTCATATGGATATATACCTTCCAATCCTAGATCATTTCTTGGTAATATACATATTATATCTTCTACTAACAAAGCTACTGAACCACCTTTTTTCACCTGCCTATCATAGAATCCCTACAGTGTGGAACCAAAGCATTCAGCCCATTGAGGCCACATTGACCCTCCAAAAGGGCATCCCACTCAGATAACCCCCCACCCTATCTCTGTAACCCTGCATTCCCCATGGCCAATAAACCTAACCTGCACATCTTTGAACAATGGGAAGAAACTGGAGCACCTTGAGGAAATCCACACTGACAAGGGTAGAATGAGCAAACTCCACACAGTCACTGGACGGTGGAATCGAACCAGGATTCCCCCTGCTGTGAGGCAGCAGTGCTAACCACTGAGCCACCATGCTGCCTATATCCTTTTGACAAGTTATATACTCCTGAATGTTTAGTTCCCACCTTTGTGGACTGGTTTACATTATGAAAGCTGCTCAACCATAGCATGATTTCTTGGATTAGTTCTTGTACTAGTTAAGAGATGTTGTCTCTCTTTCTTTGCAAGGAATGCTCCATGTAGTGGATGTACAACCTAACATTTAAAAGACATGATAAATCCAGGAAGAGCAGGGTATTTTAAAAAATTATACTCTCTTAAATTTTTGTTTTCTTTTAAATATTTGGGAATGTACAAGAAAGAAAATAATTTGTAGACATTTAACAATTGATAAAGTTATGTTTTATGTGAAGGTAAAATGCTGGTCTATCCTGACTTACTGTAGCCATGTCAATAGATGCCGTAGCCTCATCCATGATCAGAATGCTGCTCTTCCGTACAAATGCTCTGGCTAAACTGAAGAGCTGTCTCTGCCCAACGCTGAAGTTCTCTCCACCTTCAGTTACCATGGCATCTGCACAAATAACAAGGGACCTGGATTTACATGTTAGAACTAAAGGTCAAGTTGCTCAGACTTTGCAACACAGTGATCAATGGTTGGCCTTTCACTAGTTGTCAGTATCCAAATGATGAACTGTCTCAATAATTTACTGTCATTTGTAAGGTGTCTTGTGGTAAGAAAGAACTTGCATTCATACAGCTGACTTTATGGCTTCAAAAAAAAAATGTCCAAAATGAATTGCTGTTGAAATGTCAGCACTGGTATGTGGGCAGATGCATCAGACAAGCAATGCACTGGGATAATGCCATTGTTTTACCTAACGGATATTCTGTGTTCACTTGAACAAACGAAGATCGGACCTCAATTAACGTAATCTAAAAGAGAAAATCTCAGCTGTGCAGCACTCCTTCGGTATTGCACTGAAGTGTCTACCTAGACTCAAGTCCAGGTTCAGGCAGTCCGTTAAATTGATTGTTTTTATATGCAAGGACAAGATGTTGCTGTTAATGTTCAGAAGTGGAATATAATCCATGCCAATTGCTCAATATCAGAATGAAGCAATGCTCAGATCAAGTTTAACACTGCATTATGCAGAATAAAACTCAATGACCCAAATTCAGAAAAAAAGTCCTCTATTTCAGAATTGCGTTATTTTTCCAACTTTCACTAAACCATGTGAAGTTTAAGGGTTGAATATTTGAAGCCCGACAAGGTTACAAAGAGGTGGGGGAGTGGGGTGTTCGTCTAGAAATACCAAGTTGCCAGAGAAAGACAAGGCGTTACTGCAAATCACTATACAGTAACCACCCATTCACAAACAAAAGCTCCAATGGGTCCCGATGATCATATTTTCAGCACAGCAGTGAAGGGGAGCAATGGAAGTCAACCCCTCAACACAGGATCTAATGCGCTGATGGAGCAACCTGGAGATGTCTGAGACCCAGTGCCAAAGGAGACTGAGTTTCTCCAGGGAGATGGTAACAGATACTTTTAGCCTTGTCACTGAAGACCTCAGGACACCTCACAGCACTGGGCAGTCTGAGCTGACTGTAGCCATCAATTAGGAGAATTAATGACAGTTTTGTGCTATAGGCATACATTTACTGAAAACTCATTGTCCAGATTCTTTTTACTTTCCATTTGGAGTTTTATTAGCACAATGCACACAACCCTAATGGTTTGAAATTCCTTGCCTAAATTTCTTTGCCTCTTCACAATTCTCTACCTTTAAGATGCTTACATCTTCAACTGTCCGAATGCCACACTCCTTTGGTTGTGTGCCGATTACGTCTGGCAGTGCTCAAGTAAACCATCTTTGGAACCTATTTATTGCAGTAAAGGTGCTACATAAATGCAAGTTCTTGATGTTGTTGCTAACTTATGCATGAAGTGGATTTCCATTATAATTTTTGTTATTCATTTTAAGTTTCATCTGTAAAGCTTATGAGAGCAAATGAGAGAAAGAAACTAAGTTCTTCTCCAAGCCAGACACCATTCAGTCTTGGAGCTATAAAATTGTTCCTTCCGTGTCACTGGGTCAAAATTCTGACTCACTTCTAGTACATGGAGTGCAGAGGTTCAAGAAGGCAGCTTACCACCACCTTCTCCAGGGGAATTAGAGATTGGCAATAAATGCTGTCTGAACCAACAATTCCCCGGACCCCAGGAAAGAATTCTAAAAAACCCCAACTAAAATTTCATACGAGATATCATCGATATTACTTGTTAGTATCCTTGAATATTAAGTCTTTACCTTGTCCGAGGTGCTGCATTTTGGAAAGGCAAATTTAGGGCAGGACTTATTGCTGAACAAAGAGACCTTGGAATGCAGGTTCACAATTCCACGAAAGTGGAGTCGCAGGTAGATAGTTCAGTGAAGAAGGCGTTTGGTATGCTTGCCTTTACTGGTCAGTGGATCATGTAAAGGAGTTGGGAGGTCATGTTGCGGCTGTACAGGACATTGGTTAGCCCCTTTTGGAATATTGCGTGCAATTCTAGTCTCGCTGCTATAGGAAGGATGTCGTGAAACTTGAAAGGGCTCAAAAGATTTACAAGAAAGTTGCCAAGGTTGGAGCATTTGAACTAAAGGAAGAGGCTGAATAGACTGGGACTATTTTCCCTTGAGTGTAGGAGGCTGAGGGGTGACCTTATAGAGATTTCTAAGATCATGAAGGTTACGGAAATGGTAAACAGACATGGGTCTTTTCCCTGGGGTGGGGAGTCCAAAACTAGAGGGCATAGGTTTAAGGTGACAGGGGAAAAATTTAAAAGGGAGCTAAGGGGCAACTTTTTTCATGCAGGGGGTAGTACGTGTATCGAATGAGCAGCCAGAGGAAATGGTGGAGGCTGGTACAATTACAACATTTAAAAGGCATCTGGATGGGTATATGAATAGGAAGGGTTTAGAGGGATATGGGCCAAATGCTGGCAAATGGGACTAAATTTATTTAGAATATCTGGTCGGCATGGATGTGTTGGAGTGAAGAATCTGTTTCCATGCTGTATATCTCTATGACTCTGTGGTACCAAGAGGTCTAAATGAAGTACCACAAGATCATAAGGTTTCGGAGCAGAATTAGGCCATTCAGCCCATCAAGTTTGCTCCACCATTCAATGAGATCATAGCTGATCTAATAATCCTTAACTACCACAGTTAGTGAAGGAGAGATCTACGGTTGGGGCAGTGCCAAACAAAAGAATTTGTGTGCTACAAAAAATATGGAAAAGCAAAGCAGAAACCTACCTCACCAAACTATTTTTGTGATCATATTTTGCTGTTTAATGGCAAGAGACATTCGTCAATGAGCAACAGGAATACTATCAGCTGATTTATGAGGTTCTGGGTAAAATAAACTGAACAAATGCCAGGGGTCTGTACTTGTGAGAATCAGCATTAAAACATCAAACCTCATCCTTGATATTTTTAATTCCGGTGTCTTATGAAGCGTTTTATGCAGTTGCACAGACGTACTTAACCCTCCCGGCAGCGATTTGACCATGTTCTTTAGTTGAGCTATTTCTAATGCCTCCCAGAGTCTGTCATCAGTGCACTTGCACTCTGGATCCAAGTTAAAGCTGAAAAAAATTGTAAAATATCACTATAATTACACAGTAGCTTATTATTT
>NC_063353.1:7163350-7228674 GCF_021869965.1 Rhincodon typus | reverse complement strand
TGCTGCTTGGCCTGCTGTGTTCATCCAGCTCTACACCTTGTTATCTCTGTAACATAATGCCAATAGGGTAATGATTGTTTTGCAACTGGTGCAAAAGGCCAATTTCACCATCCACAATCTCAAAGTTGTCACACATAGGAAGCACATTAGAAAAAGCTTTAGAAGTAGGCTGGAATGAATACACTTATATCTTGTCATTCTGTAGTGATAATGGTTACAAAACTAAACCATTCCTTCCAACAGGTGAATTCCCATCCCACAAGTGCCTTTTCTCATGGAACCTTTTCAATATCTATTCCTTTCTTCCTCATGTGTTAATCTAACTTCCACTTAAATGTCCCCTTGATAGTCACCTCCATTAATCTTTTGTGGCAGCACATTCCAAATACTTTCTGGCTAATGCAGTTTTGCTGTGACTTCCTTGTGACAATCTTGTATTATGGCCCCTAGTGCTGGTCTCCTCTCTAAGTGGAAACAAATTTCTCTATGTCTATCCTATCAAATGCATTCATAATCTTAAAATTCTCTAACAGCCCACCTAGTGGTCCTCTCTGAGAGAAAGGAATCCCAGAATGAAAGAGCTCGTGAGAGAATGCAACTTCCTGGAAAAATTAGTAATTTATGTCTCTTCTACACCAGTTAATGATACTCCATAATGATGAGACATGCCAATTGAAACAGTGCAGTTGAGAAACTTTTAGATGAGTTTCAATGCAGTTATGTGCCATCACTACACTTTGGTAAACAATGGGCAGCCAAGTGGGATGGAGACAACTGAAAGCTTAATGGCTGCAATAGCAGCATAGATAATGAAAAGGGGTCTCCACTTATGGCTGAGAATTCAAAAATACCAGCCATGACTATTCGACAGGCAGTCATTAATAATTCCAATATGAAATACTCAGAGTGGTTTGTCTGTGTAACCCACAAAGACAGGGAATGGTTAAGATGAATAACATGCATGCATTTCAAGGAAAACTAAACAAATACACAAAGGCAAAAGGAATAGAAGCAGAATACAGTAGAAACCTTTAAAGGTCTTGGATGAAGAGAGGTAGAAGAGGTTCAGGTGGAACATAAACCCACCATGTTGAGTGGCCTCCTCTGTTCTATAAATTCTACATCATATTTTTATGTATTCTTCAAGCATAACAAATTTTTGAGTATCACAGCTGATTATTAGCTTGACCTACTAGTCAGTTTTTTGTAGCATTGCACAAATCAAATGTAATAATTTGGTAAGGGATGGATTAGAGTGCACAAAATAATTAGATTACAGTACTCAGATGTAATCAGAGCTTATTCAAAGGAATAGGTTCTTTCTTTTTACACAACGATTTGTTTTTTTTATTATTGTACATAATTAAACAACATCACAAAAACAGATGACCTGGTCATTATAACATTGCTTTGTGTGGAACTGTTCAGTGAAAAATTGGCTGCCACGTTTTTTTACTTTATAACAGAGACCACATTTCAAAGTATTTCACAAGCTACGAAGTGTTTTGAATATCTCTTGATCATGAAAGGTACTTTGTAAATAAGTCTTCATTTCTTTTTCAGCCACTTTGCACAATCCATTACAGACATTACAGCCTCTGGTTAAAAAATTATCTTGTATGATGAAATTGTGAATATTTGCTTCATTTTCTTGACATTTCCCTCATTATTTTAGCTTCCATTATTCAAAATAAGTTAACAGCATCATTATAATGGCAGACTTCTTTCAGGGAAACACATTAAGCATCTGTACAGCATCATCCCTGGTGTGACTTCAGGACCTGCACGTCTATTTCCAGGTTAAAGAGGCTTTTTTTTTGCCAAGTTAATTAGTTTCTTACTAGTTGGTGCTAAATTTCCTCCATATTTTGGCCAGTGTGCTTTGAGTATAGAAAGATTACACACATAATAGGGGCATATGTCACACATACACTTATGCAGAATTTTTGAGGAAACTTAGGCTGATTGCATTCTGGGCAATTGAGATGAACTGGTTAACATTGCAATCACAGGCTAGGATTTAAGTCCATTGCAATCATTAAATAACAAAATAGATAACAAAGAAAATTGTGTAGTGGACAGCGAAGAAGGTTACCTCAGAGTACAATGGGACCTTGATCAAATAGGCAAACAGGCCGAGGAATGGCAGGTGGAGTTTCATTTAGATAAATGTGAGATGCTGCATTTTGATAGGGCAAATCAGGGCAGGACTTATATACTTAATGGTAAGGTTCTGGGGAGTGTTGTCGAACAAAGAAACCATGAGGTGCAGGTTCATAGTTCCTGGAAATTGGAATCGCAGGTAAACAGGGTAGTGATGAAAGTGTTTGGTATGCTTGCCTTTATTGGTCATTGCATGTTGGGAGGTCATGTTGCGGCCACTTTTGGAATCCTACATTCAATTCTGGTCTCCCTGCTATAGGAAAGATGTTGTGAAACTTGAAAGGGTTCAGGAAAGATTTACAAGGATGTTGCCACAGTTAGAGGGTTTGAACTATAGGGAGAGGCTGAATAGGTTGGGGTATTTTGACTAGAGTGTTGGAGGCTGAGGGGTTACCTTATAGAAGTTAATAAAATCATGAGGGACATGGACGGGGTGAATAGTCAAGGTCTTTTCCTCAGGGCATAGGTTTAAGGTGAGAGGGGAAACTTTTAAAAGGGTCCTAAGGGGTAACTTTTTAATACAGAGGATGGTACATTTATAGAATGAGCTGCCAGAGGAAGTGGTGGAGGCTGGTACAATTTCAACATTTAAAAGGCAAATGGATGGGTACATGAATAGGAAGCGTTAGAGCAATATAGGTCAAATGCTGGCAAATGGGACTAACTTAATTTAGAATATCTGGTCGGCATGGACAAGTTGGACCAAAGGATCTGTTTCCGTGCTGTTCACCTCTATGACTCTAACAAAGTCTATCTCATATACTTTCTCAATAATTATACAATACAAATCATTACTAAGTTCTTGATTAATCACAACAATCAATTTCTTATCAATTAGAATCAAATATGAAGTGACAAAAATCCTACTGGTGTGAATTTTGTAAAAATAGGTTCCCTCAAGCATTCTGCACTTAATGCATGTCATAAAATTGAAATTAAACTGCACAATTTATTAATTTCAATGTGTATCCTTTATAATGATAATGGTACAGAAATTCTACTGAGAATTATAAGAAAATAGATGCATGGCCTGCTAATCCAACAACTTGGCAGCCAAATTGCTACATCTCCACATTGAATGTACTTTTCATATCAGAGAGTCATCCATACTATTCTGTTTAAGAGAACAGCATTCTTATCTGCCATGAATAATTTTTTTTGCCCTCTTGCTCTGTACTAACAGCAGGAGGATGACTTTCAGTTCTGCTGGCAAATCTCCATCTGTGTTTAGACTTGCACTTAATTAATGACCATGGTTCGAGATCATGGTCAGAGTGACAGAGATTTTAAGACCCCTGATAGAAAGGCTATTACAGGCAAGATTACTGTGATCAGGTGGAGGATCCTGTCCTTGAGATACTCAGAAACGGCTAAGGAATTGTAAAAGTGCGCTCCGTTCTTACATCCAACTTTCTTCTCAACCCTCTGACATTCAACATTTCCACTGCAATGAGATTCTGTGCTTAATGTAAACTGCGATGTTCAGTTTGACATATAGCAGCTGAGCAGATGAGCCATTCCTATTTAAGGCATATTCTAGGCTGCTCTCCAAGACTAAGCACAGAACACTGCGGAGCCAGCATTGCAGCCAAGAACTTGCTTACCGAATGGATCCACTAAAAAGAACAGGGTCTTGCAAAATAATGGAAAGTCTTGAGCGAAGAGTATGAAGAGGGAGCTTGCTGATATCTATTCCATCAATGATGATTTTACCTATTATATAATCATAAAGCACAAAGTTAAAAGCACAATGGGTTATGTTTTGTTCAGAGTTTAATGTCATTCTTGAGTTCATTGCGACTTGAGCCATTTGTTTATCTTTTACCAGTTAAGAGACTCATATAGTTTACAGATTGATGGAACCTTTATACTCTTCAATTGGGAATTGACATCAGGGTCAGACAGTCAGAAAGAGAAATAATTTAATCATAAATTACAACTACTAAATGACTACCACCTAAGCTGTAAACCAGTGACTGAGATAATGTTGTGCTTCCTTGCAGTAATAAGGGGTTTACAATAAATTTTACTGGCTTGCAGCACTGGCAGACTGCATGATGAGTGGCAGGACTAACCTTCAAATATATCCACCATCCTGAAGAAAGCCAGGGACAGGGAAGATTTTCCACTGCCGGTGCGCCCACATATCCCAACCTGGAAAACAAATACAACACACACATACATTTGCAAACAATTGTTTCTTTATTTGTGTCAAATGGACTTTAATGTATGAATTATTAAACAGAAAATCAGTCTGTATAATATTTTGATTAACGCATGTTCAGTGGAGCAAATAGACATACTAATTGTGCATTAATCTGTGGTAATATGGAAGTGAGATATCCAATGTCATTCCTGCCTTCAAGGTTCAGGAGAAAGGGTAAAGGAAAGCAGTGGGGAACGTAGACAATCATTTTCTTATATCCTGACTTATAGCCTTCAGCCACTATTATTAAAATCAATTTCTAGTGAAAGAAAACAATAATTGTGGGAAGACTGTGGATCAGGATAAATAATGCACAAAAAATTAAAATTTATCACAAAGAGTAACAAATGGCAAAACTGTGAATAGAGTGAAGAAAGGAATTTTATATTTTAGTGATGTTGAATGCTCAGTGAATTCCATTGATGGAGATCACTCGTTTCCTTTCTGCATTGTGAGGCAGAGTCTTTTCTACTCCATCTGACATTGAGATTTCATTACCAAAAGAGAGACTTATGTTTATATATCATTTTCACTATCACCGGATGTCTATAAGTACTTTACAACCCGGGAAATAATCTTCAAGTGTTTTCAGCATAGGAAAGTGTGCAATTTACACAAAATAAGGACTGAATACTGTGTTCTTAGTGATGTTGACTGAAGCACAAATATGGCCAGAAATCCTGGAAATAACTGCAACTGTGTTTTTAATTGAAATAGTGCAATGGGATCTTTTGTTTTCACCTGAAAAGGCAGATGGGGCCCAAGTTCATCACTTTCTCTGACAGACGGCATCTCCAACAATGCAGCACACCATTAGTACTGTACTGGAGTGTCAACCTTGACTTTTATGCTGAAGAAGTTAAACACAGAGAACCTTGCTCGGTTGCAAATAGACAAGATGGGAAAAAAATTTATTTCAAAACGTTCTGAGAAAATATGGCAATTTTAAAAAAACTGACTTCATCTCTCAGTGGGTATAACTCTTAATTCCAGGCAGAAGTCCCTCTTTAGTCACTTGAATACATAATCCAGGCTGTCACTACATTCTGTGTATTACAAGGAAATACTTCACTGTCAGAGGTGCGGCTTTTTAAGATGGGGGTCAGATCGAGTTTCCTTACGCCTTTTTACACAGATGAAAAGGATCCCATGGTGCATTTTTAAATTTTTTATTCCTCGATGAACATCACTAAACCAAATTATCTGCTATTATCATTGTTGGCTGCCCAAGACAATGAACAACACTTTAAAAAGATTTCATTGGCTCACATTGGGGTGTCCTGAGGATCATGAAAGGTTTTATATAAAGATGAATTTTTCTTCAGTTTCGTTGGCTGCACCCACCAAGGCGCAACCATCGTTGACCCCTTTAGATTAGTATGAGAGATACGGTTAAAAGCCACGTTATTTTGTTATTACTCATTCATGATATGTAGGTGTTGCTGGCTGGGCCAGCATTTATTGTCCATTCCATCCCTATTTGTGAAATAACTCCATAGAGGCCAGTATCCCATCACCAAGTCACCCTTTATGTACACATAGAGAGTCCTTGACGCTGATCCAGCTCCCTCAGAGCCAGCTCTCAGAGTGAACAGAACCCCTGACACTCTTGTTTATATCTGTCAGCCAGGGCTCCCTGATTGACCCAGGTTAACAGTCCCAGTCAGGGAACTCATATTCTATGAGGTCCACCTGGCTGACCTTGTAACAATCACTATAATTTGTCCTTGAGAAGCCAGTAAATATGGCATAGATATATCAACAACTCTGTCAGGGATGGAGTTCCAGGATTTTGATCCATCAGTCATCTGGACTGGCATCTATTTTTTTCTGTCATGATTGCTTTGAAGTTGTTTGTCCTGTCACAACTAAATCCTGATATTTAAGGGCAAGGGGGTGCAGTGAAAATAACTGGCATGCTTTGCAAAGATTAACCATTGGAAAAGTAACAATACACAAGGTGGGATCTTTACCAAGATCGTGGGAAATTCAGAGCTGTATTCTAATGCTTTTATTTTTATGTCTTTTAAATATATCATTAAACCCTTGTACACTTTCCACAACATCAACCACTACTGGCTGAAAACCAAGTATATGCCTTTGTTCAGTGTCTGAATAAGTGCAGAGATGTTTGGAAATCAATTTTTGTTCAGCTCTCCAAGTTGCCGTCAACATTGTTTGCACCAAACAAAACCTCCACCATTAAACACTTTATAATTAACATGGTTTTAGAGAAGTTTGAACCCAAATCCCTCAAGAGACATGTCTCTTTTGATTCAAGTTAATTTACATAAATGGCATAAAAGATAATGATCTCTGGAATCTTACCGGAGCTATGGGAGAATTGGCACCGAGTAAATAAGATCAGGGAGTTGAATACATGGCTGAAAAATCGATGTAAGAGAAATAGTTTGGGTGGTACGGTAGCTCCGTGGTTAGCACTGCTGCCTCGCAGCAGCAGCGACCTGGGTTTGATTCCAGCCTTGGGTGAGTGTGTGTGGAGTTTGCACTTTCTCCCTTTGTCTGCATGGGTTTCCTCCCACAGTTCAAAGATGTGCAGGTTGGGTGGATTGGCCATGTTAAATTGTCCATAGTGTCCATTGGATGTGCAGGCTGTGTAGATTAGCCGTGGTTACAGGGATAGAGGGGATTGGGTCTGAGTGGGATGATCTTTGGACGTTTGGTGTGGACTCAATGGGCTAAATGGCCTCTCTCTGCATTGTAAGGATTCTAATGATAGGCGTTGATAAGGCACTGGCACCAGTACAGGGGAAGAGAAAGCTCAGCCATGAAGGGGCCAGAAACTTTGGAAAATTGTCTTAATGGGGTTGCAGAGTGTGCTTTAAACTGAATAGCTGACAGTGGGGCTAAGTGGAAAATTCACGTGAGATGAAATTTGGAAGGGGGAACAACAAGGCATACTGCAGGGATGTGAGGTAGCTAATGATAACCAGAGTGTGGCGGCAAGGGACAATGTACAAATATAAAAGGGTCAGTGTGGGGAAAAATGATGAAGGACAGAATTCAAAGCTGGTGTTTATCCTCAAATCCACTTTCATCCACTCCCCATATCCCTTGATTCCTTTAGAGACCAAACATTCTCCATGTTAGTATTAAATAGACATATTGATATTGCATTTGCAACCTTCTGGGATTTTGTTGGATCTGTTGAATTCCAAAGATTTACCATTTGAGTGAAGAAATTTCTCCTTTGTTCAATCCAAAATCATCTTCCCCTTATCCTGAAACTGTGCCCATTTCTAGCCTATCCAGGCAGGGAGAGAACCTGACAGTATCTATCCTTTTTAGCCCTTTCACATCTTGTTGTGTTTCAATGAGATCACCTCTCATTGCTGTAAAGTTCAGAGGGTATAGGGTGAATTACTCAGCTTTTCATGTTAGAACGTCACGAGACAAGTTAGTTTTACCCTACTGATGATGTGTTGTTGCAATAGTAACCCTGCTCAGTACAAGAGGAACTGGAGGTTCGGACATCTGGTGTATGTGCTTGTCTGAGGAGCCAGTGGTGCGAAGCTACCATCTGTAGGATTGTGACTGAAAGCCTTTTCATAGTATTATAGATGGTTACAGCACAAGAGGCTATTTGGGCCTTTACATCCATGCTAATCAACAAAGATCTGACTACATTATCCCCATTTTCCAGCTCGTGACCCATAGCTCTGGAGGTAATGACAACACAAATGAATATCTAAATACTGCTTCAATGTTACAAGAATTTCTGACTCAACCACCCTTTCGGGCAGTGGGTTTCAGATTCTCTCTGGGTGAGAAAATTATTACTCAATTCTTCTTTTACCCTTCTACATCTTAACTTAAATTCATGCCTCCTGATTATTGACAGCTCTACTAATGGTAAAAGTGAATTTCTATCTATACTCCTCAAAGCCTGTCAAAATAAGCAGCTACCAGTACTGTTTGTCTGTAGCTCCAACACAGCACACTAACACAACTCAACAAAAAAAGAGATCCTATACCTCTGACATGAAAATTAACATAAGTCTTGTAGAGCAACAGTATTTGAGAACCAGTGAGATAAAAGCCAAATCTGAGCTTTGAATTTGAAATTTCTTTAATTGTTAGGCTGTTGGTATTACCTGGTTGATGTATGAGGTTCCCTCTCGTTTCCATTTCACTGTGGAGTGCTGTGCCTGCCCCATTGTCTACAATAAGTTTGCAACATTTATCCAATTTCTTACAAGGACCATTAAAGAATACGATTTGTAAGATTCTCTTAATTACCTTTTGACCTGGTGTGATGTAGGCTTTGACGTGTTTAAGAACAGGTTTGAGAGCTGGGTCATATCGAACACAGAGATCCTGAATCTTTATTTCTCCTTGCTGCGGCCAGTCTTCTGGGATTTGGGATGGGTCTATATGGAAAGTTAAGATGTAAAATTTACATATAATCTCAAACAGATGTTGGTAGATCTTAGGACCTGGCTTCCATCCATTGTTACTTATTCTAAATCAAGTCACATATAAGCACTTCAGAACAACTTACCTACTGACTTTCCCTGCCCTTGCTCAGGAAAGTGACACACACTGGATTCTAGAACTTGCCGTAAGGGAAATTGCAGGTGATAACCAACACCCACAGACTGAGTGACATAATTTATAATTGTCAAAGGTCCCAGTGTGATTCTTTGTTTATAGATCTGTAAAAGTTCCAGCAAATTGAGAGACGTAAGGTTCAAAAATGAGCCCAATGTACCTAGAACAATACCTGTTTTTAAAATAATTCATTCATGGGATACAGGATCACTGGTTGATCAGCATTTATTGTCCATCCCTAGTTGCCCTTGAGAAGGTGGTGGTGAGCTGCCTTCTTGAACTGCTGTAGTCTATGTGTAGGTAGACCCACAATGCTGTTCAGGAGGGAGTTCCAGAATTTTGATCCAGTGGCACTAAGGAAATGAAATCAATTTCTCAGTCTGAATGATGTGTGACTTGGAGGGGAACTTGTAGGCGGTGATGTTCCCATGTGTCTGCTACTTCTGTCTCTCGAGATGGAAGTGTATTTAGAAGGTGATGTATAAGGAGCCTTGGTGAATTTCTGCACTGCATCTTGTAGATGGCACACACTGCTGCTATTGGTGGAGGACGTGGATGCTTGTGGATGTGATGCCAATCAAGTTGGCTGCTTTGTCCTGGATGGTGTCAAGCCTCTTGTGTGTTGTTGGGGCTGTACTCATCCAGGCAAGTGGGGAGTATTCCATCACACTCCTGACTTGTACTGTGTAGATGGTGGACAGGCTTTGGGGAGTCAGGAGGCAAGTTACTCATTACAAGATTCCTAGTCTCTGACCTGCTCTTGTAGCCACTGTATTTATATGGTTAGCACAGTTTAGTTTCTATTGAATGATGACATCCGCAACCCCCACCTTCCGCAACCCTCCTGCTGCCAAAAATGTGGGTATTGAGTGATGGTAATGCCATTGAATGTCATGGAGTAATGGTAAATTCTTTGTTAGAGATGGTCATTGCCTCGCATTTGTGTGGGGTGAATATTACTTGCCACTTTTCAGCTCAAGCCTGGATATTGTCTAGGTCTTATTGCATTTCATTATGGTCTGCCTCATTATCTGATTTGTAGCATCTGTTGTCACAAGAGATTAACCATATGAGGAGGTTTAAAAGTTCTGAATGGCTTTAAATGAATGGATGCTGTTTTCAGTGATAAGTGTGTAGGAGTGAGAGTTATGTTAGATCATTAGATGATTCATTATTTCTTTCATCTCCACATTGCTGCTGAAGTTCTGCCCTATGAGAAACCGAGTGAGTAGCCATGGAGTTAACTTGTTCAAATTGCTGTTGATTTTCTCCAGTATTACTGTCCTAAAATCTTCGCCAGTGTGGCCTTTATCTGCCTCAATGTTTGTGAACAACAATGTAATATTTGCAATTTTACCCTTCTTTGGTACCATCCCATATCACAGGAAAATTAGAAGCTTTTAACATTAAACAGTGCAACTGCATTACCTTTTAATCTACAATACATAAGTGAATTCAAGCCTAGTTTATCAATCTACCTCGGAATTTAGCCTTTTTGGCTCCAGAATCATTTGTTGTGAATCGCTGCTCCAAGGAATACATATCCTTTCTGAGGTTCGTTGGAACTGAAACATGCAATATTCCAGAGAGGGTGTAACCAGTACTCTGTACAACTTTAACATAGGTACCATCTCTGAATATACAATGGACTGTGTTGTGATATCGTATTAAAAGCAAAGTAATGAGATGCTAGAAATCTAAAATAAAAACAATGTCCTGGAGAAACTCAGCAGATCTGGCTGAATCCGTGGAGAAAGAAACAAAGTTAACGTTTCAAATCCAAGATGATTTTTTCTTGGAACTGTTACTGTACTGTCTCCCTGGGAAAGGGGTTCCTCTCTGGGCATGGAATTGTGGAATCTTCCCCCTTATACAGGGGAAGTCCAAGCAAGAATTGATCTTGTGTGAAATAGAATAGCTATAGAAATTCAGACAGCTGATAAATTTGTTTGTCAGTGGGAAAATTAAACCACATTGACTTGGAAAGCATCATATCTGATCCCTGTCCTGTGTACAGTGGTCAACTGGAACAGATGTAAGGCTAGGGTGGAATAGAAGACATTACTGAGTTACTACTGCTGGTTAGTATCCAGGGACTGCTGGAAAGAGCAACCAAGTGAGAAATAGGCGAGGATGGAATTGTGAAGCCCTCTAGCTGAGGCAGCCCCGAATTCCCATTAACTATGCTCACAAATAAAGAATTGTCAAATTAGCAAGATACTGCTATTGCTAACAAGCAAATCAGAATGCCAAAAGAATTATTTTCAGCATTACTACTATTGTAAAATTTTACCTGATGTGCTTAATGTTTATACATCTCAGAATATCAACATGTATCAATTTTTATGAAGTTCATTTTTATGTATAACTAAACAAAGCATTACTGTAAACTGGAACAGGAACAGTTCTATCAGCTATTTCTTTTTACTTCTAGGCTTATGTTCCAAGGGATGGATTGTATCTGTAAATCATACCAATGGTTCCTTCATAATTTTCACTCTCAATGTTCAGGAAACTGTTCACCTTCTTCACAGCTCCCATCTGCACTTCCAAATCAGCGAGATTTCTCACTACCCAATTAAGGTAATTACAAACCTATGCAAAGAAAAAAAAATCCATTTAAATAATGACTTTTAGGACAACCCACAGTGCTTCACAGCTAACAACAGTAACTTGTATCTTTAATGTAATGAAATATCCAAAGGTAGTTCATAAAGTATGACATTGAGTCACTTCAGGAGATATTAGATTATACTACCAAAAGCTTGTTCTAAAGGGCGTGGGTTAAGAAGAGACAGTTAGGTAGAGAGACTGAGAAGAGTGGGATGGGACTTCCAGAACTGAAAGCATGGCAGCAAAGGTGAAGCTTCTATAATTGGGAATGAACAAGAATCATAGAAGCCAACATTCCACCGATTAGCTGTTCTCCTTAATATATTGAAAAAAATTGATCAAATCACTCCTTAACCATGTAAGTTTTGGGGATTTCAACCTATACTTTCTCTAATCTCTCCTTGTAATTTGACTCTTTGAGTCGAGTTTATTCATTAATGGGATTAGGGTGTTTCACTGGCCGGGCCAGCATTTGTTGCCTATCCCTAATTGCCCAGAGAGCAATTAAGAGTCAACCACATTCTCGAAAACCTGATTAAATCATAAAACCTGCCGTAAAATAACAAGCCAAAGAATGTCTTGTAACTGACAAATACAACAATTAGTTTTGCATTGAATGGAAATCTAGTTAAAACATTTCAGAAATGTTCAGTTTGATTCTGTGTTCTGGCACAAGCAGAGATAGATTGCAACATCAGACATGATCCTAGTGCAATCAGGGAGATGTTGAGGGTTTGGAGGGTGTCTATCGTTGACAAAGGCAAACTGGGTCTACTTACCGTTAATGCATAGGTCAGACCAAATCCCACAAAACCAGATGAAAGACCATAGTAATGGGAATACGTTATGGTGGCTAGAGCTGCAGTGAGGACAATGTAAGCACCAAGGTAGTCCTGTTAAAATCAATAGGAAGAAGATATTAGTTTACTGTAATGTGAGAAGCTGTCTACAATTAGCACAGATTTCCCGCTAACCTGATAAATGCAACTTACTTGACTGTGCGTTTTATTTTGCTCTGACCCATTTCATTTCAATTATATATCAGATCAATTATTTACTAGAAAATATCTTTGAAAAATATTGTTACTAATATGAAATGTTATTTGCAAAATTCAGACCCCTGAACAGAGTGCAGTGTTTGCAACAGATATAAGTCCATGAATAGTTACAAATAAATAGTGTCTGGTGGATTTGAAATTTGAGTGTGTTGGTCCTTCTTTAGTTTGTTGTATTCACTATTTGCAAACTTCTTGAGTAAAATTGTAACCAAAGTATATGCAAGTAAATATGATGTTTATGAGCAATCAATTCAGCTGAAAAAGAGCAGATGTACCATGGAATTGCTTATCTCATTGAAATATGCCATGATACGGAGATATTTGGGATCCACTGGCATACGGTATCCTTGGCTTTATTAATAAGGGGAGCTGATGTTGAATTTATTTAAGACACTTGTTAGATCTCAGTATTGTGTACACTTGTGCGTGCGCATTATAGGAAGGATGTGAACGCATTGGAGAGAGTGTAGAAGCAATTTACATGAATGTTCCCAGGAATGAGAAAATCTCAGGTATGAGGATAGATTAAAGAAATTGGGACTGTCTTCCTTGGAGAGAAGAAGGCTAAGAGGAGATTTGATAAAGGTTTTCAAAATAATGAGCAGGCTGGATAGATTAGATAGGGAGAAACCGTTCCTGCTCCTAAATGGAACAAGAATGGGAAGATATAGGTTTAAAGTGATGTGCAGAACCAGTGCAGGTTGTTTAACAGTTTGTTACACGAAAAAAAAACATTTCCACACAACAAGTAGTTAGGGTACAAATGCTCTGCCTGGAAATGTGGTAGAGGCAGGCTCAATTGAGGCATTCAAAAGGGGCATTGGATGATTATTTGGATAGAAATGAAGTGCAAGGGAATGCGAGGAGAAAAAAACTGAAGATTGGTACAAGGTAACAATGCTCATGTGAAAAGCCAGTGCAGGAATGATGGGATGAATGGCTTCCTTCTGCACAGTAACAATTCTGAGAATCTGTGATATGAACATCTATCCTAGAGAAAGTAATCTGTTCGAGATGGACACACAATGTGAATCAAGGCAACAGTGAGCAGGAGTGCATGTTTGTTCCAGTGCAGGGGCAGGATGCATTTTGTGTTCCTGATCAGCAACAGAACCATTAGTGTTGGCTCTCACAAAGCTTCCCAGTGAAGGAAGGCAGCTGTCTTCTGCAGGAAACAAAAGTATTTACATTTTGACAGAAAGTTTCACGGGCTCACAATGACCTACAGCACGTTATAGTCAACATTATACATTTATTGTAAGTGTAGTCCCTGTTGCAAAGTAAGCAATGGGACACCAAGTTGCACACAGCCAGCTCTGGAAACAGCAATGAACTAACAATCAGATGATGGAGAAAATTACTGTAGATGCTGGAATCTGTACCAAAAACAAACAATGCTGGAGATCACAGTGAGTCAGGCAGCATCCATGGAGAGAGAGCAAGCTAACGTTTCGAGTCTAGATGATTCTTCATCAGAGTTGAAGTGAAGTGGGGAGGGGGCAGGATTTATGGAGGGGGGGGGTGGTTGGAGTGCTGTGGGATAAAGGATTCCCCTCCCCCCACCCCAGTGGAACTGTCTGTTCTTTCCAGGCTGGCAGTTAGACACACCACTGTTCTGCCATTCTCACATTCTGAGCACTTAATCTGAATTATCAACATCCTTTCTTCCCCCCAACACTCCAACATCACCTCCCAACTATTGCATAAATGCTACCCCCTCCACACTTCAGCTCTGATGAAGAGTCATTTAAACTCAAAACATTAGCATGCTTTCTCTCCATGGATGCTGCCTGACCCACTATGATCGCCAGCATTGTTTGTTGTCAGTAACAAAATCAGATTAATTGGTTTCTGTGAGGCTGGTAAAGGCATAAACATTAGTTGGACACCAGGGGAGGTCTCCTGGTCTTCTACAAATAGTGCTAGGGGCTTTTAGATCCAACAGGAGAGGGAGGTCGTTGTCTTGGTTTGATACCCCGTTTTAAAGGAGACACCTTCGGCAATCCAGCACCTCTTCAGCCCAGGTCCTGTGTTCAAGTTCCAGAGTGAGATAGTAACCCATAACCTGCTGACTTAGAGATGTGTTCTACCTGTGAAAAATGGCAGATCCCTGATTTATTCGTATAAAAGCTTTCTGTCTCTAGAGAATATAGACCAGTTTCCTCAACCTCTTCCAGGAATCAGTCTAATGCCTCATCTTCCACTATTCGATGTTGAGGACACATCACTTACTTAAAGACTTCTATCAATACCATTCCACTGCTTTAAGAAGTATTCCTCTAATAGCTAATCTATTAATTGCAGATTAATTGCCTTCTACGGTCACATAATGTAGCCGTTATTAAACTAATACCGATACAATGCATTGTCAACTAAAGAAAATGTTGGTAAGGAATGGGTATAGGTGATAGCCATTTCATGATCCATTTCTTAGGAAATGACCAGAGTCAACTTACTTGGTTTAAAATTCAAACAAAATATAACTGTTAACTGTCAGTCATCATTAACTGGTGCATTCTCCAAGGCAACACCTCTCCAATCAGAGACCATTTGCTAACTAATTGGCCACTCACCTCTCATACAGTACAAATGTTGTTTTCCTTTAACTTTGTTATTCCTTGTGAATTCACTTGATGAATGAAAGACAAAAGTTTCACTAACATATGAAGTTTCCCTTTTTTTAAAGCAACTCTCAAGTCCTCTTCTACCAAATGATTATTGACAAGAAATTACCTACAGTCACAGAGTTATAGAGCACAGAAACAGACCCTGCGGTCCAACTCGTCCGTGCCGACCAGATATCCTAATTTAATCTAGTCCCATTTGTCAGGTTTTGGTCCATATCCCTCTAAACCCTTCCTATTCATACACCCATCAAGACGCCTTTTGAATGTTGTAATTGTACCAGCCTCCACCACTTCCTCTGGCAGCTCATTCCGGAGTGCTACAAATATGTAGTTCTTCAATATTGCAGCAATTAATACATGGAGAAAGAATTCCTCAAGCTGCCTAGATCTAAAACCTTGATACTTCAATAATAAGATTAAATAAAAGCACATTTTATAGCTGTACATTATAATCAAAAGAAGAATAGCTATACTTGGCACAGTGAACATTTTGTTTGAAATCATGATCAGTATTGTTGGGGTCTGAAATTTCAGTGGTGCAGAACACATTTTATATCATCTCTTGATAAATTCATGCTTGAACTGAACAACATGAAGAGAAAGCACCTATCGTAGACCTTGACATCTTTTGAAGAAAACAAGGCATCCTTAAGTAAATTTACACTTTATATTTGCATTAAAAACTAGTTTGACGATTTGTAACTGAGAACAGAGAACAATATGGGTGGTTGCTGGGCAAATTTTCACTGACTTGAGCGATGATGTCTACACAGACATAAAAGGAAGCCTGTGCTATTTTTAAACTCTGCAACATTGGCTTTCAATTCCTAAAGCTTCTCACACCATTTGTTAGTGTACTTGCAATTGTGAACACTTTTAAGAGTATAAATCTCTCCCTTCATACCGTTCTGACCTCCAACCATCTGTTAGCTGCTGACAGGAACAAATAGGCGATGTTGTTGGCATCTGTGAGCTCCAGCATACGCTGCTTAAACCTGGTTTCATGTCTGCAATAGAACCAGATTCCTTATTTTCGAATCATTTTGTGATTACTGTTTTGCCAAGCTCCATATACCGACTACATTCATAATTTTTCAGACATTGTTTTGCTCACTCTGTTCATTGAGTTCAAAAATAGAGTTTGCTTTTCCACATATCTTATACATTTTTCCCATTTTAATCTCTCCCACTTCTAAACAAGGAGCCTGCATGGTTTAAAATTATCCTTGTGTTTCACAGAACGACTACTAAAAGCCAATTTTCCTGAGTCATCGTCTGTTTGGCACACACCCTACGGTTGGCATATGGTGGGATATATGTTCCTGCTTCTACCGAAAGCATTAGCTTTGTTTCTCTCCACAGATGCAGCCAGACCTATGGGGTTGGAGGAATAACATACCACACCCCTCCCCCCCCCCAGCATATTTAAACAGGGGGAACAGCATCTCTTAAAATTAAGTAGGTGGTCTGTTCACCGCTTCCCTGCTGACCCCCAACCTTCCTCCTATATTACAGTTGGCAGGGATTTCATCAATGCAGGGTGGCAGACCTTCCACCTGTAGCCCTCAATTTGACCATTAATTGGCTAATAAGCCCATTTTAAATTATTCATTCATCAGACTTAGGCATCGCAGGCTCGGTCAACATTTTTTGGCCATGCCCACTTGCCCTCAAGAAATTAGTGGTGAGCTGCCTTCTTGAACAATAGCAGTCCAGCCACAATCTATTAGGAAGGGAGCTTTAAGATTCTGACCCAGTGACATTGGAGGAATGGTAATAAACCTTCAAGTCAGGATGGGGTGTGTGGTTTGGAGGGCAACTTGGAGGTGATGGTGTTCCCAGGTATCTGCTTCCCTTATCCTTTTAAGTGGTCGAGGTTGTGTGTCATGGAAGGGCTTAAATGAGCTTTGCTGAGTTACTGTAGATGGTATACATTGCCGCAACTGTGCGCCAGCGATTCAGGAAGTGAATGTTGTACGTATTAGATAGAGTATCAACCAAGTGGATTGCTTTGTCCTAGATGGTGTCAAGCTTCTTGAGTGTTGTTGGGGCTGCCCCCATCCAGGCAAGCAGGGAGTCACATGTGACTTTGAGTCAGAAGGTGAGTTACTCACCACGCTGATGCTGCACCTATTCAATGCTGATGAGGGCATCCGCTGTTGGCTGCACAAGGGAGAGGATTCACCAGTCAGCACCAATGTTCAGTGCTAAGGTGAGCGTTAACACATCTGGAGCCGCTATCATTCAAAGATGTTTATAGAATACAACAAATATGGCATTCAATGCAGGAAGATTGTGATGCAGGACAATTACCTGGAACTTGGAATTGCTGTCTTACCGGAATGCACGGATTGTTGTAAGCCCTTCTGCTGTTTCAGAAAAATGGCACAATAGAGGCAATTGCGTACTATCATCCAGTTCCTGAAGATCCCTTCACAAATTGGAAAGAAAGAGTTTAGGCAGGACAAGGCTTTCTATCTATAGTTGTACAAGTTGGCAAGTCATTTTGTACTGGAAACATTAAACAAGCATCTACAAAAGGCAGAGTGGTTTTAATGAGGATTTTAACTTTCATCGAGATTGGAATAAATGGATCAACACATCAGGAAAAAAAAAGGTGAATTTTAAGAGTAGGCCCAGAACAGTTTTCAGCAACAATATATCCTAAAATCAACAAGGCATTACATGTCAAGTCACATTTGATTTTGTGTGTAATTAGATGGTAGCACTCTTGCCTCTGAGTCTGTAAATATTGGGTTCAAGGCCATTGGGCAAAATATGCCAGTCTGTTATATTTTTGACCTAACTTTTGTTATACACCTTTTTAATAACTGGTATCCTGCACCAGACTGGGGGCATCAGCTTGTGCTAAGGAAGTGATGTCACACTGCGGCCACAGAGGCAAAGTTAGGGTTCAGACCTTGGAGGAGGATAGGCCATGGTGGAATTTCAGATAGCATGGAGAGGGTGGAATATCTGTTCTGAATTTGTTAAGGTTTGTAAGAATTTCACTCTTATCTGTGGGCAAAAGCAACCATTGAAAGATTTTTTTGAAGAAATATGGAGTGTTTAGCATGGTTTAGTTTTTGGTTTTAAATTGTTAAATTTTCTTTTGTATTAACGGTAATGGAGTTCTATTTATTTTCATTTATCCATAAAGTGTCAGAATTAAACTGTGACATAGGCAGTGTGAGGTTGGCATAAAATAAATTGCCTTGTTCTTCCAGAAATGCAAGTGATCTTGATTCTATAATTTGGGGTTAGGTCCTTGGTTCTGGATGGGCCATCCTGGGGATCTATTCAAAAATTGACACTAAAGAACCAGGAATACTTGGGCCATATTCAATGCAAAAACTAGCTGCATCTCATCTGAGAGGTTAACTTATATCTCAACTCACTGCATAAATCTTTAACAAAACGGAGATTCAGTTGTGACCTGCTTCAGAAAATGTTTTAAATTTTCATACTCTTGAATGTTACTTACTTTGAGGCAACCCGGAAGTACTTCTGTATGAAGTAAAAGGCAACAATAAAGGGCAGTAAAGCTGTAAAGAAGATTGGTGTGACGTACAAGAGCACACCTAATGCCGACAGGCAGAGGAAGGTTGATCTTGTTAAGGACTCCAGTGTTGGTGGGATATGCTGGGAAAAAAGGAAGAAATATTTGTGTTTACACAGTTTCATTCATGCCCATGACAGTCTCAAAGCACTGTATGGGCACTGAGGTATTTTTATAGTGTAATCACTGTTGCAATGTCGGAAATACAACATCCAATTTACACACACCTATCTCTCACAAGATAGTGAGATAACACAGCGTGGAACTGGATGAACACAGCAGGCCAAGCAGCTTCAGAGGAGCAGGAATGCTGACGTTTCGGTCTGGACCCTTCTTCAGAAATGGGGGAGGGGAAGGGGATTCTGAACATAGAACATTACAGCGCAGTACAGGCCCTTCGGCCCTCGATGTTGCGCTGACCTGTGAAACCACTCTGAAGCCCATCTAACCTACACTATTCCATTATCATTCATATGTTTATCCAATGACCATTTAAATGCCCTTAAAGTTGGCGAGTCTACTACTGTTTCAGGCAGGGCATTTCACACCCTTACTACTCTGAGTAAAGAACCTACCTCTGACATCTGTCCTATATCGATCACCCCTCAATTTAAAGCTATGTCCCCTCGTGCTAGCCATCACCATCCGAGGAAAAAGGCTCTCACTGTCCACCGTATCTAATTCTCTGATCATCTTGTATGTCTCTATTAAGTCACTGCTTAACCTTCTTCTCGCTAACGAAAACAGCCTCAAGTCCCTCAGCCTTTCCTCATAAGACCTTCCCTCCATACCAGGCAACATCCTGGTAAATCTCCTCTGCACCCTTTCCAATGCTTCCACATCCTTCCTATAATGTGGCGACCAGAACTGTACGCAATACTCCAAGTGTGGCCGCACCAGAGTTTTGTACAGCTGCAACATGACCTCATGGATCCGAAACTCAATCCCTCTACCAATAAAACCTAACACACCGTACGCCTTCTTAACAACCCTATCAACCTGGGTGGCAACTTTCAGGGATCTAGGCACATAGACACCGAGATCTCTCTGCTCATCCACACTACCAAGAATCTTACCATTAGCCCAGTACTCTGTATTCCTGTTACTCCTTCCAAAGTGAATCACCTCACACTTTTCTGCATTAAACTCCATTTGCCACCTCTCAGCCCAGCTCTGCAGCTTATCTATGTCCCTCCGTAACCTGCAACATCCTTCCGCATTATCCACAACTCCACCAACTTTAGTGTCATCCACAAATTTACTAACACATCCTTCTACGCCCTCATCCAGGTCATTTATAAAAATGACAAACAGCAGTGGCCCCAAAACAGATCCTTGCGGTACACCACTGGTAACTGAACTCCAGGATGAACATTTCCCATCAACCACCACCCTCTGTCTTCTTACAGTTAGCCAATTTCTGATCCAAACCGCTAAATCACCCTCAATCCCATGCCTCCATATTTTCTGCAATAGCCTACTGTGGGGATCTTTATCAAACGCTTTACTGAAATCCATATACACCACATCAACCGCTTTACCCTCATCCACCTGTTTGGTCACCTTCTCAAAGAACTCAATAAGGTTTGTGAGGCACGACCTCCTTCACAAAACTGTGTTGACTATCCCTAATCAAATTATTCCTTTCTAGATGATTATAAATCCTATCTCTTATAATCCTTTACCCACAACCGAAGTAAGGCTCACTGGTCTATAATTACCAGGGTTGTCTCTACTCCCCTTCTTGAACGAGGGGACAACATTTGCTATCACCCAGTCTTCTGGCACTATTCCTGTAGACAATGACAACATAAAGATCAAAGCCAAAGGCTCTGCAATCTCCTCCCGAGCTTCCCAGAGAATTCTAGGATAAATCCCATCCGGCCCAGGAGACTTATCTATTTTCACACTTTCCAGAATTGCTAACACCTCCTCCTTATGAACCTCAATCCTGTCTAGTCTAATAGCCTGTATCTCAGTATTCTCCTCGACTACATTGTCTTTTTCCTGTTTGAATACTGACGAAAAATAGTCATTTAGCGCCTCTCCTATCTCTTCAGACTCCACAAACAACTTCCCACTACTGTCCTTGACTGCCCCTAATCTTACTCTAGTCATTCTTTTATTCCTGACATACCTATAGAAAGCTTTAGGGTTTTACTTGATCCTACCTGCTAAAGACTTCTCATGTCCCCTCCTGGCTCTTCTTAGCTCTCTCTTTAGGTCCTTCCTGGCTAACTTGTAACTCTCAAGCGCCCTAACTGAGCCTTCACGCCTCATCTCTACATAAGCCTCCTTCTACCTCTTGACAAGAGATCCAACTTCTTTAGCAAACCACGGTTCCCTCGCTCGACCACTTCCTCCCTGCCTGACAGGTACATACTTATCAAGGACACGCAGTAGCTGTTCTTTGAACAAGCTCCACATTTCAATTGTGCCCAGCCCCTGCAGTTTCCTTCTCCATCCTATGCATCCTAAATCTTTCCTAATCGCCTCATAATTGCCTTTCCCCCAGCTATAACTCTTGCCCTGCGGTATATACCTATCCCTTTCCATCGCTAAAGTAAACGTAACGAAATTGTGGTCACTATCACCAAAGTGCTCACCTAACTCCAAATCTAACACCTGGCCTGGTTCATTACCCAGTACCAAATTCAATGTGGCCTCGCCTCTTGTTGGCCTATCTACATACTGTGTCAGCAAACCCTCCTGCACACATTGGACAAAAACTGACCCATCTAAAGTACTCGAACTATAGCGTTTCCAGTCAATATTTGGAAAGTTAAAGTCCCCCATAACAACTACCCTGTTACTTTCGCTCCTATCCAGAATCATCTTTGCAATCCTTTCCTCTACATCTCTGGAACTTTTTGGAGGCCTATAGAAAACTCTCAACAGGGTGACCTCTCCTTTCCTGTTTCTAACCTCAGCCCATACTACCTCAGTAGACGAGTCCTCATCAAACGTCCTTTCTGCCACCGTAATACTGTCCTTGACTAACAATGCCACACCTCCCCCTCTTTTACCACCTTTCCTGATCTTACTGAAACATCTAAACCCCGGAACCTGCAACAACCATTCCTGTCCCTGCTCTATCCATGTCTCCGAAATAGCCACAACATCAAAGTCCCAGGTACCAACCCATGCTGCAAGTTCACCCACCTTATTCCGGATGCTCCTGGCGTTGAAGTAGACACACTTCAAACCACCTTCCTGCCTGCCGGTACACTCCTGCAACCTTGAAACCTTATTCCTGACCTCACTACTCTCAAATCTCCTGTACACTGGAGCTACAATTCAGGTTCCCATCCCCCTGCTGAATTAGTTTAAACCCTCCCGAAGAGCATAAGCAAATTTCTCCCCCAGGATATTGGTACCCCTCTGGTTCAGGTGTAGACCATCCCGTTTGTAGAGGTCCCACCTACCCCAGAATGAGCCCCAATTATCCAGGTATCTGAATCCCTCCCTCCTGCACCATCCATGTAGCCATGTGTTCAACTGCTCTCTCTCCCTATTCCTCGCCTTGCTAGCACGTGGCACGGGTAACAAACCAGAGATAACAACTCTGTTTGTTCTAGCTCTAAGCTTCCACCCTAGCTCCTTGAATTTCTGCCCTACCTATGTCGTTGGTGCCTATGTGGACCACGACTTGGGGCTGCTCCCCCTCCCCCTTAAGGATCCCGAAAACACGATCCGAGACATCACAGACCCTGGCACCTGGGAGGCAACACACCAACCGCGAGGGTCTTTCGTTCCCACAGAATCTCCTATCTGTCCCCCTAACTATGGAGTCCCCAAAGACTAATGCTCTCCTCCTCTCCTCCCTTCCCTTCTGAGCAACAGGGACAAACTCTGTGCCAGAGACCTGTACCCCATGGCTTACCCCTGGTAAGTCGTCCCCTGCAACAGTATCCAAAACGGTATACTTGTTATTGAAGGGAACGGCCACAGGGGATCCCTGCACTGTCTGCCTGTTCCCTTTCCGTCCCCTGACTGTAACCCATCTACCTTTTTCCTGTACCTGAGGTGTGACTACCTCCCTGTAACTCCTCTCAATTACCCCCTCAGTCTCCCGAATGATCTGAAGTTCATCCAGCTCCAGCTCCAGTTCCCTAACACGGTTTCCGAGGAGCTGGAGTTGGGTGCACTTCCTGCAGATGAAGTCAGTGGGGACACTCGTGGTGACCCTTACTCTACAGGAGGAGCATGCAACTGCCCTAACATCCATTCCCACTGTTTTGAATTCCCAAACAGACTATTGAAAAAAAAACTGGTAACCTTACCATATCGGCGCTCAGAACCTTTTGTTTTGGTTAGAGGAGGATGATGGGTGGGAGACACTACCTAGGTAGTGTTTCGGGTAAAGCAACCACCCAAATATATTACCTCACTTACTCAGCCGTCCCGAGAACGCCCTCGTTCTAGAAAGAGAGGGGAAGGCAGATGGAAGATAGATAAGGAGTAGATAGGAGACAGACAGGTCAAGGAGGTGGGGATGGAGCCAGTAAAGGTGAGTGTAGGTGGGGAGTTAAGATGGGGGTTGGTCAGTAAAGGGAAGACGGACAGGTCAAGGAGGCAGGGATGAGGCTGGTAGGTAGGAGGTGGGGTGGGGGTTGAGGTGGGAGGAGTGGATAGGTGGGACAAAAGATGGACAGGTCAAGGAGGCAGGGACGAGCTGGGCTGGTTTTGGGATGAGGTTGGGGGCGGGGAGATTTTGAAGCTTGTGAAGTCCACATTGATACCATTGGGCTGCAGGGTTCCCAAGTGAAATATGAGATGCTGTTCCTGCAACCTTCGGGTGGCATCGTTGTGGCACTGGAGGAGGCCCAGGATGGACAAGTCGTTTAAGGAGTGGGAGGGGGAGTTGAAGTGGTTCGCGACTGGGAGGTGCAATCATTTGTCTTGAACCCAGCGTAGGTGTTCCACAAAGCGGTCCCCAAGCCTCCGCTTGGTTTCCCCGATGTAGAGGAGGCCACATCGGGAACAGCAGATACACTATACCACATTAGCAGATGTGCAGGTGAACATCTGTTTGATGTGGAAGGTTTTCTTGGGGCTTGGGATGGGGGTGAGGGGGGAGGTGTAGGGACAGGTGTAGCACTTCCTGCGGTTGCAGGGAAAAGTGCCGGGTGTGGTGGGGCTAGTGGGGAGCGTGGAGCGGACAAGGGAGTCATGGAGAGAGCGGTCCCTCTGGAAGGCAGATAAGGGTGGGGAGGGAAAAATGTCCTTGGTAGTGGGGTCAGATTGCAGGTGGTGGAAGTGGCGGAGTACGATACGTTGCATCTGGAGGTTGGTGGGGTGGTACGTGAGGATGAGGGGGGTTCTGTTTTTGTTGTTATTGCGAGGAGGGGGTGTGAGGGATGAGTTGTGGGAAATGTGAGAGATGCAGTCGAGGGCGTTTTCGACCACTGTGGAGGGGAAGTTGCGGTCCTTGAAAAACGAGGACATCTGGGATGTCCGGGAGTGGAATGCCTCATCTCAGGAGCAGATGCGGTGGAGGCGAAGGAATTGGGAATAAGGGATGGCATTTTTGCAGGAAGGTGGGTGAGAGGAGGTGTATTCTAGGTAGCTGTGGGAGTCGGTGGGCTTGAAATAGATATCGGTTTCCAGGTGGTTGCCAGAGACGGAAACAGAGAGGTCCAGGAAGGAGAGCGAGGTATCGGAGATGGTCCAGGAGAACTTAAGGTTGGGGTGGAAGGTGTTCGTAAAGTGGATGAACTGTTCCAGCGCCTCATACACCTGCCCCTACACCTCTCCCCTCACCCCCATCCCAGGCCCCAAGAAAACCTTCCACAAACAGATGTTCACTGTATCCGACGTTCCCGATGTGGCCTCCTCTACATCGGAGAAACCAAGCAGAGGCTTGGAGACCGCTTTGTGGAACACCTACGCTCGGTTCGCAACAAACGACTGCACCTCCCAGTCGCGAACCACTTCAACTACCCCTCCCACTCCTTGAACGACATGTCCATCCTGGGCCTCCTCCAGTGCCACAACGATGCCACCCGAAGTTTGCAGGAACAGCACCTCATATTTCACTTGGGAACCCTGCAGCCCAATGGTATCAATGTGGACTTCACAAGCTTCAAAATCTCCCCTCCCCCTACCGCATCCCAAAACCAGCCCAGCTCGTCCCCCCTCCCTGACCTGTCCGTCTTTTGTCCTACCTATCCGCTCCTCCCACCTCAATCCCCAACCCCACCTCCTACCTACTAGCCTCATCCCCGCCTCCTTGACCTGTCCGTCTTCCCTTCACTGACCAACCCCCATCTTAACTCTCCATCTACACTCACCTTTACTGGCTCCATCCCCGCCTCCTTGACCTGTCCCTCTCCTCTCCACCTATCTGCTCCTTTATCCATCTTCCATCCGCCTCCCCCTCCACACTCTATTTATTTCAGAATCCCCTTCCCCTCCCCCGGTATTGCGTATTAGAAGAATATACAGTCAACCTATTATTTAATCAACTGGTTGCATCACTGTATGATCATCCTTCCCATGGCTAACAAGTTCTGGCACAGTACTTGATTCCAGAGCTTTTAGCTTAGAGACAGAAGGCATTGCTACTGTGTCACGACCTCCTTCCAGCTGAACAGTAGGATGCCACAAAACTCTGGTGGTTCTCCTAAAATCAGTGTTTTCTTGATGTATCTATAGACTAATTAGCTTAACATTTGTCATTGGGAAAATGTTAGAGTGTATTATAAAGGATGAAATAACTGAGCATTTAAAAATGCATAATATAATCAAGCAGAGTCAGCCTGGTTTTATGAAGGGTAATCTTTGCCTGACAAACTTACTACAGTTCTTTGACAAGATGACAAGCAGGGCAGATAAATGGGCACCAGAAGATGCAATATATTTGGATTTCCAAAAGCATTCAATAAGATACTGCACATGAGGCTAAAAGAGAAAAGGCTGTTTGGTGTTGATGGTAGCATATGAGAAGGATCAAGAATTAAAAGCAGGTATAGTTGAGATAAAGGGGGCATTTTCATAATGGCAACCTGTAGCTAGTGGAGTGACATAGGGATCAGTGCTGGAGTTACAATTATGTAAAATATTCATCCATGACTTGAATGATGGAAATGAATGTACCATCGTCAAGTTTGCAGATGACACAAAAATAGGTGAGAAGGCCCAAGCTCCACGGTTTCTAGCTTACACTGACCTCTTGAATATTTTGACCTAATTACATTAATTTATCCTCTATGTTTAGGTGGTTTGAATATTATTAATCGACAGGCAACATTCAAGATACAAAATAATTTTAATGTAATTGATGCTTATAATAATTGAAGATTTTAGCTGATTTCGACTTTCCTGATTTCTTAAAGGAATTTGTTGAACTGCCCATTGTTCAAAAGTACGTTCCACCTTATTAAACACATAGGGCTTCCCAGAGATCATTATAGGTTGATAGAAACTGGATTTGACCACTCAGTTCCTCCAACCAGGGCCAGCATTCAGTAAAATCATGTTCACAATTATTTACTTATCTTTGCTTTGCCCCTTGGACTCTCCCAACAGAGAAAATAGTTTCTCTCTATCTACCCTATCGATCCTTAACTAGATAGAATACTTAATTAGATCACCTTTAATAATCATCTATAACCAACTAACTGCAAGGCATCTGATATAAACCATCACAATACTCACCAGCAGAGGGAATATTTAGCATTCATACCTGATCTATTATATTTGTGTCAGCAGAGAAACGGTTGAGAATTTGACCTAAAGGTGTTGAGTCAAAGAACCTGAACAATAAAAAAGTCTATATTAGTAAACAATGCGAAATGCAATAGCATCAATGAATTTACTAATTTGCAGTTCAAAATACATGAAAGCCTGAATCATAGCAACAACGGTGAAAAAATGAAAAGTGCAGTGTATTAACGCTAAAACTACTCAAAGTTAGTTCTTTAATGTCAATTCTAGAAATGTCTGACTAAATGTTTTGAAACCACTCTTACTGTGGTCAGTCACACTAATGTCATTAGACTGACATGCTAAGCCAGGGAAAAAAAATATTTTAGTTCCAAACTCACAACTATCTAAAAGGACAAGGGCAGCAGATACACAAGAGCACCACCACATGCAAGTTCCTCTTCAAGTTTCACACCATCCTGACGTGGAACTAAATCACTATTCCTTCAGTGTCACTAGGTTAACTCTGTAGCACTGAGTGTGCCTACTCCCTTTGGGCTACAATGGTTCAAGGCAGCTGTTCACCAGCTTCATCTTCTAGGGGAATTAGGGACAGGAAATAAATACTGGTCTAGCCAGTGACACTCAAGTTGCGTGAAAGAACATTTAAAAAAAGCTTAAAGTCAGAGAACCATTTTTACTTTGGGTGGGCAATTCATGGTGTGGAGGTAAATAGAAAAGGAGACTTGGGTGTGCTCTCCCCAGGCAGGTGATCTGCTTCCACAAGGAGGTTGTCTTGACTTTGTACAGTAATGTAAAATAGGTGATAGCTATGATTTAAGTCTCCCATCACTTTTGTTTCAACTTGAAGAAAAAAGGTGAGATGAAAACTTGGCTGCTGATCCACTTTCACCGATTTTACACTAACTTGTGACAATTTGAGCATTGGAGAGCTTGACATGATACAAGCCTACACCACGAATCAACAAAAGCAAGTTGTGACCTATGTAGAGCAGTTAACACTTCTATCATACATAGTGAATGGACAGATATACATTGCAAAAGCAGGAACATACACGCAACTGGAGGAGCTGTTTCTAAATTAAAGGCAGCCAATCAGGAAAATTTGAACTCACCATCTGCACAGACTGCTAAAGATCAACCGTCAGTCCTAGAGACAAACTCAGCACCAGAAATGGAACAACAACTGGTAATGTGACTACAACAAATGACACAGAAATGACAGTTCTTGGGAAGAAACTCCACCCAGATGAACAGCCAACAAAAAAGTCCACCTGTACTATTAAGAGATTGGTCCAATGTAAAAAACTGTGTGTGCAATGCATGTGTAGAGACTGATGGGAATAATGAACTGTGAATGTTTGTAAGGGGGATGGTTAGGATAAAATGCAATGCTGTATCAGTGTGTCTCCCAGCTTGCTGCAGTCATGTGACCTCTACCATGAGAACACTGACTGGTAGTGTCCAACTTGCAACCAGTTTCAATAAGGTGGTGATATATATACACAACACGGTACTGGAGTAAATACATAAAAACATGTGAGAAAATTGTACAATAATGATAATCTGATTAGGGCCAATTTTGGACAGTCCTTAGGCCTCGGTGTGCTAACAGCAGATGGTAACTATTTTCCCTAAAAAACAAATTGATGAGCAATAACAATGACAATAGTACTTGTATAGTGACTTTAATGTGACACATGCACATAGCACCTTTCATTGGAATGTAGCTGCAGGGCACTTCACACAGCGATAGGCACCATCTCGGACTTGAACAGATTGCTTCTCAGAGTTGCTTGATTGCCTTTTTAGCACCTCACTCACTTTGCACTTATTTAGATGCTCACGGCATCCCAGCATCGGCTTGCCTTTATGGCCCCTCTGCCAGACCTTAAAGGTCCATAGTCCTTCTGTTTTGCCTGTTGCTTAGTGCAGACACAAAGCCAAACAGCTTGTTACAGTTGTCAGCAGTCATGAATCAATGGGGTGACATGTTACCATACATCAGTGTGCTACATCAGTGTTACATCTCAGCTGTATATCCTTCGACCAAATGACCACATCTCCAAGTTTAAGAGGGTTAGTCCTCAGTCAAATCAAGGGAGATGACCTTCAGTAGGGGGATACTGGCACAGTAAAAGCATTGTCTGATTTTAGTTCAGGGGCTTAGAAATGATCATTAGCTGCTCGAGGCAGTCAGGGTCGGGGGATCTGGATCACTGCAGTCCAGGGAGTAGGTCACTGTCAATGTTATAGGCAACAAGTCCAGGGAGTGGCAGTAAGTCAGTCAGGGAGATGTATACTGCTTAGTCATGGGTCTGGTCAGTCATCGGTCAGGGGTTGACCCATGGTCAGCTTAATGAAAGTCAAGAAGCATTACCAGGTGCCACCACTGTGGTAGAGAACTGGGGATTGGAGACAGCATGCTGGGAAACGGGGATGACAATACTTGTAAAGGGAAGGAAAAAAATCAACAGATATGGTGATGAGGAAATAGTGCATTGGAGGATATGAGATACAGTCTGAGAATGGGAGATTATCGACAGTCACCGCTATTGTGGCCTCAATGTGCAAAACAGTGTTGGCATAATTTCACTTTTTGACTGGGGCTCAAGACAATGTTGAAAACTGAAGACACAAGACACAATAGTGTGTGTGAAGCTGTGCTTGACAGGGAGTGCCATGAATAAAGGGATACAGAGGTTTAGGGGAGTGGGGAGATCCCTCAATTACGATGCTGAGCCTTAGACTCAGTGTGCCAACACAACCTCCACTGCCTTCCACGTACAAACAACTGGCAAACAATATTTCCTTCTAAACTGCACGGCTACTCTGAGGGTCTGTGCATGTCATTCAGCATTCCGATACCGTCCCCAGCATTAACTTCTACTTTCAGTAGTTGCTGCCACCCACAGACCTTGGAAACCTGAGCAGTAGCAAACAGAATTAGACAGAAGTGAGCTCATAAATGCACACTGCAAGTGGAAAATGGCTGTGACCACACCTGAGTGGACAGGGTCAGTGTTTGTTTCAGTCTGAGCGCATGACATTTGAAGGCATTAATGTATGTGATGGTCCCACACTGGGCTACACCAGGCATTGGGGAAAGAGAAGCCCTCACTCAGGCAGCAGTATAAACGGGATGAGGCTAAGGATGGGCAAGCTATGCGTTTGGTTCTTAAATAGTGACAAATGTGAGAATGTGCCCTCGTATGTGCAATGAATTGTCAGCCATGCATCCCATGTGCCCTGAGAAGCATTGGTTTGTGGTTTTCTCCCATTTTGTGCATGGCAAAGGGCATGACTCCAGACTGCCAGCACTTTAAAGATGTCATTGATGGCAGTGATCCTAGGATATCCTGGGAGTAACTAATATTTGCAACTATAGTAAGTGGGAGAATGCAACAACTGAGGCAGCTTAGGGGCGAGGTGCATTAAAATGAGGCAAGTTTGGGAAGATAGTGTAAGAAAACCCATTTGGCCTTCACTCCCAACCCTTGAAAATTCACTGATTTCTGGTAAAATCCAGCCCCAAGATTTTCAACAATAATGTGGGGAGTTCAATGTTTCGTACATGTCACTGTGTTCCAGTGTGGTAAGGATATCAAATTTGATAGAACTGTCAAAACTTGTGCCAGTAATTAAGAGAACCTTTAACTGAATTGTTTCCATTCATTAAGTAGCAAATTAACAGAGACTCTGACTGATAGGTTTTGGGGTTGAGTGTGGGTGGTGGATAAATCAACAAAGTCCCAGTTTAGAAGCAAAGTGGATGGAGAAAAGTTTTCCACTGAAGAGATCTAGTTTTTGATGCAATTTGTACTTTCAAACATTGCATGAAGCTGAGAAGTTTGTAAAGTTGACAGATTCTTGGATGTCAGCATCAATCTCTTAAAGTTTGGCCTGGATTTGCCTTGGCGATGAATTCTTGGATGAGTTATTCCAGTGCATTCTGCCAAACCTGTTCCTGACTGAATCATGGGTTTGCATCAGAAACACATCCATGTTTCTGTTTTCATGTTTAACTGAAACTTACAGAATACTGAGAAATCAGGATAGAGTGGACATAGAGAGATATTTCCACTGGTAGGAGCGACTAAGACCCAAGGGCGCACGCTGAGAATGAAGGAATGACCCTTTAGATACAGAAGCTTGAACATACGCACCAACATGTTCAAGAACAGCTTCTTCCCTGCTGTATTAGATAGCAGAACAGACCTCTCTAATTTCAAATTTAATGTTGATATTGCTTTTGTACACTTCCTGTGCATCTGTAACCTTGTATGCCTCGCTCTGTCTAAGCACCCCTGTCAGCTGTATATCTTTGTTTGTTATGATCTGCCAGTACTGCTCGCAAGACAAAACTTTTCACTGTACTTAACAATAAATCAAATCAAATAGAATTGAGATGAGGAGGAATTTCTTTAGCCAGAGGCTGATTAATCAATGGAACACATTGCCGCAGAGGGCTGTGGAGACCAAGTCATTAAGTGTATTTAAGACAGAGAGATATATTCTTGATTGGTAAGGGGATCGAGTGTTATGGGAGAAGGCAGGAGAATGGGCTTGAGAAACAAAATCAGCCATGATTGAACGGTGGAGCAGACTTGATGGGCTGAATGGCCTAATTCTTTCCTATATCTTATGGTCTTCACTCACTCTGGTAATGTGGCAAATCTTTGTCAGAGACATGATATGGTTCATTAAGAATCAGCAATTTGCCTGACTTGAACGGAACATCAAGCAGAGTCAGCAAGGCTTCATGAAAGAGAAACGATATCTGAAAAATTTATGAGACATTTTCAAGGAAGTCTCAACCAGAGACTGGATAGAGGGGAACCAGGAGATGTGTTGCATTTGGACTTCTGTCAGCTGTTTGGCAAAGTACTTCACAAAAGTTTAAGTCATAAGATAGAGCCTATGGTGTTAGAGATAAGATACTGGTGTTGACAGAGAATTAGCCAATGGGCAGGAAACAGCGAGTGGGGATAAGGGGTTCCTTTTTAGGTTGGTGACCTGTGACCAGTGGGATTCCACAGGGATCAGTGCTGAGACCACAACTGTCTACAATATACCCTAATGACTGGAGGAAGGAAGCAAATGTACTGTAGCCAAATTTGCAGAAGACAAAAATAATTAGAAAGGCAGGTTGCCAGGGGGATACAAACATTTTACAGAGAGGTATTGATGGTTAAGTGAGTGGGCAAAAAGTTGGACAATGGACTATAATGTGGGAAAGTGTGAAGTTATTCATTTTGGAATGGAGAACAAAAGAACTGAGTGTTATTTAAATGGAGAAAAACTGCAGAAAGCTGCAACACAATGGGACTCAGGGAATGGGAATTTGTGCAAGAAACATAGAAAGCTAGCAAGCAGGCACAGCAGGTAATCAAGAAGGTTACTGCAACTGTAAAAGGTGCTGGTAAGACCATATCTGGAATACTGTGAGCAGTTTTGGTCCCTTATCTAAGGAAAGATATTATTTCATTGGAAGCAGTTCAGAGAACGTTCGATAGGATGATCCCTGGTATTGTCTTACGTGCAAAGGCTAAACAGGTTGGCCTCCATTCATTGGAATTTAGAAGAATGAGAGGTGATCTCATTGAAACATGTACTCCTTTTGTTAAGGGGCTTGACAGGGTAAAAGCTGAGAGGATGTTACCTCTCATGGCAGAGCCTAGGACCAGATAGCACAGTCTCAGAATTAAGAAAAATGAGAGATGAGCTCATTGAAACGTATAGGATTCTCAAGAAACTTCTTAAGAATCTGGAACTTCTTGCCACAGAGTCGTAGAGGCAGAGCCCTTGTGTATCTTTAAGGCTGAGATACAGAGATTCTTGATCAGTAATGGAATCAAAGTAAATGTTGAAAGAATATTTCCCCTCATAGGAGGATCTAGGAGCAGAGGACATAGTCTCTGAGTAAAGGAGCATCAATTTAAGACTGTAATGAGGAGGAATTTCTTCCCTCAGAGGACTGTATGTCTTTGGAACATCTTGCCAAATAAAGCTGTGGGAACAGAGTCTTAGGATGGGTCCTCTGTAAGGGACATTTTAGGGAAACTGATACAGGATACAGGATACCTTATATGCACTCCTTCTATTTTGGAGCACTTAGGATGTACTACTCCCGAAAAGAAGTATGAAAGCGCAGTGGCTAGCACTGCTACCTCACAGCGCCAGGGACCCGGGTTCAATTGCAGCCTTGGGCGACTGTCTGTGTAGAGTTTGCACATTCTCCCCGTGTCTGCTTGGTTTTCCTCCAGGTGCTCCGGTTTCCTCCCACAGTCCAAAGATGTGTCGGTTAGGTGGATTGGCCATGCTAAATTACCCATAGTGTTCAGGGATGTACAGTCTAGGTGGGTTAGCCATGGGAATTGCAGGGAAAAGGTGAGGGGGTGGGGTGGGTCTGGGGAGGATGCTCTTTGGAGGGTCAGGGTGAACTTGATGGGCCGAATGGCCTGTTTCCCCACTGTAGGGATTCTATGAAGTTTAATGCTTAAGATGAGAATTTGGACGGAGGCCCTGGCAGTCTGTTTGAATGATCCAAGTGAATGTCAAAGATCTTACGAAACATGGAAACATAGAAACTAGGAGCAGGAGTTGGCTATTCAACCCTTCAATCCTGCTCCACCATTCAATAGTTTGGATTAAAGTACCTAAAAAGATCAGGCAGTTCTTCAAAAGCAATTTATTTGAATCTCCTAGCTAATGTTCCTCCCAAAATTAATATTATCCAATTATTTTTATTTTGCTTTTCATCTGAGCATTTAAAATTAGTTCACTGCACGTGAAGCAGTTTGAGGCACTTCTCAGGGATGTGATAAGGCATCATACAATAAGAATTGCCAGATAAGAGAAGCCCACAATCTATTTAATTTGCCTTCTATCTTCCTGGTAGATGCAATGTTGGTGGAGTTGGTAATGCCGAGTTTTCTTTTATTTCACATCTTGATGTCTTATTGTTCCTATCACTTCCCCACAAGTGCATGTTTCCAAAATCACCTGCAGGGTCCCAACATCACAATACAGAGGCAGTACCAGAACCCAGAGGGAAGAGATCATAATGGGGCACAGTGTAGTGACCACTTTATAAATGCAACCTTTAAAAGAACATGGTGCAGACAGCCTGATAACCCAGAGAAAGCAAAAAGACAAGCATACAAGTAAAATCAGAGCCCTGGACCCATTCATAATCACCAAAACACTGGGGAACTGACTTAAGACATCTGTTAAAGGTATCATAATAGTGAGACCAGTTGTTGTAATAGCTCCACAAATGAAGTTTTGTGGATATGGTTTAAGACTAATTATCAGCTTACCTCACTGGTGCTAGGATGATCTTGTTGAGAAGATTATGATGAAGATTTTTAGCTGCTGTTAAGCCCATCCACTCCACAGTTAGGGATGTGATGAGGCATAGTATGATCCCAACACTGCACAAGATGCTGTACCACATTTTGTAATAATTTTGGTTACTCTAAGGAACACAGATAGAAGGAGTTTGTGAATTGACATAGTCGGTAAAGAGATAAAATACAGAATTGTTTGGACCATTCAATAGCTTAACCTGACTAATGAATGTGACAATCTGAATAAACCAACAGGAGAATCAGGTTCTGAGGTGAAAGATCATGACATCACAATCTAAAATCTTTAATCTAACAAAAGTGATTTTAAAGGATAGGACTGACTGTCAGATATATTTAACATCACTAAACTCACTCTTTTCAAACTTTTCCCTGAACTATTCCATTTATTGAGATAATTTTCTGTTAATTTGTTATAATTGGCAATCTTTGACCATACAAGATTTATAGTGTGTCCTTAATTCCCAACTTGATTTATTCCTGACTAGCTTATACTGATGGCCCTTGGTTTTGGAACTCCCTCCACAAGTATACCCACACATAGTAACACAAACATCTGTAAATCATCTGAACATTGCTGCCTCTTTGAGGTTGAAAGTACAGAAATAAACAGCCTAATTATTCCCGGCTTATTGAAAGTGCCTGGAAAAGCCCTGTTGCTCCATCGGTCCTGCCTAGTTGGTCATTGATGTGCCCTCACATTCATCACTAGGCCCTATCATTCCCACTCCCACAATCCCTTGAGAGAGGCAAAAAGCCAAACAGGAAATCTGAGGCTAAATCAAGAAAAAAAACCTCTGGGAAATTCAACTTTGATCTAAAGATCATCAGGCTGCCGAGCAAGTTCCAAGAGATGGCAGACACTGGAAAGCATTAGCCTCAATTAATCTATGTATCTTCAATGTTACTGTTGTGCTAATTCCCAGGGTGTTTCATGTGGCTGTTGCAATGTGATGCAAAGCATATGGGATGCACTTTGAGGGAACTAATGGGTATAAGGCTCACAATCTTCCCATCCATTTATTTTACCTTTCCCAAGAAAATGTGTAGTCCTGGAGTGTCAGAAAGTTCACCCAACGTGATTTGTGCTGTTTACTACTGAAGTTAAAGCATAAGACTGGAACTTCTTCCAAAGGTAATCCAGGCCAGACGGCATCACACTGGCCATCTGCTGTGCCCCTGCCCAATATTCAGTTCAACAGTGAAAGTAAATATCAAGAGCAACACGTAAACAGGAGCCTGTACAATATCACCCATAGATCACAACCTTTCCAAGATGAAATTCAACCCTCATTGTTATACAATATTTCAGTTGCAGATTTGGATTGCAGAGAGGACATTACTAAAAGTAACTAAAGCCAAGTATTAGCATAGGAGGGAAATCCTTCTGGACTTCATTCAGAAAAGACTCAGAAGATTAAGGCATTTGACTGGCTTTTCAATCAATCCTCCCTGTCTGTGGAGGCAATATTGCCCGAGATGTGAATGGCATCTCCTGGTTTCTGTTGGGACCATCTGTGATGCCTTGGGTAGATTTTCTGCCACCAATCCTTCTTGCTGTATCAATCTAAGCTACAGATACCATTTGGGGAACAATGCCCACATGAACTCATCAGCAAAGAGATAGGTGTGTTAACTTAGGAGCTAGTTACATTACATCTAAGATACCCGAATGTGTCACAAGAGGCTCAATTTAAGATTAAGTACACATTAGCACTTTGCTTACAGCACTAAGTGATCACTGAAGCATTATACACCCTCTGGTGAACACATAGTTCCTTGAAAATGAAGACACAGGTAGACAGGATTGTGAAGGTGGTGTTTGGTACGCTTGTCTTTATTGATAAGTGCATAGAATATAGGAGTTAGGACGTCATGTTGTGGCTGTACAGGACATTGGTTAGCCACTTTTCGAATACCGTGTTCAATTCTGGTCTCCCTGCTATAGAAAAGATGTTGTGAAACTTGAAAGTGTTCAGAAAAGATTTGCAAGGATGTTGCCAGGGTTGGAGGGTTTGAGCTGTAGGGAGAGGCTGAATTGGCTGGGGCTATTTTCCCTGGAAGTCGGAGGCTGAGGGGTGACCTTATAGAAGTTTATAAAATTCTGAGGGGCATGGATAGGGTGAATAGCCAAGGTCTTTTTCCTGGGGTGGGGGAGTCCAAAACTAGAGGCTATAGGTTTAAGGTGAGAGGGGAAAGATTTAAAAGGGACTTAAGGGCAACATTTTCATGCAGAGGGTGGTGCGTGTTTGGAATGAGCTGCCAGAGGTGGTGGTAGAGGATTTGCAGTTTGATGCTGAACTTGTTTTGGTTGTGTTATGAATGCACCTTCCGTGGCCATCAGGTCCTGAAGTGGGACTTGAACCTGGAGTCCTGACCCAGAGGCAAGGAAACATTTCTCCCTGAATGCCTACAGCTCACCATCTCCCCACTCTTTCCTAAAGGATTCTGGTGCATGCGGTACATCAGCAGTGTCCATCTGTCTCATTCCTGAGCTGATTGCTTTGAGGTGAGGAAGTGGTGGATGTGGGTAACAACATTTGAAAGACATTTGGATAAATACACGAATAGAAAAGGTTTTGGAGGGATACGGGCCAGGAACAGACAGGTGGGCCAAGTTTAGTTTTGCATCATGTTCGGCATGGACTGGTTGGACTGAAGGTTTTGTTTCCATGCTGTATGGCTCTACAACTATGACTGGGATGGATTTTGATATTGTTGTGAGGTGCCAAATTGGTGTTGCCCAACACTTGAAACCTGATTTTCATTTTGGATGCTCTTTGTAACAGGCAGACAATCCACTCTGAGACTGGCTGCAAAGCTGCCCTTGTCTATAAATACAAGTCATCAGTGCAACAATTTTTATTTCGGGTTAATGCTGACTTGACTTCATGGAAATCCTTGCTGCGTACACCTTTTTAATTCCACATGCAATGGATTCCCACTGAGTCGTTTCACAGCATTTCATTATCAGAGACATAAGATCAGGAGTTCTCACACCTAATCTGCCGTTCAGTTCACCATAACCAATCTGTAGCTCAACTCCACTTACTTGCCTTAGTTCCATGTCCATTAATATCCTTGTCTAACAAAAAAGCATCAAAATCACTTCAGACATTTTCATTTAACCCAATCTCAACAGATTTTTGAAGGGGACTGTTCTAACTATTCAGGTTCGTACCGTGTCAGTCATTGTGTTTGTTTCACTTGTTTGTTTTGAGCTTGTCCACTTTGCAAGCCAATAGTCAATAGCCACCATGACAGAGTGTTTTAGCAACTTGGAGATAATCAGCAAAAAGAGCAGAAGGAATCCTCCTGAGGTCAGATATCTCCAGAAAGCTCGCCAAGGCATTTTTGTTCGAAGCCTCATAACTGTTGACATGTTATCTTCATCATCATCTTCCTCATCCTCTTCTGAGCTCAGGGGCATGAACAAAGAAGAAAATCAATTTCATAGAAATATCATCAAATCCCCACAGTGTGGAAACAGGCCATTCAGCCCAACAAGTCCACTCCAGCCCTCTGAAGAGCATCCCAACCACACCCATCCCCATAACCCTGCATTTCCTGTGGCTAATGCACCTAACCTACACATCCCTGAACACTATGGGCAATTTAGCATGGCCAATCCACCGAACTTGCACATTTTTAGACTGTGGGAGGAAACCGGAGCACCTGGCGGAAACCCACACAGACACGGGGAGAACGTGCAAACTCCACACAGACAGTTTCCCAAGGTTGGGATCAAACCTGGGTCCCTAACGCTGTCAGGCAGCAGTGCTAACCACTGAGCCACTGTGCTGCCCATATCAGTATCATCATCATGAATACAAACATCAACTTCCCACTGTACATAACTTTGAAGTTAAACATTGCAGAAAAAAGATATGAAGGTGAAGAATTTCCATGGCAATGGCCTGAAAAACTGGTGAGGCGATAGCCTAGTGGCATTATTGCTGGACTGTTAATCCAGAGACACAGGTAATGTTCTGGGGACCCGGGTTTGAATCCCGCCACGACAGATGGTAGAATTTGAATTCAATAAAATATTTGGAATTAAGAATCTAATGATGACCATGAACCCATTGTCAATTGTTGGAAAGACCCATCTGGTTCACTAATGCCCTTTAGGGAAGGAAACTACCATCCTTACTTGGTCTGGCTCACGTGTGACACCAGACCCACAGCAATGTGGTTGACTCTAAATTGCCCTCTGGGCAATTAGGGATGGGCAATAAATGCTGCCTGGTCAGTGATGCCATTATTTCATGAATACATTTTTAAAAATCAGTCAACTTAATCAGTTAATTAAGATTGACAGTTAACAGTTCCTATTATGGCTTCATGCTTACCTTAACTCTAATTGTATCAATCAGCACCTTTTACTCATGTTGCATAAATTGTTGTCTTATCCAAAATTGGTTTTCCTGCGTTTCAGTCTTGATAACTATAGCTTTTTAGCACTGCTTAAGTTCTGTATTATCAAGCAGCTACTTTGGAGTTATAATTATATAGCAATAAACAAGCACTTTCTATAAGATGGAAATGCTGACCAATGCAAAAAAGTGATAATTTGATAATATTTCAAATTAGCTTTCTGACAGCATTGAAAGAGCAAGAGAATTTCATAAAGATTTGATCAACATATTTACAACCAAGCATCATAATCTCTTCAAAAACATTGATTTTATGTGCTACCACTTATTTTATTAGCAACCTAGCAATTAAGAGCTAATTGGTCACAGCAACAAAAGCAAAGTAATACAGATGTTGGAACTTTCAAATGAAAACAAAATACTGGAAAAACTCAGCAGGTCAGTCAATATCTGTGGAAAGAGAGACAATTCTGATCAATGACCTTTTATTAGAATTGGAACACATTAGAAATATTACAAGTTTTAGGAATATGCATAGGTAGGGAAGAGGCAACGTGGATTGCATAAGGGAAGGTCTTTGACTGCGTGGAAGTATGGAGAGATTCAAAGACGAATTGAGAATTACAGAAAGCAGAAGGAGATGGAGATGGGACAAGAAAGAAAAGATGGATCCAGGAGATGTTAAAGGGAATAGCAGAAAACAAACAACAACTGCTGTACAAATAAAAAAAGGGGCAGAGATTACTGTTTGCAATTCCTACACTCACTGTTGAATCTGGAAGGCTGTAAAATACTTAATTGAAAGGTGAAGCATTGAAAGCTGTTCACAGGGAGCTCGCTTGTTGAGCACTGCAGTGTCCCTACCCCTGGACCAGGAGGCCCAGGTTCAAGTCCCACCTGGTCACAGAGGTGTGTAATAACATCTCAGAACAGGTTGATGAGAAAAATAGGTTGTTAAATGAAAAAAATGTTGGAAACTGTTCATCAAGATAATAACAGTGTAGAAGACCAAGAACAGAGATGTCAGTCTGGGTGTGTGGCAGAAAATTACAAGACAGACTAAAGGAAGTTCAGGATCTTGCAGGTACAGTGTTCCCAAAAGGATTACCCAAACTGTATTTGATCCTCAGTGCCAAGTGCCAAATATTGTACACTAAATTGAAAAAAGTGCAAGTAAAATGCTGTTTTGCCTCTAAGGACTGTTTGAGGCCCTGAGCAGCGAGAGGGATGAGGGTAAGCAACAGCTACTACCACATCTGTTCTGCTTCATGATATTTGGCTCAGAGCCCAGTCATTTATTGAAGTGTTGTTATGGCTGTGCCCTGGGACAACATCACTTGATTGATAGCTCTGGATCTCTAATTTATGGTCATTACTCAATGCTTATTTACATAAGATTAGAAGTGTGCAAGTATGTTCAGCTAATGTTATTGACACTTTAAAGTATTTGGATTATTGACACTTTTACTGGGCTGTAGTAAAAGCAATTTTTTGGAATTAATCACTGTTTCTATGGTCTTTTTATTACATCCTGTTATCTCTATAGGGTTTATTGGTTTAATACACTGTATAATGGGTAAATGGGCATTTGAAGTGCCTTACCTTGGGCATCAGGAGCTTCAGGGGGTGGGTGAGAGGCATTGTTTTGTGGGGGCAAATAGAATGAGGGGCAAATAGAAAGGTGGGCCAGGGGAGGGGCAACATTATGTGATGTTATGAAGGGCCGTGGGGTGCTGGTGGGCATCATGAGGAGTGTATGTGGGCTGAGGGGGCATGAGAGGTGAGGGCTGGAAGGCCTTACTAACTTTATTATCACTGGGACATGCCCCCTTTGTGCATTCCTCTGTATTCTTTCTGGTGGTGACAGGCCCAACTCCTTTTAACAAACCCTCCCCCAGAACAGAAATTACATCTTTATAGACACTTCCTCCAGAGTCAGGCTTGCCAAGCAAGGACATTTCCCAACTCCCACTACCCGCCTTGAAGATGGCAACCTGGATCAATGTTTTAGGTCATTGGCATTTCATCAGAACTGGTAAAAGAGATATATGACAGAGAAGCAAGCACAGAAGTGTGGAAGATTAGTGTGGGTGTGGGGAAAATGGAAAGAATAAATAGGATGGCAACAGAGATTAAATGTCAAATTGGATAATGGTACAAGGTAAAGGGACAGAAAAGGTCATTTGAGTTGTTAATCCATTCCATTTCTTGCTTCATATACTTTGAAACCCATAATCAACAAAAATCTGGTTGATTCAGCTTTAGAAATTCAATTGATCTTTATCATTTTACAGTCTGCCTTCTTTCCATGTTCTTCCCTCTTTCAGATTACACATATTCTCTAGCCAAGAGGGAAATCACCTGACAAGGGATGTCTTTTTACTATTCATGTGCCAGTTTGGGGTACTTGGTATCGTGGGTCAACCACTCTCCTCTGAATTAGCCTTTCCATCTTGGAGAGAAGATTCTTAAAACAGAAGCTGTTCTTGTTAAAGAGATAACAAGGTGTACAGCTGGATGAACACAGCAGGCCAAGCAGCATCAGAGGAGCAGGAAAGCTGACGTTTCAGGTCTGGACCCTTCTTCAGAAAAAGGCTTCAGAAAAATTTTCTGAAGGGTCCAGACCCGAAACGTCAGCTTTCCTGCTCCTCTGATGCTGCTTGGCTTGCTGTGTTCATCCAGCTGTACACCTTGTTATCTCAGATTCTCCAGCATCGGCAGTTCCCACTATCTCTGTTTTTTTAACCTGCCCCAACCTAAGACTTGTGAACTATAAAAAGTAGTTCTATTTTAAACTTAAATGATTATACACTGTGAAACTGACTTGATATCTCATGAGTATAAAAGTGCTGTGACCAGGAAATCAGTGGAATTTCCAAATAAAGACCCTGTCACATATGAATAGAGAAGGGTGCCAAGACAGTGGGGAGAGACAAAGGATGAGCATCAATTGGAACATGGCCACAGCAATAATGGAACAGAATTTCAGAGGAACTAGGTTCAACTTGAATTCCAGTGGATGGTAAATGATCCACTCATGGTCTAATTAGAACATCCACCTGACATGGAGGTGAGAGGACATGTTGGATCTATTTGAGAGCCTAGACAAAATTTCAACTCAGAGGTGTTGAATCCATTGGATCCATACAGGTGAATGGTTCTATTTGAGCCCACAGTCAGCTGTCCATTGAAAAGAGTTGCATGGTGTCTGCCAGGCAGGGTATATCAGGGCCTAAGTAACTGGGGTCTAAGGCTCTAGGCTCACTGTACTGGAGTCACTGTGCCCGGGTTGGGTCGGGGTCACTGAGATCCAGTTCAGCGGGAGGGGACACTATTCAGGTCGGGGCAGGGATCATAGTGCTCATGGAGTCCAGACCAGACGCAGCACACAGTCTGTGATTTCTGTCCCTGGCCCTGTTGCCCATACACTGAAGACCTTGTACGACCAGTGGCCATTGCATCCTAAATCAGGAATGCCCTTCTGTTCTCAGCTTCGCTTGGACAGGTCACACCTTTGGTGAAAATCTAAAAGTTAGTGGTTGTGACGTTGTTGATTAAATGGTACTGGAGCTTATGTCACACTCTTGCTCTGTTCCCAACCCACCCAGGTGAAAGCAAAGTGGCACCATGATGTAATGAGCAATAAGAGAGAGATATGCCAACCTTCATCTTCATCATCCAACTGGGCTTTGGCTTCTCGTGAATACATTGCCCTTCGCAAAGTTTTTCTTTCTAGAATTGTTTGGCTTTCACCTTCAGTCTCCTGGGGAGAAGAGAAAAGGACAGAAATGTTTTAATTGACTGCAGCCAAATTAATTAAGTAATTGTCTTAAGGAGGCAGGTTTCACACTAAGTCTATGACACTGCCACAATTAAAGAACACTAGTATTTTACAGGCACCTTCTGTTTTTTTCTCAGGTAAACTATCCCACAAACGGATGATGTAGTGGCTCACAGCGCCAGGGATCTGGGTTTGACTCCTCCCTTTGGCGACTGTCTGTGTGGATTTTGGACATTTTCCCCATGTCTATGTGAGTTTCCTCCGGGTGTTCCAGTTTACTCCCACAGTCTAAAGATGTGCAGGTTAGGTGGACTGGCCATGCTAAATTGCCTGTTGTGTCCATGGATGGGTGGATTATCCATGAGAAAAGCAGGATTGTGGAGAATGGGAAGGATGCTTTTCAGGGGGTCAGTATGGACTCAATAGGCTGAATGACCAGCTTCCACACTGTAGGGATTCTATGATTGCTCCAGCTACTGTTCCAAAGCATCAGAATTTATTGAAGAAAATTCTAACTTGGGATGTCCGTGATAAAAGATGGGGGTGTGGAGGGTAGGGTGGTGGTGTCCAAATGGATACTCATTGTAAACCTCTTCAGATCGGTGTTCTCATGGAAACTGAAATATCAACAATAGGAGCAGGAGTACATCATTCAGTCTTTTGGGTCTGCTGTGCTATTCAATACGATCATGGCTGATAATCTAACTCAGGCCCCTGTTCTCCCCATACCCTTTGATCCATTTAGACCCAAGACCGACATTTAACTCCTTGCAGGAAACTTCAAGCTGAGAGATGTGTACAGCAGTCAGCTGACCTAATCGTAGTCATTTTGCATTATCACCCAAAGCTCACCTATCCTGCCACATCCTATTGGGTGGACTTTTATACTTCAGCAGGGATGTCAGACACCAATTATACCCCCACTGAGACAGTCGCTTTCTTTCCTGTTACCATTAATCGAAAGAACATGACACCAACTCTCTGACTTCATGTTATGATCGCTGATTCAAAGCAAAACTACACCACTTTGTTTTTCAAATCAGAACAAAGGAGGATGAGAGCCAGTTCCAGTCTGCACCCTTCCATCTTCACCTCCTCATTGAATCCATTGCAGCCAATAGAAAATAATAGAGGTCCATTTGCACAATTTGATATCATCTTGTGTACTTTACAACCTCATTGTTTGCTAATTGTCCTTCTCCTTTAACACTGACCCAAAGACATCCAGTCCCTATTCCTCAATCCAGAATATGAAAATCCAAGCAGCTCTATAAATGCTATCAAGTCTGACTTCCTAAACTAGTGCTAATGGAGTAGACACTATTCCACCACATACAGGACAAAGATATCCTTTTGGGTGCTCACAGGGAAATGATAGCAACACTGAGGCAACTAAATGGAAACATGAATATCCTACTGGCTCAGTACTGATGATCAAACAAAAACCAAAATCCTGGCCTCGACTATAAAGCAGTGGAGTTATGTTGAATGTTTCTAAAGCTGTGGGAAGGCCCCAGCTGGAGTATCAGGCCCAGTTCTGGTCACCACGCTCTAGAAAAGAAATGAAGGTCTCCGAGGGGGTGGAAAGAGATTTGCCAGAATGGCAACAGGGATGGGAGGGGTTTCAGTTTGGAATATCTGGAGTCGTTCTCCTTGATGCTAGAGAGGTTGAGCAATGGTTTGATCATAGCATTCATTACGATAGAAGGAAGAACAGTTCACATTAGCTGATAGTACAAGGACTAAGGGACACTGATCGAAGGATCTAGGGGCAAGAGTTACAGGGTGGTTTGGTGGGGGAGAGAAATAACAAAGAACTTTGTTCGTTCAAAGATCTGAACCTTGCTGTCTATAAGGATGGTGCGGGTAATTTCAAATGGAAATTGTACGGGCACTTGAAAGAATTAAATGTGGAGAGCTAAAGGACTGAGCAGGGGTCTGGGACTGACTGTTTTGTTCTGGGGGAGCTTGCACGAGCTAAATGGGTGGGCTGGCGTTGTTCTTTGTTGCAATTCATTCTGTGATTGTACGAGTAGACTGGGCTGGATTGTTCTTAAATTATTCCATGTAGATCACAGAGATTTAATGTATGAGCTCAATTAGGTGCAGCAACAAATGACTATTTAGCATTGTTCACCATTTCAATAGCTTTAGCATCTTGGTGTATATTTAGTGTTACCCTCTTTGCTCTTCGACAGTGAAGAGGGCAATTAGAAAGTAGCATATATTGGGAAATTATTGGCTTGCAGCCTGTATCTTTCTCCGTGTTGAAATGAACAGAGACAAATCTTGCTGCAAGTTGCCTTATAGGCTGGTGAGAACAGTGGATGTTTGTAAAGTCAGAACAGAGGTTCATAGGTTCATACGTTACCTTTTCAAATTCCTGATCCTGTCGGTTCATGAGTGTTTTCCATTGTTCGTATAACTCTACATCATGATTCTGAAAGTCCTTCAATGTGCCTTCTCTTATGATGCTGCCATCTTTCATAGCAATTATCTGAAAAATAGAGAAACAGCTGAGTCACAGAAAATTCTTACTTGCTGTTTTACCATCCCAAACACTGTTACAATGGCTCAAATCACCTTTCGCTGTGTTTTATCATTCTATGATTTCATGATTCCTATGAGTGATAAAGAATATGATACAATACTCCTTCATTGGTAGTTACAACATTTAAAAAACATTTGGACAAGTACATCAAAAGGAAAGTTGGAGAGGGATGTGGGCCAAACATGGGCATGTGGGAACAAAAACAGAAGTTGCTGGAAAAGCTCAGCGGATCTGGCAGCATCTGTGAAGAAAAAAAAAATCAGAGTTAACGTTTCGGGTCCGGTGACCTTTCCTCTGAGGAACCAAAATGTTAACTCTGATTTTTTTTCTTCACAGATGCTGCCAGACCTGCTGAGCTTTTCCAGTAACTTTTGTTTTTGTTCTTGATTTGCAGCATCCACAGTTCTTTTGGTTTTTATTACAGGCAAGTGGGACTAGTTTGGGAAACTTGGTTGGCATGGACAAGTTGGACTGAAGGGTCTGTTTCTGTGCTGTATGACTCTATAACTCCATATGGCGTATTATACTGAGGACTTCATGAGTACCTGCCTATTCAAAGGCAGCAACTATCATAATTATCATATTCAGGCCAAAACTAATCATTAAATTTACTTATAAATCACATGTAACACTGAAGTAAATAGAAACTTCAAGCTTCACATTGTCCATGCTTGACTTACTCAATAAAGAAATCATTTTGAAGCAAGATGCATTTTCAGAGAAAGTTCACTCGGCTGATTCCTAGAATAAAGGAATGGTCTTATGAAGAAAAGACTGGCCCATTTTCATTGCAATTCAGATGAATAAGGAACGATTAAATTGACGTGCGAGATTCTGAGAGGGCTTGACAAGGGAGATGCTGAAAGAAAGTTTTCCCTTGTGGGAGACACTAGAACTATGTGCAGACTTTAAAAATAAGTGGTATCTCTTTCATGTGGAAATTAGGAGGAATTTCTTCACTTTGGACAGTCGTTAGTTCTAGGGAGTTTCTTCCCAGGAAGCAGTGTATTCTCAGACATTGAGCATACTTAAGGCTGAGCTGGACAGTTTTTCGATCAGAGGAGCCAGACATTATGGGAGTGGTGGGCAGGAAAATTGAGCTAAGACCACAGTCAGATCAGGCATGGTCTTCTTGAATGGCATAGTAGGCTTGAAGGGGGCTGAATGGCCATCTCCTACTCCTATTTCTTATGATCTTTCAACAGGTTTTGACTGAGCTTCTGTAATTCAACATGTGATCTGATTTGTCAAGCCTCATTTAACTATTGCTTGTGCAAAGCAGGGAACTTGATTCTACAAGTCTATTAATTAAGTGTACATCTATGTTCACTTTGTTTTTACAACTTGCTTGTTTGAAGATAAAATTATTCCTTCTCAATGTAAGTCAACACTATTGGAATCATCACCAAAATTTCGAATTAGGGCCACTGTTAAAGGAAGGATATCATTAAGCTGGCGAAGGTTCAGAAGAGATTCACCAGGATGTTGCCGGGACTGGGAGTTTAGAGTTTTAGGGAGAGGCTGGATAGGCTGGGACTTCTTTCGCTGGAGTGTAAGAAGTTGAGGGGTGACCCTATAGAGGCTTATAAAATCATGGGGAATATAGGTAAGGGTGAATGGCAGGTGTGGGAGATCTCCCTAGGGTGGGAGATTTCAAGACAAGGGGATTTTTTTTAAGGTGATAGGAGAAAGATTTAAAAAAGACTTGAGGGGCAACTATTTTACACAGAGAGTGGTTCGTGCGTGGAATGAACCTCCTGCGGAAGTGGTGGATGTGGATACAGTTACAATGTTTACAAGACATTTAGATAAGTACATGAATAAGAAATGTTTGGAGCAATATAGGCCAAATGCAGGCAAATGGGACTCAGTTAGTTTGGGATTATGGTCAGCACAGACTGGTTGGACTGAAGGGTCTGTTTCCGTATTGTATGACTCTATAAGTCTGTTTAAAAATCATTGGTTGCCCATTTAAAATAGTTGCATGAAATTCTTTTTCAGACCCATGACTCTTCACAATTCTCTACCTAAACCGGTTGTAGAAAATGAGTCCCTGAATAATTTTGAGGCAGAAGTAGATCGATTATTTTTAAGGATGTGGCTGAAAAATTATCAGGGGTCAGCGGGAATGTTGATTTAATATTACTATCAAATCAGCCAGGGAGGAGTAGGTTTGAAGGGCTGAATGGCCTACTCCTGTTCCTAGCAGTGTGAAAAGTAATCTCATAGCCATCTGATTTTTCTTCAATTTTGATACAAAGCAGAAATTAAACTAAATTCTTCATTTATATCTGACAATGCTTTTAAACACCATGTAAGTTGACTTCACTTGAAATAAAACCCAATTGGTATTATAGCTACTGAAAAATACAGGTTAGGATTTTGACAGTGCATGGTAAGAGACCTTGGGGTGCATGTTCATAGCTCCTTGAAGGCGGAGTCACAAGTAGAGAGGGTAGTAAAGAAAAGGTGGTTTTTGGTACACTTGCCTTTATTGGCCAGTGTATTGTGGAAAGGAGTGAGGAGGTCGTGTTGCAGCTGTACAGGACATTGGTTAGGCCACTTTTAGAACAGAGTGTTCAATTCTGGTCTCCCTGCTATAGGAAAGATGTTGTGAAACCTGAAAGGGCTCAGAAAAGATTTACAAGAATGTTGCCAGGGTTAGAGGGTTTGAGCTATAGGGAGAGGCTGAATAAACTGGGGCTATTTTCTCTGGAGTGTTGGAGGATGAGGGGTGACCTTCTGGAAGTTTATAAAATCATGAGGGGCATGGATGGGGTAAATAGTCAAGGTCTTTACCCCAGGGTAAGCGAGTCCAAAACTAGAGGGCATAGGTTTAAGGTGAGAGGGGAAAGATTTTCAAGAGACCCAAGGGGAAACTTTTTTCATGCAGAGGGTGGTGCATGTATGGAATGAGCTGCCAGAGGTAGTGGTGGAGGCTGGTATTATTACAACATTTAAAAGGCATCTGGATGGGTGTATGAATAGGAAAGGTTAGAGGAATATGAGCCCAATACTGGCAAATGGGACTAGATTAATATAGAATATCTGATTAGCATGGACAAGTTGAACTGAAGGGTCTGTTTTCATGCTGTATATCTTTGTGACTATATTAACTGGATGTTATCAAGTGGGCAAGTGGGCAACCTGTGCCAGATCCCTCCAGCTTTTTATTTACATTGAAGTGTAATTCAGTAACTGCAACAGATTAGAGAAAGTAGACTTGTTCTCCTGAGAGGAAAGAAGGTTAAGAGAAGATTTGATCAAGGGTCTCAAAATCACAAGGCATCTAGACAGAGCTCAAGGAGAGAAACTGTTCTCATTAGCAGAAGGATCAAGAGCACGAGAACACATATTTAAGGTTTGCAGAAAGGAGAGCCCTTTTTATACGGCAAGTTAGGATTTGGAATGCACTGCCTGAGTGCATGATTGAGACAAATTCAAATTGTAGTTTTCAGAAGGGAATTAGATAATTACAAGAAAAGAAAAAAATTGCAGGGCCATGGGGAAATGGTTTGGGGTTGAGTCTGGCTGCAATGTCCAATGTTCTGTCCAACTATTCTATGATAAGTAAAACAGGCTGTCGGCTTGCTGTTATTCTTTGTACCATTTTAAACTCTTGCATAAACTCAAGATGTACTCTGAAGCATTAGTTGCAAGATGCTCAGGCCTGGGTTGCTCATTCTTCTCACTTACCCAGTCAGCATGGGTCAGATACTGCAGCTTATGTGTTACTAGAGCTACAGTTCGCTTGTCTTCACGGAGAAATTTAAGGATTCCTTCTTGCATGAGGTGATCACTCAGGTGAATATCCAATGCAGAGAATGGATCATCCTGATGGGGGACAGAAACAGTGTAAATGTTGTGATTTTATAGAAACAGACAAATGTTTTAAGCAGAGAATACATTTCCTGTACTTGATGAAATTACCAAAAAGCTTGGTGAGATTATGAGGTAGAAAGCCATTTAATACACTTTTAACTAAGGTTGATAAGGCAATTTGGATCAGATGACTTCTAACTGCTCCATCCCACACTCTTGCCGTAAGTCACCCAACATCCCATATACATAGTGGTAGCCTTCCTGCGCCAACTACCAATCAGAACAATTCTTGACTGCCAGTCAAACAGCTCTTTAATCTATCTCCGATTGTCTATTTTCCCAAACCCACTGGTTTTGATCCTAGTTTTCTCACCATAATCTGTATTTCTTGTGGGCTTCTGGAGAGTATGGGAGAGTTGACAATAACTCTTGTATCAGAAATAAGAGCTGCCCTGTAGAACATAATATACTATGGCTCTTTCTGGAAAGTGGGAATATAGGAATAGGAGAAGGCTAGTAAGCTCTTTGAGCCTGTTCCACCATTTATATTGATCTGTACTCAACTCAATTTGAACCATTTGAATCTTCGATCCATATTGCTTGATACCCTTATCTCAGAAAAATCAACTGACTTCAGTCTGAAAAACTCCAATTATGCAAGAGCCTATGGCTTTTGTTTTGGGAGGTGGGGTGAGAGATTTTAAGAGTTCTACTAGCCTTTGATTGAAAAAGTCCTTCCTGATCTTACTCCCGAATTGGCTAATTAATCCTATTCTTCAAATTATGCCTCTTCAGTCTGGAATTACTCATCAAAAGTAAATTTTTTTCTGCATCAAATCTATAAGAACTTCTTATCAATTATAAACCTCTATTAGATCAGTCCTCAACCATCTACTCACAAGAGAAATTTAACCACATAGATGTATCTATTGTTCATAATTTAATCTTTTTAACTTTAGTATCACTTTTGTAAACCTCCAACTATTGCACAAGTCCTGTTCCTTAGTTAGTTTAGGGCCAACAGAGCTTTGTGTAGCTTTTAAACATGCTGTTGTGTACTGTCCAAGCTAAACAAAGTATCAGAACCTTGCAGTTTTGGCACTGTTTTGCTAACCAATAAACAAATGGCATTTTCCAATGCTGCTGTGACAATTATCGTGCACAGTTAGTTTGCTTTAAAACTTTAAATAGAAGGACTGTCACAAAGTAAATGTTAAGTAATTGTTAGGCTCTCTGGCATTTCCAAAACCAACAGCTGTCGAACATTTAGGGCAATCATCCATTCTTCAGCAACTGCCACAGTTGTAATATACCCAAAAGACTTTCCAAAGACTATGATGAATTGGCTACCATCTGCTGATTTTTTTGCTGAGTCAGGGAGATAACTCTAAAGGCCTCACAGTGTCTGCAGGACAAACAAACAATTACATATAGAGATAGTAAGAACTGCCGATGTTGGAGTCAAACATAACAGTGTGGAGCTGGAGGAACACAGCAGGCCAGGCAGCATTAGAGGAGCAGGAAAGTTGACATTTTGGGTCATGAAATTTCTGAAGAAGGATCCCTATCCGAAACGTCAACTTTCCTGCTCCTCTGATGCTGCCTGGCCTGCTGTGTTCTTCTAGCTCCACAAACAATTACATATATATTTTTATTCCCACTACTGTTGAGAAAGTTAAATTAGCAAGAATGACTCAAATGATGAGTGAAAAATCCCATTATCCAAGGAGGAGCAGGAATTCCTCAGTTTATGAAAGGATTTAAATCCCTTTAAAGGATTCCAATACCAGACCCTTCGAAAAAACACTGTTGATTAAACAATCAGACAGACTGCTGGGAAATTTTGTAAAGAGGATAACACCAAATATTCTGTATAATTTTCAGCTGATCAACAAAGAAGCTAAAACAGAATCAAAGCACATAATTCCCAATGAAAAGCATGATTTCTTACCAGGAATACTGTACTTGTGTTTTGATACAGGGCTCGAGCTACACAGATTCTCTGTTTCTGACCTCCACTCAGGTTAATTCCCTGTGCCAGCAAAGAGATCACATTATTAATATAATTGTATTTTGATGCAGAATATTTTTTAAAAAAACATTATATTGTAAAATGCTTTGTCTCCATACTTATAGAATTGTTGAAATAGCACTGTCATGATCCAATAAACGGGCTTGGTGGATTATATTAAGTGGAAAACTAAAAACACTGAGGTGATTTACTGGTAATGACAGGCAATTCTAAAACAGAAATGGAAACATGAACCCCATGGTTATACTCAGGTACAGGGTCATGTATTCATTATCCAGCAGAACTGTGATGTGTAAAAGCTAGAAGCTATGTCTCAATGGTCCACTCCTGATAATGGTGACATGAACACAACCTTGCACAAGGATGTAGTGGACAAAACACAAGGTACCACGCAACCACAGTGCCTGTAATCCATCCAGTTACCAATAACATTGTATCTTACTCATGCTTACACAGGGTTGCCATTGCTGGCTAGTCTTTTAGCACTGTAATTGTAAAAAAAGTGGAACTCTAAAATGCAACAATCCAACAATTTGTTTGTAAATCCATCCCACTTCTACATAGAAGCAAAAGGACGATCTGGCAATTTAGATTGTTTTGAATCATTTTACTCATGTACTCATGATTTGAATTTTACATTCACAAATCTGATGCATTCAGCAGGATCGTGTGTTGAAAACAAGTGCTTTTCTTCTGATCTCTTCAACCACTCCATCCAGTTCTACAGTGATTATTTTCTAAAGTGAATTGCTGAGATAGCCACAATATCCAGGCATTGTCATTCATGTAAAAGCAAGCCTGACTCCATGAGGGTTAGGTCACTTTCAGTGGTAGTACAGAACAGGCCAGTTGTGAATTAGTAGCCAGTGTAGCCCAATGCCTATCAGTGAGTACTACTGCCCAAAATGAGTATCACCCCAATAGGGTCTTGATATAAATTCAGAATTCTAAGTACATAGGAGCATTCAAGACCTTAATCAAGCTTGTGAATAGAATCGTTTGGAAAAAAGTAATATATTTCCCAGTGTTTACCCTCTCTCCAATCTCGGTTTGGTCTCCAAATGGTAACAGGTCAATGTCAGGCTGAAGGGAGCAGGCATCAATGACGGCTTTGTACCTTAGAGGGTGAGAAATGAAAGTGGTGAGTGCCACAGAATGTTTCCATCTAAATTAAAGTGATTCTTCAATAGTGCTCACGATTTTGAATGAACGTAGGACATTAACTTTGGAGGCTATGTAAATATCAGCCCAAATGCAAACACGAGCATTGCAATGGGCAGGAGCAGAACCAAAGGAAGAATGTTAACAAAGATTCATAAACTTTTGATTCCGTTTAGGGAGAAAACCAATGTTAAGGATTCTTAATTGACAAGTTACAAAGACATATCTTCAAAATGCATTAATAGAAGATTGGCTGGCTGTGTAAGCATAAATGGGTCTTTGCCTAATTGGTAGGATGTGGTAAATGGTAACCCACAAGGGTCTGTTCTGGGAGTTCAACTTTTTGACAATTTACACCAAGAACGTAGACGAAAGGAATAAAGGCAAAGTGGCTAAATTCGCAAATTACACAAAGATGAGTCAGTGAGTATGTTGTGAAGAGGACATCAGGAGTTTGCGGGCAGTTATAGATAAGTTAAGTGAGTGAGTAAAATATGTCACTTGGAGTATAATGTGGGAAAAGGTGAGATTGTTCACTTTATCAGGAAGAATGAAAAAGCAGAGTATTAATTACATCAAGAACAACTTCAGAATTCCTAAGTGCAGGGGAATTTAACTGTTTAAAGCATGAGTCAGAAGATAGGATGGAGATACAGCTCATAATCAAGAAGGCTAATGGAATGCAATTCTTTATTAAGAGAGGTATTGAACACAAAAGTAAGGATGTTAAACTTCAGTTATACTGGACATTGTTGAGACTGTTTCTCAAGTACTCTGTGTGCAGTGTTGCTCTTCTTATTTAAAGCAGAAAGCACTTGAGGTGACAAGATTGGTATCTGGAATGAGTGGGTTCTCTTATGAGGATAGGTTAGACTGCTCGTCTTGTTTTCAAGTGAGGAGTGACTTGAATGAGGCTTATACATTCCTGAAATGGTCTTGACAAAATGAACCCATCAGCGTCAAAAGCTCTCACACTCAGCAGCATCTTGGCTAAGGGTGTAGCTGCCAGGTGGAACAGGATGACTGGAATTGGACACAATACTCCAGAAGAGGCCTTACTGATATTCTGTACAATCTCAACAATGTCCCAACTTCTGAGGAAGCTGGATCAAGGTCCACTTTCCTTATGATGGGGTTCAGGTTAATTGCAGTTGAGGTCCTCATATTGCCAAGTAATGACCAGTTAAGGGCCTATTCCCACATGGTCTGTAATAATCTCCCCTCCAGGTTGGAGGAAACAGTGTCAGCCTGCCAAGTGGTAAACCAGTGAGGCAGGTGATCATTTAGGGGAGTGGGGGCAGTCCCTCAGTCTGCACTAGTTAGTGCATGATTAAGGGACTAGACATAAGACAGGGGGATGGTTGCTGAAATCTACCCCTTGTTCTTGCTTCAGACATCCCCTACCTTTAACCCTTAAAGCCACCCCACCCGCACAAAAATGCTGGGACCTTAGTCGTCAGGATTTTTGGTCATAGGAATGGTAATACCAAACTGGAGAGGGTTCAGAAAAAGATTTACCAAAATGTTGCTGTGAATGAAAGGTTTGAGTTATAAGGAGAGGCTTGGATTTTTTTCATGGACTGTATGATGTTGAGGGGTGACCCTATCGAGGTTTATAAAATCATGAGGGCCATAAATAAGGCAAATGGCGTCTTTTCCCTAGGGTGGGGGATGTCAAGACTAGAGGCCATATTTTTAAGGTGAGAGGAGAAAGATTTAAAGGACATGAGGGGAAACCTTTTTTTAATGCAGATTGTGGTTCATGTGTGGCATGAACTTCCAGAGGAAGTGGTGGATGCGAGTAAAATTACAATGTTTGAAAGACATTTGGATAAGCACATGAATAGGAAAGATTTGGAGGGATATGGGCCAAGTGCAGGCAGGTGGGACTAGTTTAGTTTGGGATTATGGTCGGCATGGACTGGTTGAACTGAAGGATCTGGTTCCATGTTGTATGACTCTATCTCTAACTTACTTCAGGCAGAGAGGGAAAGGCAACAGGTTTCTTGGAACCCACCTGAGTAAACTGCCTTCCTGTCTCCAAGCTCTCCTCCTTCAGGCTTGAAAGATTATGCCCATGATGTGGACATATAGGGTGATCCATTTTAACAGCAAGAATAGGAAGATCGCTTGTTACTTGGAAGGTACAAGTCATGGTGGGTGAACACTCAGAGTACAAACAGATCACTCACTAAAAACTGTGCCACAACTTAGCAAGTACATTAAAAAAAAACCAAGCACTCCACTTTATTCCCAGAGGGAAAGAACTGAAAAGTAGAAGTTACACTAAACCTATGTCGAACCTTATTTGGACCACACTTATAGAATTGTATGTGGCTGAGGGCTACCATTCATTGTGTTGCTTTTCCTTTAACTGTTCAAGGAGAAAGACCATTGGACACAATGTTCACAAGATCTCGGATGCGACATTACTGTATACTTATTACTATCACGAGTCAGAAATTGAGGTGCAAGTATAGTGAATGTGAACAGTGAGGGTAAAATTCCAACACACATTAACTTGCCGTGGGATGTATTATTGCAGCATTTTCCAGCCCATTCTTTTCACTTTGCCCCAAGTTACAGTAGCTTTAATTACCTTTGCTTTATAAAGGGGCTCCCAAACGTGATGTTCTCCTCCACAGTTGTGTTTAGGAGCCAAGGTTTCTGAGCAGAATAAGCAACAGAGTTTCGGTTTCTGCTCAAAATTGAAGTAAACAGTTATTTCATTCCAATAGAAAACAGCAACTTCATCACATTTTTAAAAAGCACAAAGCAATTAGGATAGAATGGCCCTGATTCAAAACAGTCATGACAGATTATTGCTCTCATTGAACTTCTATTTTGTTTATATTTTGCAATGTTTTGAATTGCTATTGAAAACAGGGCTAGTCATAGCATGTATATAGTGTCCCGTTTCCCCTAGTTCTTTTTTTGTTGTTATTTCCTCCCTTTAAAGTTCTTCGTTCTAACCTAATCTCTTTTCCCTTTTCCAAATCAGTCTATGCTGTGTTTCTTGCTTCAGAGCTCTCTATGATCTACCATCCATTAGAGAGATGGAGGCACTGTGCTTTTAATCTGGAGTAGGGAATCCAATGTCCACGTCATTTCTAGGCCCCTATCTCTCATCACAGTAACCTCAATGACACAATGTGATTTACAAATGCAAACGGTTAAATTGGCTCAGAGGAAAGTTCAGTGTCACGCCATTTAGTAGCAGTTGGAAAGGCCTGCAGTTGGGGCATGGTTACTTTGTCAGGGGCCACCATGCCATCCACTGCTGTGATGGATTATCAGACACCTCAGCACTGATGTGGGCACGCACCCATGGGAAATGGACAAGAACTCATGCTGCCACACCATTAGATGTACTTTAGGATCACATGAGTAATATTTTCCCAGACTGTTTCACTAACTCTCCCTTTAATAGTTATTGCTTTGGCCTTCGATCCAATTTGAATGTTCTTATTTCTTGTCAGAAACTGTTGGCAATGCAGACCACATTCTCAATGTTTTTGGGCAACTATGGATTAGTTTAGTACATGCTGAATGATTTTTCTCTCTCCGACAGAAGGTAGATTGCAGACTTGTTTGACTAAGAGGTGCTCAGTTAATACTGACATGGTGCTGAATTAATATTGGGCTTGCTACCATGCCAGCCACCTCATGGCCCTGAGGCTTAGGATGACTTTGGCCATGTTCCCCCTCTTAGGCCTGGATGCAGTTTGAACTGCTACGTCTCCTTCTTTCCTCGTCCCCATCCTGCTCCACGGAAGGTTGTAGTGTTCCAGGTCCTTCCTCTTCCTCCATCCCCAGATCTCTTCATATCATACAGCACCCAACAGACAACCACAAACATAATAAACCTTGGCTGGTTCGTACAGGAAGCCAACATGCACTGACTGTTCAAGCCAATGACAGCACATGTCACTGGCCTGTCCAATGTAAGTGTGTGGCATTGTCTGTAGTATCTATATCTGTGGCTGAATGCAAGGAGCCACATCTTCAGAGGGCAATGCTCATGCCCCAAGAGACACCCACAGTGTCTGGATGTTGGTCTAAACAGTTGGCACACCTGGTACTTTCACAGGATGAAGGAATCCATCACAGCCACCCAGGAAACAGGCACAGATTTGCAATATGTGCTTCCTGTAGTCCCATATCAACTGGAGATTCATTAAGTCAAAATCTGTTCTCTTGAGAAATCTGGCTGGTCTGTCAGTGTCTTGATGCATATGTGGATACAGTTGATAACCCTCTATACCTCAGGGAATAAGGTGGCAGTAAATCCAAAGACTGTCTGTGCTGCCCTGGTCCATTATTCTCAGAATGGACATAATCCCCATCAACCAGTGTAGGAAAACTGTGACTTTGAGGGTGTGATGATCTACTAGCTATGCAATATCATTCAGGTCCACAACAGATGACTGGAATGACCCAGATTCAGGATAACAATGTCCTTCGGTGAAGATATGGGACTCCCGTTAGAGCCATGGAGCCTTGTGTCATTGTTGAGCACAATGCAAATACTCAAGACCAACTGCCTAGATACTAGGTTTGAGAAGTTAGAACCATGGTGTAAGACTGAACTGGTTGGAGTACTTCCCTCTATGAAGGAAGGATAAGAAATGATCTAATACAGGGCTATAAAATTATGAAGAGATTTGGTGGGTTGACATAGATGAGAAAGAGCCATTTGTAGGGCATCCAAAACCAGTGTTCATAATTGTAAGACAATCATTAATAAATCCAATACCAAAATCAGAAGGAACTTCTTTCCCCAGAGAGCAGTTAGAAAGTGGAACTTACTACTGCAGGCAAAAAGCATAAATGCATTCAAATAGAAACTAGACAAGCACATGTGATAGAAAGGGTGAGAGAAGATCTACCGGGAATGTCAGATAATTAGGGAGGTGGTTCTTAGGGTACAAGCATAGACCTAGGGGGTCACATGGACAGGTAATTCCATGCACGATATGGGTGTCTTGGTCGGCCATTTGAGATTCCCTGTTCTGATTTTAAAATTCTCTCAAGCAACTACCAGGATGCTTGAAGCTAAATTAGATGCACCTTATGTCTTTTCTCTCTCCTCGTCTGTGTTTCTACGTTTTAAATGTAACAGAAAATGTCCTTTCCTTCCATTCATTCTCCGATCACCTCCTTCAACATCTTCTCAGCAGAGGCCCAATCCAATTTATGTGCCTTGTTTTCTGTAAGCAGCAGCCCAATTGCTGAATGAGAAGTTACTGTAACTGCAAGATTAGACATGAATGATCCTGTCTTGACGTTTAATCCACTAGCCTTAATCTTGCAGCTAAAAGCCAAGGTTCAATTATTTCCCATTATTCTGTTTCCTGTTGACACTTTTAGCACAAACCTCTTTGTTTTCAATCCCCACATACAATCCTGGGGGATTTAATTGCTGAAAGGACAGGTTAATAAAGTGGAGATTATTGCTTGGAGGTAGTGTTCCTGCCTGAGAATCAATACATATGAAGTTCAAACCCTATTCCAGCTTAGTCCTGGTAAGAGAGATCCAGCTCTACACACGAGTGGTGGGCAATGACAGACTGGTATAATGAAGCCAGTTGTATTGGTGCTGGTCCCAAGCCAAGATTAAAGGAAAATGGCAGCAAACACATGGGAAGTCCACCACCTGCAATGTTGCACTCCAAAGTTGCATCATCCTGACGTGGAACTATATTAACATTCCTTCAAGTTAAAATGTTGGAATTCCCTTCCCAAAAGAACTGTGGACCAGATTGACTGAAAATGTTCAAGGAGGTGGCTCACCACCACATTCCGCAGGAAATTTTGGGATGGGCAATAAATACTGTCCTTGCCAGTGATGCTTTGAAAAGAAACATGTTCAACATATGTTTACCTTGACCTTTAGAGATCTTACCTGAAGTATGTGAGGGTCTCATGCTTCTGCAAATATTTTGAGTTTGGCACCAGAAGTAGGATCAGCAATGCCATTACAGTCTCTGCCCAATTCCCACCCAACGACCATGGGCGGGACAGACAGGAAGATGGCCAATGTCAATCTAAACTAAATAGCTCTTGAGCAAAGTTGGGTGGAGTGTGAGGACTCATTTTTGGGCAGTCACTGGTGGATTTCAATCCTCAAAAGGCATCTAATGGCAAGAAGGTACAGCTGCAAATTCCACAAAAAGAGCTGCCTGCCCCGCTGAGGTGTTGCGTGGTTTCCCTCTACCTGGCACCCCCTTTAAGCTGCTGCTGTAGGTCTTTCTCCTTTGGATATCTAACTGGATTGTCCATTGTCTGATGGACAGACTGCCTGTTGATGCGAATGAGCATTCCTCTCACCACATTGTACTGAGGAATGCCAGCTGTAACGCATTAGGTTTTACACAACTTTGTGGAACGGGAACGAGGAAGGGGGCCAAATTTGCTAAAGTCTGTCAATCTTATGCGGACCCCCTTCTGACCTAGTATCCTTTGTATATCTTCAAGGATTGTTGAAACTGTCAAAGATGGAAATTAACCATTGCGTCTGCCATGCTAATTAATTTTAGGTTGGGCTAAACATGATCACAATTGACAGGCACCACATGCCATTACACACATTACACACAGAAGCGGCCTTTCACTGAAGGTCAGTAATGGCTTTGACAGAATCAGGGCCATAGTAGCCAAGTTGCAGAGAAACACTGCTATGAAAAAGAAGGAAGAGTGGAAAATGGCAGAAAATGCAATGATTAGTTACAAGTGTAAAAAGCATTACCACTGGTGTGATGGTTATCAGGATGAAGTGTCACTAGAAAAACAATACATGACACAATTAGTGAATTGGATAAGAGTAAGATAGAGTACCTCCCAGTCACCTCGAACACAGGGTCAACCTCATGTGCACTGCAATTTATGGTAAAACCAAGTTAGCAAAAAAAAGCTTTTGAGGTAGTAACTGACTTACTTTAAAAAAAACTGAAGCTTTCTGGTTTTAATTTTTTTGTCACTCACTGGATATGCTGCTTCTTAAAGGGCATAAGTGAAAGGGAACAAGACATAATGCACCACTGCAAAAATATAAAACCCCAGGTGATGACCTTGAAAGTGTCTCTTAATCTTAGGAAATGACTATCAAGGAATATACAAAGTCTCTCTTCCCAACACATCCAGCTGTTTTATAGAATGTCACAAAATCAAAGCCTTTAATAGTTGAAAAGGCTTGATTGTGTAAACAAAGAGACACTGTTTCCTCTGGCGGGGGTAGACCAGAACAAAGGAATGTAACAGTAAAATTATGAAAAATATTTCAACATTTAAAAACATTTAGTAAAATTAAAAAATAGCCAAGTGATTCAGGAAGTTCTTCATTGCATAACAGGCTGTGGAATCTAAATGGTCTCCTCCAAAAGGCTGTTAAAATAGACACCAACAGGGAAACAGACTATACCGTTCAACCAGTCCACACCAACCATGTTCCAAAACTAAATTAGTCCCACCTGCCTACGCTTGCCCCTTTTCCCTCCCAACATTTCTTATTCATGTACTTATCTAAATGTCTTTTAAATGTTGTAACTGTACCTGCATGCACACTTCCTCTGGAAGTTCATTTCACACACAAACCACTCTCTGTGTAAAAGAGTTGCTCCTTATGTCTTTTTAAAATCTTTCTCCTCTTATTTAAAAATATGTCCCGTAGTCTTGAAATCCCCCACCCTCGGGAAAAGACACCTGCCATTCACTTTATCCATACACCTCATGATTTTATAAACCTCTTTAAGGTCACCCCCCGACCTCCTACACTCCAGTGAAAAAAAAAAAGTCCCAGCCTATCCAGCCTCTCCTTTATAACTCAAACCTACCATTCCCAGCAACATCCTGGTAAATCTTTTCTGAGCCCCCTCCAGTTTAATAATATCTTTCCTTATAACAGGATGACCAGAATTGGACACAGTAATCCAGAAGAGGCCTCATCAACGTCCTGTACAACTTCAACATGGCGTCCCAACTCCTATACTCAAGGGTCTGAGCAATGAAGGCAAGTGTGCTCAATACCTTCTTGCACTCAACTGAAAATATCAATAATGCCTTAGTGTTAAGCAAGTGTAGGGCAGAAAATGGGAGCTTGCAGTTAAAGTGCAGGCCAGAAATGATTTGATCAAATGGAAGCACAGGTAGGTTTGAGGGTTGGGGGTGAATGGTCTCCCTCTGGTTCTGTGTTGCCTGTGGAGCCAGCATCAAGATCAAGGGAATCTTGAAATTTGGGAGGGAAATTGGGAAGCAAATTTTCACATGAATGGTAGTGCAAATCCAGGACACTCTACTTCAAAAGGCTATGGGTGCTGAGGTACAATTGGAGCTTTGAAGGCTGAGATTATTAGACTTGTACTGGGTAAGGGTGTCAAAGTATATGCAGTAAAGGCTCATGCATGAAGGATGAGCAGTAAGTACCAGAAAAAGGGCAGGCACTTGTAGAACTGTATCTTAAAAGAAGGGAACAGAAGAAACCTGGAGGGAACAATTAATTCCAAATACAGAAACAGTGTTCAGACAATAAAGTGAAGAAGAAAACAACATTCTTCAAAATAAGATGGTTCGAATAAACTGGATCAGTCATCATTCAGAACACTTAAAAACATTCTACCTGGGGCAAATTAGTATGAAAATTAAATGTAGCTCAAAATACCTTAATGTTGCATCCTGGTTCATTTCATTTGCAGGCTCTCTGTAATTTACATCAAAAACAAAAAAAAATAACTATCCACAAGATTAGACAACATTGGAAAATACAATGACGATGAGCTCAGTTGCTGTTGATTATGATATTTAACATTAAAAGATTGATCATTTAGGTCATAAATTCTGCAGTAGTTTCCTGCACTTCAACTACATTTACAGAGTTAAAGATGCACTTTTTCGCCATAGAATGTTGTATTCAATTGACAGAACTACAACAGAAATAAGCAAACATCCAGATTCTGATAGCATTCCATACAGCATTCAGTAATTTACTTTGCAGATGTGGCAACACGTTACAATATCTAGCACTTCAACATCACTTTATCATTGTTAACCCTATATGACAATTCAACAATCCCCCTCCCTCCGTAAGAACTCATTCAACAGGAAGACTACCAGGGTAGTCTATGCCGGCAAACCAATTATATTACCGAGAAACTTGCTTATGCTTGTACTAACATATGGTCACAGTTACCCTTCCTTCCAAGTCCTAGAATCATAGAATTATAGAATCCTTACAGTGCAGACAAAGGCCATTTGGCCTATCGAGTCTGCACAACCCTCTGAAGGGCAACCCACCCAAACTCACATCCCCACCCTACCCCTGTAACCCTGCATTTCCCATGGCTAATCCACATAGCCTGCACATCCCTGGCCACTATGGACAATTTAGCATGGCCAATCCACCGTAACCTGCGCATTGTTAGACCTGTCATCTGCACATGCTATTTACTTCAAATATGCTGAAATCTATAGTGATTGTTTTATAGAGCTTGTGTTACCACTGGTCAAAGATAATCCTTTTGCATTTTTATGACAACTTTAACATAGAAATAATATTACAATGTGCTTTACAGATAAGCGAGCAGAACATGGACAGAGCTAATAGAGGAGACGTGGAAGGTAAACAGGCAGAAGATTAGGAGAGGGAATCTCTGAACTTGGAATTTAGGTGTCTTAAGGCACAACTGCTAATAACTGAATATGGCATCAAGGAGTCCTGCCAAAATTGACGCCAATGGGAATCAAGGGGAAAGGTCTCTGCTGGTTGGACACATACATAAAACAGTGGATGATGGTTATATTTGTTGGAGGCCAATCATCTCAACCCCAGGATATCATTGAGGTGCTCCTCAGAGTACCGTCCTATTCCCAATCATATTTGGCTGTTTCATCAATGACCTTGCTTCTATTAAATGGTAAGAAGTGGGGATGATCACTAATATTTGCACAGACTTCAGGTGCATTTGTAACTTCTTGTGTGCAGAAGCAGCTGATGTCTGCAAGCAACAAGACCTGGACAACATCCAGGATGATAAGTGGTCAGTAACATTCATATCAGGCAATGACCATCTCCAACCAGAAAGAATCTAACCACTGCCCCTTGACCTTCAACAGTATTACCATTGCTGAATCCCTCACTGTCAACATCCTATGGGTTACTACTGACCAAAACTGAACTCCATCAGCCACACAAATATTGTAGCTACAAGAGTCAGTCAGAGACTGGGAACTTTGAGGTGAGTAATGAACAACCTATAACCCCAAACCTGTCCACTACCTACAAAGGAAAAGAAATAAGTGTGATGGATTCTTCCCCTCATGCCTGGATGAGTGCAGCTCTAACACTGTTCAAGAAGGTTGACACCATCCAGGACAAAGTAATCCACTTCATCTGACACCCATCGTGACCTTACATGTTTGCTCCCTCCATCACCGATCTGCAGTCCCAGCAGTACTTCCAAACCTTTGCCACATAGAAGGACAGGGGCAGTAGAAGTCTGGCAACACCACCACTTGTAATTCTTTTCCAAGGTACACACCATCCTGACTTGGAACCACATCACTATTCCTTAATTGTCACTGGTTCAACATTCTGCTACTCCCTTCATGTTGTTACAATGGGAGTACCTACAACAGTTGGACTGCAAGAGTTCAAGAACGCAGTTCACCACCAACTTCTCAAGGGGCATTTGAAATGGGGAAAAATTGTTGGTTTTGCCTGTAATGCCCATATCCCATAAAAGAATTGATGTGTCCTCCATCTACAAGGCACAAGTCAAATGTATGATGGAATACTTTCCACTTGCTTTGAAACTTGACAACTAGGGGGAAAAAAAAGCAATGCATTTGATTGGCACCTCATCCTTAACCTTAAATGTTCCCTAGCTCCACACCATCATCAGGCAGTGGCAGTATTGTGAAATATCTACAAAATGCACTGCAGCAACTCACCAAGGTTCCTTTAATAGCATCTTCCAAAGCCATAACCTCTGTTCCCTCAATGGACAAGAACAGGAGGAACAGCACCACTTTCAAATCCCCCACCAAGCCACCCATCATCCTGACTTGGATATATATTCTCATTCCTTCACTGTTGTAGGGTTAAAATTCTGGAACACCCTTCCTAACAGCACTGTGGACGCACTTACAACATCTGGATTGGAACAGTTCAAGGAGGAAGCCTGCATCCTAAGAACAAATTTTAAAATATGATGCTGCGAATGAAAATCGGGATTCTGAAGAGGCAAGAATCAGAGAGATGGAGAGTATACCACATAGTGAGGGCCGTCTGTCTACGTTTTGCAACAGGGAAATAAAATGAGGTGATCTTCTTCATTGTTGCTGACAATTATTTTACTTACTTGCTCCAGTAAACTTTCCCAGAAACTTTCAACATTTCTCCAAGGGTAGCAAGGAGAAGTGAAGATTTTCCACATCCCACTTGACCGACAATCATCGTCAGTTGACCTGGGAAGAAATTATAATCAAGGAACTGTTCATCACTCCTGTAGTGAATAATCTGTCACAAAACCTTTTCCAGAAAGTTGCTTTAGGCAAAATGAGTAGTGTTGCAGAAACCTTAAAATAGCTTGCTTTTTAATAAGGTTGTAAAAAAGTCAATCTAAGAGATGGTGTAAATAAGGTCACTCAGAGTTCATAACACAGTCTTGATGTCATTAATCTATTCATATTCCCTTTCTTCTTCATGGTTATATTCTCAACTGCAAGTTTTTTTACACGAAATTAAGGAGATGACTAAAATGTTATCATTTCACTTACTCTTAACCAACACGAGAGGTGCATAAAATGGAGAACAGACAACAAAGCGTAAGAACTCCACTCTCTAATCTAGTATTTTGGAAAATGTGATTTTCTTATCAAATTAAGCTTTGCGTCAATTTAGATTTGAGTTCTGCCAATGTTAGTTTGGAGACATTAAACATCAAACTTAGGTATTTCTTGAGTTGGGGATATCTTGTGTCTTTCAGGACAATCTGCAAATTCCTTGTTCATCAAATCTGGAAAGGTCAAATGTTCTAATTAAATACGGTGATAGCTTGCATCGTAAAACATGTCTTAGTGCTTCATAGCACAGTTAACAAACAACATTTGGCATTGAGGAGATACAAGAACTCATGGGCTTGGTAAGGAAAGGAGACGTGAAGAACATCTCAATGAAGGAGAGAACAGTAGATAATACTGTCTTTGATTGTCCCATATACAAGGTGAATTGTGAGCACTAGTGGGAGGTCACCAAAAGTTAGATGAGGAGAACAGAGAAAGCAGAAAACAGCAAAAACTCACTGGTGCTGCCACCAGCTTGCAAGGAAATAATAGGTCATAGAATACTTACAGTATGGAAACAGGCCCTTCAGCCCAACAAGTCCATACCAACCCTCAGAGCATCCCACCCAGACTCATCCCCCTATAACCTAATCTACACATCCCTGAACACTATGAGCAATTTAGCATGGCCAATCCACCTAGCCTGCACATCTTTGGACTGTGGGAGGAAACCGGAGCACTGGGAGGAAACCCACACAGACATGGGGAGAATGTGCAAACTCCACACAGACAGTCCCCCGATGGTGGAATCAAACTCAGGTTCCTGGCACTGCGAGGCAGCAGTGCTAACCACTGAGCCACCCCTAAATGGGGAGTGGAGAAAGGGGGTGGGTAGAGGGAGGGGTGAAATAGAGGGATGTGGAAGGAGAATCACAGAATCCCAACAGTGCAGAGAGAAGCCATTCACCCCATTGAGTCTGCATCGACCCTCCAAACAACATACCAATCAGATGCAGCCCTATCCCCATAACCCCGTATTTACAATGGCTAACTGCTGAGCCTACACATCCCTGGACACTATGGGCAATTTAGCCTGGCGGATCCATCTAATCTGCACATGTTTGGACTGTGGGAGGAAACCGGAGCACTGAATGGAAACCCACACCGACACGGGGAGAATGTGCAAACTCCACACAGTCACCCGAGGGTGGGATGAATGCTGAGGTATAAATTCACAAAATGGCAGACTGTTATCAAGCACTTTATAATGATGAGCTAAACAAATTACACATTTTATGCTTGAAAATCAGGGACTAACATTAATACTCATCACCATTCCATTACCTGTGATTATAATATTTTAATTACACGTCTGTCTGTTTTCAGCAAGAGCACTTTACATTTAACATAAAGCTTTAGTAAAAGATTGCTTGTTGCACAAATCACAGAACAAGATTCCTCTCAACAACAGAGGTCGGTACGTTTTACCTGTTGGAATTCTGATGCTGATGTTAGAAAGAGTTGCCATGCCACTACCCCATGAAAAGGACCCATCAGTAACCTGCCATTTAAAAAATATTCTAAAGTGAGGAAGCATTCCATTCAAACCGGCATCAGCAAGTTATTTAGGAGTGTTTTATTTTCATTTATTTCCTAAACATTTGAAATCATTTCACCTTTCCTCATCCTTCAAACTAAATGTATGATTTTGCACTTTGTGTTAAATTTTATTTGCATTTTTCTACTCACTCCACTGATCTACCTATGGACTTCTGAAATCTGTTACTATTCCTCATTTTGTATTGCATTTCTGACTGTAGTATCATTCACAAATTTTGAAATTATGCTCTGTATACCAAGTCCACAGCATTAATATAAATCAGAAATAGTAGTGTCCTGAACAGAGATCCATCAGCCCATCTTTAGTCTGAAAAAAGAACTGTTCACTATTTTTAGGTATAGAGCTGGATGAACATAGCTGGCCAAG
>NC_063353.1:7134970-7162950 GCF_021869965.1 Rhincodon typus | reverse complement strand
CCGAAACGTCAGCTTTCCTGCTCCTCTGATGCTGCTTGGTCTGCTGTGTTCATTCAGCTCTACACGTTCTTATCTCAGATTCTCCAGCATTGGCAGTTCCTACTATCTCTGTTCACTATTTTTCATTACTTAACCAATTTTGCAACCGTGCTGCCAATGTCCCATTAATGCTATGGTCTTTAATTTTGCTAATAAATCTGTTGTGTATTACTTTATCAAACATCTTTTGAAATGCTGGATCCACCCAACAATCACACAACCACCAAGAGCTTGATCCAGTTAGTCAAACATGAATTTCCCTTAATAAATCTGTCCTGACATTAACTTATGATACTCTACTTTCAAAATGACAATTCATTTTGATCCAGATTGTCATCTCTGAAAGTCTCCCCACCTTCATGTTAAGCCACTTGTTCTGTAGTTAACAGGTTAGTCCTTCCTCTCCATATTTTGGGTCCTGCTATATTATTTACAATCCTCCAGTTCACTCATATCATTCCTCATATACTCAGGTCCGAGTGGAAAATTGTGACCAGAGTCCAGGCAGTTTCCACTCTTACTTCCCTCAGTAACCTGAGCTGTGCTCGATCTAACTTTTCTATTTTGAGGACAGTAAATCTTTTAGCATTTTCCTTTTACCTGTTTGCCCCATCCAATTATGTATTTTATATATGTTATCCAATTTCACTACTACATCATCTTCACTGCTACATTGCTAGCATCCTCTGTTCTTGCTCTGCCAAATGCAAAGTACTTCATTTGTTGAGTCAGCCATGCCCACTGCATCTGCAAAAAGGACTCCGTTTAGGATCTCTGATTATAATCATAGAATCCCCAGAGTGTAGAAGCAGGTTGTTCAGCCCATCAGTTCCGTACTGACCCTCTGAAAACATCAGACCCAGACTCACGCCCCCTACCCTATCCCCGCAACCCTGCATTTCTCATAGATAGCCTACCCAGCCTGCACATCCCTGGACACTATGGGAAATTTAGCATGGCCAATCCACCTAATCCTGCACATCTTCAGGCTGTGGGAGGAAACCGGAGCACCTGGTTGAAATCCACGCAAATATGGGAATAATGTGCGAACTCCATCCAGATAGTCACCCGAGAGTCAAATTCAGCCTGCGTCCCAGGCAGCCCCACTCCTTGTACTTTTGACTTGTCTTTTAACAACTTAAGTATGTAAGAAAAGTGTTCAAGTGTCCTGTTAAGTGCTGATATTTCTCAAATTCTGTTTTTGCCCCTTTTATTCTCTCTTTTTTAAGATTTCTCTGTACTGGGCCATCTTCCTTCATTGTCTTGAAAACATTGTATTAAAGACAATAACTAAATGCTTGTTTAACACTATTTAGAGATCAATAATGAATTTTTCCGGGCCCAGTGTCGCCAAGGCTAGTTCCTGGAAAGAAATTACATGTTGCAAAGTCATAAACTGAAAAGATTGAGGAATTTGAAGTTAGTTCTGGGCTCGTGCTGTGCTAAGAGAGCTCAGTGAGGGTGCAACTGAAGTCTTACTGCTGCCTGGCAGTATGTGAAGGAGAAAAATTGGTACCGTTTCTTTCCTAGATATGTCTGAGTAATTTTTGTTTTATGGGAAATTGTGTGTATTTCTGCACTTGTGGTTTGTTGGCATGTATTTCTATATATTTCTTTCTGCGAATGAAGATAGGTGCTACCCTTCATTTAGTTTAAGTGCCATCTTTGTAATTGGTGCCTACAGTGACGGCAAATACCTTACCCAGGACAAACTGGCAGGTCCAGGATAAGGGTGGATGGTAAGTGGCAGGGACTATAAATGGAAAATCAGAGCTTCCTCATCAGAGAATTAAATCTGGGGACAAATGCTTTTATCTTGGTATAGAAAAGATCTTTTAAAATAAGAGCCAGTTAATGTCCAATGGAATATTTTTCTTTGTTTGAATTATAATTTTATTGAAGTGATTAAAGGCAGGAAATGAATACTCTTACACAATTTGACTTCTGTACTGGCTGTGGGAAAAATGTTCTACCTCAATTATGTGTCCAAAGTCATGTATAAGGCACTGCTCTTTCCCTTTCATTCCCATGTGCACAGAAAGACAGGGATTAGTCACATGAGAACCACAGCTGTACAGTAGGAAACAATTACAAGTTCCTGACCTTGACTGACACATCTTCTGTCTCTCTGGACCGAATGTACCTCCTCAGTGGTTGCTCAAAACCTTCCAGCTGGTCCTTCAGGGGCTGCCTCCTGTTGAAGGCCTTTGTGTGCTGCATTGTGAATAAAACATGGATAATTACATCAACATAAAGCTCATCGAGTACATTTGATTAGACTTTATCCCACCATCAGAGCTTTGACTGTAACATTGAGCTCTTTCTGTCTCCACAACAAACAGACAGAATTGCTGGAGAAACTCAGCAGGTCTGGTAGCATCAGTGGAGAGAGAAACAGAGATAATGTTTCGAGTCAGGTCTGACTTCTCCAGAACTGAAGAACCGTTAACTCGGTTTCTCTCTCCACAGGTGCGGCCAGAGTGGCGGAGTTTCTCCAGCATTCTCTGCGTTTGTTTGAGATTTCCAGCATCTGCAGTATTTTGCATTTATTCTTGCTGTCTCCATCCTGTTTTCCATTTACAACCAGGACAGATTTGCCTGAAAATTTGCCTAGCCTGTATATCCCAACTTACCTTGACAAAGGGTTACGGCCCAAAGTGTTGACCTTCCTGCTCGTCAGATGCAGTGGCCTGAGACCACTATATCTATCTTATTTTTTCTATCTCTTCTTTTTACACTTCTCGGGTTTTTCCTCTTCAGTCGCTCCCACTTTCTGTTATCTAGTTATGCCTGCTTTTACTTCTCCCCTCTCAGACACTAACTCCTGCAACTTCTCACCCAAGCTCTATCACCATCCTTCCCCATTCCTGTATCTTCCTACATTCCCGGGTTAGTAGATTTGACTTCCTCTTGTATAAACCCACAACCTCCATCTGTGCCTCCCTTGCTGAAGGCCCCCATTCATTCTATTAAGCTGGAGGGGGTTCAGAAGAGATTTGCCAGCATGTTGCCGAGACTATAGGGTTTCACTTCTAAGGAGAGGCTGGGACATTTTTCACTGGAGCATATGATGTTGAGGAGTGACCTTATAGAGGTCTGTAAAATCATGAGGGGTATAGAAAAGGTTGAATGGCAGGTGTCTTTTCCCTCTGGTGGGAGATTTCAAGACTAGTGGCATATTTTTAAGGAGACAGGAGAAAAATTTGAAAAGGACATGAGGGGAAGTTTGTTTTTTTACACAGAGTGGTTCGTGTGTGAAATGAACTTCCAGAGGGAGTGGTGGATGCGGGTACAGTTACAATGTTTACAAGACATTTAGTTAAGTACATGTATAGAAACGTTCGGGGGTATATCAGCCAAGTGCAGGCAGGTAGGATTAATTTAACTTGTGATAATGGTCAGCATGGACTAGCTGGACTGAAGGTTCTGTTTCTGTGCTGTATGACTCTATCTCAAACTCCCTTCCAACTCTCTTGCCTTTCTCTCCCAAGCCAGCACAACTGTTGCAGGCCAATCTTGCTAACCTCCGTCACCTACCTCCACTGGACATGTGAATGATGGCAACCAATCAATTCTGTCTGCAAACTCCTTTCAGAATATCGTTTTATAAGAGGTCCTGGCATCCATAAACCTGATGGTGAACGACTGCAATGGAACCATGGCCTTGATGGAAACTTGGTTCAAGGATGGCAATTCCTCAACCCTTCCTGAAACCCACTTACTGAAAACATTACCACAGCAGCTATAATTACAATCCATTTTCATCTTTCCCCTTAAGACCTTGCCACCTTCTTTTCCTTTTGAACATCCCATCTTGTTCACCCCTTTCATCCAGAGTCTTGACATCCTCATGCACTGACACCCACCCAAGGCCCATGCCAAATTTCTTACTCTAACATCTTTATTTCCCCTCAGACTTTGCTGAGATACCTCTCATCGTGAGGGATTTCAAATTATTTAGCCCTCCCTTTTCTGAGTTAGAACAAAAAAAATTGTAGCCTGGTCTGCCATTTGATAAGTAATGTGGTCAGTATTGTGCAAGAAGATGACATTCAGCCCATCGAGGCCCTTTGTAGAGCAATTCAATCAGCCGCATTCTCCTCTGTCTATCTGCCCTTTGTCCCGCAATTCTTTAAATATTTATCTAATTTCCTTTTGAAATCTTTGTGTCCCCCCTATTACCTTGCAGACAATGAGTTCTTCCTCTCAACCCCTGTAATGATTGCAATGAGGTCATCCAGGTGGACTCGATAGAATAGGAGTTCCCTGACTGGGGCTGTTAATCTGGTCCAATCAGGGAGGCTTGGCTGACATGACAGGATGAATATCGGGGATACTGAACCCCTGAATGACTGCCTCAGTGAGACACAGTGTTATTGTCAAAGGTTATGCATTTGTAAATGAAGGCTGATTGGAGATGGGATGCTGGGCTCTCAGCAGTTATTTCACCCCCAGCATCTCATGCCTAAAGTCATAATTTTATGTCCCCTTCTCCTTACATCATCAGCTCTTAGGAACAGCGTTTCTTTGTCTTTCGCATGTCTGATTCTGTTGTAATCTTGTACAGCTCTATCAAATCTCCCCACAATTTCCTTCACTCCAAAGAGAACAATCCCAGCTCCCTCAAATGAAGCTTGTGGTTAAAACCCTTCATCTCTGGAAAAATTTTGGTCGATCTCTTCTACACTCTCTAAAGGATCCTTGCTCACTGCACTTTCCCACGCAATTTCCACATTCTTCGATTCTGTCCAAGTCTACCAATCTCTGACTTGAACATACTCAACGATTAAGCATTTACAGTCCTCTGGGCGTACAGAATTCCAATGCTTCACAACCTTCTGAGTAAACCGAATGTCTCCTTCTCTTAGTCCTCATTGACTGATTGATTCCTTATCCGGAGAATATGGGCAGAATTGCTCCATTTTCAGTTGAAGCGCTTTGTTGAGTGAGACGTGGGGAGTCATTTTTTTTCCAGCTTAGGGCCACAGGAGGCCATGCCACCAGTCAAGCCAACCTCAACAGATTGCAGCCCGGGTCAATAGTATGTCCTGAGTGAAGACAGACCCTCAGCGCCGCAGGAAGAAACTCAATGATCTGCTAAGGGAAATGCCACCATCTTCGCTCTGCTACCTCACACTCATAGGGCTACCACTCACTCCAACTGTGCCACCGCACATACATCTCACTAAGACTCATGCAATACAACCCTCACTATTGCATGCATCATGCTCACTTGTTCACTCTTACTGGTCACATCCTGCCAAATTACTAACTCTTCCTGCCCTCTGTACTTCCCACTCACTCACCTGCTTGTGAGACACCGTTAAGTGCTATTCCATCCATCCTTCTTCCCATCCTCTCTCACACAGACTGGTGTCTGAACAGTGTGCTGACTAATACACCTGTAATCACAAACTGCTTGCACATGATCTGGAGACCAACGGTGCCCACTACTCAGATTGCAAGGATCTCTGGACTTTCGGAGAACCAAATGTCTGACAGTGTGGCCAATCCCCTGAATGGCAATTGACGAAGCTCTTGACAGACTGTAGTGGAACCCACTCACTGGCTGTAGTTCTCCTTCACCTGGCTAAGGAATAGTCCTCCTTAACTTTCACACATGGCCACTCACTTGAATCTGATTTGTGTGTCTGCCATGTAAACTGCTGGCACATGCAGCAGATGGCACGTTGACATAGCATGGTGCCACTGTCCACCCCCCTTGCCTGGTCAGTACTCCACACCATCTCAAGCTGCCTGCCTCTTCCTCTGAGCTAAATAGCAATCCACAAAGGCTGACAGCCCATAACTGGGCATTAAGAGAGCAATATGACCCACACAAAGGCCGGCAGCCTGTACATCAGGACTGAAGTCACTAAATGTGTGCTAAGAAAGCAAGTGAGATAAAGAGAGGCTGGCAGCTTACGAACACAAGAACTAAGAGGAGGAGAAGGCAATTCAGCTGCTTGAGCTTGCTCCAACGTTTCATATATTAATAGCTAAACTCATCTTGGCCTCAGGTCCACTTTCCTGTCTGCTTCCCATACCTCTTTAACTAATTAAAAATCTTTCTTTTCCTTAAATGAATTCTGTATTCCTGGTATGCACGGTACTCTGGGGTAGGGAATTCCACAGATTGACAACCCTCAGAGAAGTCATTCTTCCTAATTTCTGTTGTAAATCTGCCAACCTTAGCTGAAAACCCATTGCAAATTTCCCCACAAGGGGAACATGCCCTCTACAACGACCTTGTTAATCCCCTTTAGCGTCATCATATCTCTGATATGCAAAGTGAGTGAGTGCTAAGAAAGCAAACTAAAAGCCACAAGATGTGTGTGTCTCTGAGTGTGAAGTGACCCTGGTAGAGGCGAGGCATAGGTGACCCTAAGCAAAGTATTGAAAGTTGTGAGAATTAGTCCATGAGCAGGCATGATACAGTGAGGCTGGCAGTGTGCCAATGCCAACTATGTGATGAAGGATTGAGGACGATGGTGTCCAATACAAGGCAGGGACATTGCTGTGGAGAAACAAAGATTCCAAAGGTCAGAGAGTCATTGCAGGAACGTAGAGTGGAGTTCCATGTCGGGACTGTATAGAAATCCTGACGCAGCTAAATACCAGGGAAATTGACTGGGAAGTGGAAAATTCCCCTGTGCCTGGAACCCTTTGAAATAGTCCCCACGAAGTCAGAGTTCAGACAGAATTCACATAAGCTTAATGATTACCCAGGAAAAGTTAAAAGGTTTAAAAACCTGCTCCAAATCCTAGTAACTATTAAACTGAAACAATGGCTCAGCACTGATGCCAAAATGACATTCCATCCAGTCCCTGGCATGCCCCAGATCTGTAACTTGCACCCTGCCCCCCTGACATCATTAGACTCTTATTTCCAGATTTTATGGAATTCAAATTCCACAATCTGCTGTGCCAGGATTTGAACCCAGGTTCCCAGAACATTATTTGGGTCTCTGGATTAACAATCCACTGATAATACCACTAGACCATTGCCTCCCCTATATTGAACTCAATGATGCAACTTATGATGGTATAAGACAAAGGTAAGGCCGACTATTTCCTACCTTTGCTATTTTAGATTTCCAGCATCCAAATGATTTTGCTTTTGTATAATCTGGTAGCTAGAGGATCCAGTCCAAGATACATTTGAAAGGCTAGGCTTGAATCTGTTGCAGTTTAAAAGATTCAGGGATGATTTCATTGAACCGTATAAAATCCTGAAGGATCTTGACAGGGAAGAGGAGGAGAGGATATTTCCACTTATGGGAGAATCCAGAACCAAGAATCATTCTTTAAAAATCAGGGATTGCCACATTTATAACAGATCTTAGTCCATTTCGTTTCTCTCAAAGGGTCATGAGGGAATGGAACTGAAAGATGGTGGAAGCAGAGTTCTTGAATATCTTTAACATAGAGGTATAGATTCCTGATAAGCAAGGGGTGAACAGTTACTAGCATGTGGATTAGAGGTTACAATCAGATCAGGCAGTACATCCTTGAGGGGCTGAATGGCCTACATCTGCTCCTGATTCATATATTCATATGTTCCAGACTGTCCAAGTTGGGGGAAATAACATTTCAGCATCTATATTGTCAAGCCCTCCAAGAATTTTAAATGCTTTAAAATGATCACCTTTCATTCTTCCAAACTCCAGAGAATGAAGGCGTATGCTCCTCAATCTCTCTGCAGAACAAGTATTTCATTCCTGGAACCAACTTTGTAAGCCCTCGTAGGATGCTCTCCAAAGCATGCGTATCTTCCATGAGATAATGAAACTGAAACTGTGCACAGGGGTGGAGTGCAGTCTTGTCAAAGCTCCATATGATTTAAGCAAGATTTCCATACTCTGATATTCCAGTCTCCATGCAATAACGGCTTAAAGGCCACTTGCTTTCCTATTTGCTTGTTGTAGCTGCCTGTTGCTCATTTTCGGTAATTTGTGTACGCAGACCGCAAAATCCTTCTCGCCATCAACATTTATTCTCTGAAAAGTACTTTTCCTTTCCATCTTTCCTATAAAACAACAGTCTCACACACCCCAATATTAGACTCTGTCTACTACCCTCTTCATCTCTATTCTCCTACTTGTGTTGTAATCACAACTTACATTTCCATGTAACTTTGTATCAACAGTAAACATAGATGTCTTAGATCCCTCATCTAAGTCATCGATGCAGATTGCAAATAGCTGAATCATAGAATCCCTACAGTGTGGAAGCCGGCCTTTTGGCTCATTGGCCCAAACAAACCCCCCCAGAGAGCATCCCACCCAGACCAACTCCCACTAATCTATCCCATAGTATTTCCCACAGCTAACCACTGCAGACATGGGGAGAATGTGCAAACTCCACATAATTAGTTGCCCGAGGGTGGGATTGATTCTGGATCCCTGATACGGTGAGGCAGCAGTGCTAACCACTGTGCCACCCCTAATTCAAGCACTAATTCTTGAAGCACTTACAGTTACATTTCTGAAAATGACCTGTTTCAGCCTACTTGGTCTCTCTGTCTCAGTTGCAAATAAGGCCACTTAGACCATTTCCTTTGCTGCTGATATACTCCTTTTGCCTTTTGAATCCCTCCCCCCAACTTCCCCCTCTAGTGAAGAATCTCGTCCAGGTCAGTTAAAATAGAACTTTCAAACTCTCAACAGTCTGATCTTCAATGTCTTTGCTAAACAGTGTGCAAGCATAGTCCTTAGCTTCTTGTCACCTTTCTAATTTTAATTCTCCACTCAAAATATTTACAGATGGAATGTAACGTGGTGAAATATGATTCACATTGTAGGAAGAACAGTAGGACAACTTGCTCTATTCAGCTCCGTCCATTGGAGTCTCTTTTCTGTTTCCACCTATGACATATTGTGGCACTTAACATAGTGACTGTGGACTTGCATACAAGGCACTCCACTCTTTCATCCAAGTCATTTATAAATATAGTGAAAATCAGAAACCCCTGTAGGACACAGTTAATTACACTGCACTGACAAAAGTATTTATTTATTAGCTGTACTGTTAGAGTCCTCCCAGCTAGCCATTCCCTACCTATACTAAAAAGTTGCTTCTAAATCCATGGGCTTCTATTTTTTTCCCCTAATATGTTGGTAATTAGGCTTTTAATAAAATCATACATCAGTCGGTTGCTATGTAACCAAGATGGATGTCAACCAAAGTGCCAGATTTTTGATGTCTCATGAATAACATTTGGATGACCTCACTGTTTCAAGTTTAGTGAAAACTGAATTTATAGCCTGATGGTTTGCCATTTTTCAACAGTAGGCCAACATTTCATGGACTGTTAACCCACTTAACACTGTAGTAGCGGGGTTCAACAAGAACGAGAGGATCGTCTCATAACTAAATCAGTGGGCAGGGATTTATGGTTAACCAAAAAAAATTTGCAATTATGTGTTCTATAAGATTATTAGATTTTGGGACTGTAAATTCACTTTTGGGTATATGAAGGTGTCCTGTAACCTGCTCTATGGTCTGTCTGATGGTAAGTTTGAGTAGTTTGATTGTTAGAATCAAAGAAAAACTCAAATTATGTTCCTGAGAAAAAGATGCAAAGTATTTGAGCCTGGAGACGCTGGGAGCAGTCTCCGAGTTTGCAATGAATAGATGCCGGCCCAGATTTTCATTCCTGAGGTGGGAAATTTTTCAACTTAGTTTACCCAACTGAAAACAAAAGTGCCCCGATTTCCATAATCTTCATTCTGGGAGGGTGGGTACATGCTAGAGTCAGATCCGCTAATCCTGCCATACACAGTTGAGAGGAGGACACAGAGGTCGCTAATTATCAGTGACAACAGGTTAAAAGGCCCATCTAGGTTCCCTGACACACTTTCTCAATACTAGGCTCTCTAGCCCTCACCATTCATACCCCCATCACGCCCTGTACCAACAGTCTATGCCCCACCTGGGCCCCTCCATCAATACCCCACTGACACCTCATTCTCTTCGTGCCAACCCACATCTATCCACATATCCCGATGGTATTTTTCTTTTGAATATCCATTCGTGTGATGTGGGCATCATTGGCTTGGCCAACATTTATTGTCCATCCCTAATTGCCCTTAAGAAGGTGGTGGTGAGCTGCATTCTTAAACTGCAGCAGTTCATCTGCTGTGGGTAGACCCATAATGCCCTTAGGGAAGAAATTGCAGGATTTTAACCCAGTGACAGTGAAGGAACGGTGATACATTTCCAAGTCAAGGTGATGAGTGGCTTGGAGGAGAATTTGTAGGAGGTGGTGTTCCCATGTATCTGCTGCCCTTGTCTTTCTAAAAGGAAGTGGCCATGGGTTTGGAAGGTTCTGTCTGAGGATTTTTGGCGAATTTCTACAATGCATCCTGTAGATAGTACACACTGCTGCAACTGAGGGTCGGTGGTGGAGGGAGTGGATGCTTGTGGATGTGGTGCCAATTAAGCGGGCTGCTTTGTCCTGGATGGTGTCAAGCTTCTTGAGTGCTGTTGGGGTTGCATTCAAGCAGGCAAGTGGGGAGTATTCCATCACACTGCTGACTTGTCCTTGTGGATGATAGACAGTCTTTTGCAAGTCAGGAGGTGAGTTACTTGCCGCAGTATTCCAAGCCTCTAACCTGCTCTTGTAGCATCTGCTTTTTATGTGGTGAGTCCAGCAGGTTTCTGGTCAATGGCAACCCCAAGGATGTTGATAGTGGGGGATTCAGTGATGGTAACACCATTGAATATCAAGGGGAGGTGGTTAGATTGTCTCCTGTTTGGGATGGTCATTGCCCGGCATTCGTTTGGCACAAATGTTATTTGCCACTTGTTGGCCCAGATCTTGTTGCATTTGAACATGAACTGCTTATTATAACCACATTATTGCCACATTGTAGCTACAATTTAGTGCTAACATTTGACTCTGAACTCGTGACAATCTAGTTCAAATTCATGCCAGCCTATAATCACCCATATGACATTCACCACCATTTGCCCTTATACTTTGTGCCAACTTACCCAATGTTCACTAAGGTGAATCTCATAAGCAATGCTGAGACAAAACAAAATAAAGCTTTAAGGCTCTATAAGCAAACCTAACTCCATCCACTACTTTTCTTATAAAAGGAGGGTGGTTGGGGAAAATAGGAATTACAGACTGGTTAGCCTAACATTAGCACTGGAGAAAATGCTCGAGTTTGCTAAAAAGGATACAATTACAGGACACTTAGAAAATACCAACAGGATTACACAAAGTCAGCATGGGTTTATGAGTGGAAAATAGTGTTTGACAAACAGGAGTGTTCTGAGAGCATAATTAGTAGAATATAGGAGAGAGAATCAGTGGATGTGGTGCTTTTGGGTTTTCAGAAAGCTTTAAATAAAGTTCCATACAAAATGTTAGTGTGAAAATTTAAAGCACATAGGATTGATGGTAATTTACTGGCATTGATTGGAATTAGTTAGCAGGCAGAAAATAAAGAGGTGGCGGCAAATGGGCTATCACAGGGATTTAGTCCCAGCTATTCACAACAGATCAGTGACTTAGACGAGAGAATCAAATGAAATACCTCCTAGGCTTCTTGACAACAAAAAATTAAGAGAGATTGAGAGTGGTGAGGAGGATACAAAGAGGCTTCAAATGATTCAGACATGTCGAGTGAGTAGGCAAATGCATGGCAAATGCAGTCTAATGTGGACAATTGTGAATTGTTCACTTTAGTAGGAAAAACAGAATTACAGCGTATTATTCAAATGGTGATATATTGAGAAATGTTGATGAGCAAGGAGATCAAGTTATCCCCGTACACTGGTCACTGAAATCGGGCATGCAATGCAACAAGCAGTTAGGAAGGCTCATGGTATTTTGGCCTTCGTTGCAAAAAAAGGTTTGAGTACAGGAGCAGGGATGTCTCACTACAGCTGGATAGGACCTTGGTGAGATCACACCTGGAGTATTGTGTGTAGTCTTGGTCTCCTTACACAAGAAAAAATATAATTACTACGGAGAGACTGCAGCCAAGGTTCACTAGGCTGATTCTTAGGATGGCAGATTTGTCATATGGAGATTAATTAGGTTGTCTATGCCTGTGTTCGCTGGAGTTTCGAAGAATCAGAAGGAATCTCATTGAAATATACAAAATTCTAACAAGGGCAGAACAGACTGGATGCAGGGATGATGCTTCCCAGCTGGGGGAGAATGCAGAACAGGGCGTCATGGTCTCAGAGACTGCATTGGCCAATTCAGATTGAGATGAGAAATTGTGGAAATCTCTACAACAGAAGCATTGGTGGCCACATCACTGTATATGTTTGAGAAAAAAATAAAATTTCTTGAGGCTAAAGATCTTAAGGGGAATTGAGAAGAGGAGAAAGAGTAAGGTATTGAGATAAGGGATCAACATAAATATGCTGAATGGCAGACTGGGCTTGATGGGCCAAATGGCCCAATCTTGCTCCATTTTCTATGTTTCTGTTACAGAATTCAACCATATATAAAATAAATACTCCTTGGAAAAAAACAATTCAATAGATTTAAATACCCTCAGGTACTTAATCCCTTATCAAAAAAATCATATTCATAGAACATCAAAGGCAGGAAATGCTTTAATAACCTCTAGGTACTGTCAATCAAACCGAGAACATACAACCCCCTCACCACTGTGATAATGCTCTAATGTTTGCCTGCAAGATTATGTCAACGAGTATCTTCTTAAATTGCAAGCATCAAATTATTTTCAACTCAGTCATAGATATGCTGCTTTTAAAAAAAGCATGGGCAGGAGATTTAAAGTCCACAGCTCCACAGACTGCATTTGCCGTTATGAGAACTTACATCTGCAGTAACGAAAACAAATTACAAACTGCAGGATAGGAACCTCATTCCGTTGAAAATGGGATCTATCAGTACGAAGTTCAAATGGCCCTTCTGAATATGAATGGAAGTTGGAGTCAACATAATTAATCAGAAGTTCTCCTTGGATGCTAGGCAAGGTCAATGTGATTCTCATTATCATAGGGAAATGGGTAAACCATTTTTAAGACCAGGTTACAGGCTTCCCTTCAAATGAATACCTCAGACATTTGGGAGTCTGAACAGACAGAAAAGACTATACTGCAAGCTACCATAGTGGATTCAAAAGGAGATGGCCTGTACTAAAAAAGATGCTTCTTTTTGGTTTCTAATATTTCAGGATTCATCCCGGCACAGCTGGAAATTTTGGGGTAGCCAGGGGAGAGAAGAATCACAACAGGCTTTACTACCGAAATCAGATTGAAGGAGCCTTCTGAAGAATGCAGTTGGAGACAGTCCCAAGAAGTTACTCTCTGCTGAAATGGGAATACATGAACCCATTGGAATATGGGAGAATCTGTGGACTGCCATCATAAGGGCTGTAATTCCATAGGGTGTGTAACATGTTACAAGTAATAAAATAGCAACAATCCTCTCTGTAGTTTAAAATATAAGTACACAAAGAAAACACTGTTTAGTCAATAATGTATTTGTCATTTGTTACACATCAACGTTAAAATTTGTCAAGTACTTTTCTCAGCTAATAATTAAAACTACCATGCTCTTTGTGAAAGTTATTTTATCACGATGGAAGGTACAACAATTACAGCTAATAACTGTTTAATCTGATTTTAGTGTCATGTCCATAACTTTAAATTCTTCTTTATATTGGCTTATATGATAAGTGAATTAAGATATTGCCATCTCAAATTTATTTGGCTCTGCAATTTGCAACTTTTCTGTTAAAGTTTAGCCAACATTGATCACGTCAGTATTGAGATTTCTGGATATTGACATTTGCTTCTAGGGAAAAAAATATTTTCACCATCCTTTGGCACTGTGTTTTATTACTTACGACTCCTGAATGTTTTTTGCAAGTCTCCACGTTCAATGAGGTCTCACCACCCCGAAAGCCATCATCTGAAATCTCATCACTCATCAGGAATTCTTTCAATTTCTGTTGGCTGTTGGAAGATTTGACAAAATAAAAATGCTTCAGTATCACCTGAGAAAGCCAGTGCGTCATTCCAACAGATTCTAATCTCAATTTAAAATCAAAGCAGGCACAGATAAACCTACTCCACCAGACGCGTTACACATCAGAAGAAGGTTTTGCAGAAACATGGGGCTCTTGATGTTTGCTAGTTAGTAATCCCAGCGCCAACTCTAGACCATGTTGTTCAGGGATAGCCTCCATGACCGACCTACGCAAGATTTCTGGGTCAGGAGATTCTCTGATCTAACCGCATGTTTGCAAATCAACAGCACCCACTGTACAGCACAAAACCAGAAACTCCAGTCTCAGTCCTCAAACAGGAAGAGATGCTACAACTTTATTGCAAGCAAGCACCCAATTGCAGCATTATAAACTCAAAAATTTAATAATAACAAAAGATTAAAACACAGTGCTTTCTCACCCATCTGAGTCACTATCTGGATAGGACATAATTTTGGATTGTCATCAAAAGAACAAATGGTGCAAGGCAACATCTACAATTGTTGAGGTCAAAAAGTACTTAGAAAATTAAAAGGCTATGGAACATTGGGTTGGGATTATGTGATTAACTTTATCAAAGAGCCATCACAGGTATGGGTCGTTTCGGTTCATAGGTAAAGTCCTAAAACTTATTTCAGAAAAATATACCTCAAATATATCCACTGAAAGCAATCTTTCATCTGACTTCATTTTATCTTTGCTTTCTTATAGTGTCTAACATTAATAATTTCTGCCCTTTTATCAAAACCTAATCTTCACAGGACTGGTAGTGTCTTTCTCCCATGCGGCCCAGAGGCACTTCAGCTACTTCACCTAAGGTTAACACAATCTGTAGCTCAGAACAGTGGAGCAAGTTTATAGACGAAGACATTAAAGGAAGTGTTATAAATAGTTTCTAGGGGCATTTTGGAAGGGAGAAAGGATGGTGGATACGGTGAGAAGCTGATCAAATTAAGTTGTGCTATTGCAAGAAAAGGTCAAGTTTTCATTGGGTGTTACAATCTTACCCTTTCATTCAATACCAGTATGTTCTTACATTTTACATAAGTTGCCTAAGCAACTAACATTGGGTTCCAAGGACCGCAATTAGACAACACCCAATTTTTAATAGTCTTTATTGCTACTCATTAAGTTAAATATGTAAAAGGCACATGGCTTCAAATTCTTTGGCATTCATACAATTCTAACTTTCAGTCAAAAAAAATTGTTCTTCACTTTGATTACTAAATAAAACAAGAATGTGTACATTTTACCAGACAGAAACATCTCAGACACCTAGATGTTTTTAATGAGTACTTTATAATTTATGATGTCTGGGAAAAGGGCAGAACATGGTTGACTGAACACTAAAAATCATGCAGACTACAAGAAGAACAGACCAACTGGAAAAAGGTGGGCTACATCTGTGTGGTTGGGCAGAATTCTCTCTCTAGGTTTTTAGTCTTCTTCCATTTTCATCTTCATCTGTGAAGAGTGAGGACCCAAGTCCTGACTAGCACTGTACTCACCACAGTAAACTGGCAGGTTTGCAGGAAGTTACATGTGCCATCTTGTGTTGATCTTTGCAATGTGTTGAAGACAAGTGGGCATCATATAACTGATGGGGAAATGTGAGAGTTCAAGACTTCGATTTTCATTGGAGTCTGATCCTTTCCTCAACTAATATCTAAATACTGGACTTTACAGATTTCAAGAACTCTGGTGAGTTGATTTATCCTAATGACATCTAGGCCATTTATTCAAACTTTGCCATTGTTCCAAATGTGAGCAAGTTACTCTATATAGATCAGAGCATTGTAATTGACTCTTAATTGCTTTCTGCCAATCAGGGCTGGGTAATAAATGCTGGCCTACCCAGTGATGCCCACATCCTTTGAATGAATAAATCTTAACATGGAGTTCATTTGCCTGATTGTCACGGACTAGCTCCATCTATTTGAGACAACATTCTGACACTTTGCCAACTGTGTGAACCTCAGTGGGTATCATCTCATCTCAATGTTAGATGGGTGTAGCTTCAGGTCCCACCCAAAAGACTTGAGCACAATCTCTAAGCTGACACTCCATTGCTGGACTGAAGCAGAACCGCACTGTCAGAGCTGCTGCCTTTCAGATGCAATATTAAATGGACACACACTGAGGAAGACCTAAAAGATCCCGTGACACCATTCTGAAGAAGAGCTGGTGAGGCTTCCTGGTGTCCAGGTCGAGTTATTTCTCAACAAACATCACCAAAGCTGGTAATTTCACTCTTCTGTCTAGGAGCTTGCTGTACGTAAATTGCTGCAGCATTCCCTATTTTACAACAGTGCCTGCACCTCAAAGCACAGCTTGCAATGTCACAGGAACATAAGAAATAGTACCAGGAGTAGGCCATCTGGCCAGTCAAGCCTGCTCTGCCATTCAATAAGATCATGGCTGATCTTTTCATGGACTCAGCTCCATTCACTGCCAGCTCACCATAACCTTAATTCTTTTACTGTTCAGAAATCTATTTATCTTTGCCTTAAAAATATTCAATGAGGTAGCTTCAACTGCTTCACTGGGCAGGGAATTCCACAGATTCACAACCCTTTGGGTGAAGAAGTTCCTCCTCAACATAGTCCTAAATCTGTTCCCCCTTATTTAGAGGCTATGTCCCCTAGTTCCAGTTTAACCTGCCAGTGGAAACAACCTCCCTGCTTCTATTTTATTTATTCCCTTCATAATTTTATACTTTTCTGTAAGATTCCCCCTCATTCTTCTACATTCCAGTGAGTATAGTCCCAATCTACTCAATCTCTCCTCATAAGCCAACCCTCTCAATTCCACAATCAACCTAGTGAACCTCCTCTGCACCCTCTCCAGCGACAGTACATCCTTTCTCAAGTAAGGAGAAACTGAAGTAATGAAAGGCAGTGCATTTAACAATTTCTTCCTGGATTTCAAAGATTACTACTATTTTTATTGATGTTGCATTGAAACAGCTTTTTTTCAAAAATAGCTTAATGAACATCCTAGGACATAATGCAGGACAGAACTACAGAAATCATCAGGTAAATAGTGTCCTGTTCACACAAGACTCTTAGAATACATGAAAAAAATCTATCCTGTAAGGATCTGTGATTCAATCATGGCAACTCAATGGATAGTTATAATAAAAAATATATATATTTCTTTTTAATTAAAGGTGCAAAAATTTAGCTAACTAAATTTACTGTCTGGAGAAAATCCAAGAAATGTCATCAATTATTTGAAAAAAAATTGGGTGTTTAAAATACTGCATGATAAATTCAATTTTTGTTCTCCAACATAGATAACGATCTGTATAAAATGCCATTAACAGTGTTCCAGCTTAAAGCTCTGTGTTTACTCATCCTACTGTCACTGGTCTCTATCATTCAGGTTAACATTTAATTTGGATGCCTGTGGACAAGCCCCACTTTGCTGTGTCTTTAATCAAGAAAATGGAACATCCACATTGAAGCAGCTCCAAATTATATCACTTACTGTTTTGTTCTTACATTGTTTCAAGTATCAAAGTGTTTCTCTATTCAATCATGTATTATCAACTTACTTCAGAAAAATGAATAATCCATTCCGCCAACCCTACATTGAGTGCATTGAGTATAGGGGTTAGGATGTCACGTTGCAGCTGTACAGGACATTGGTCAGGCTACTTGTAGAATACTGCATTCAATTCTGGTCTCCCTGCTACAGGAAAGATGTTGTTAAACTTGAAAGGGTGCAGAGAAGATTTACAAGGATGTTTCCGGGGCTGAAGGGTTTGAGCTTTAGGGAGAGGCTGAATAGACTGGGGCTATTTTCCCTGGAGTGTTGGAGACTGAACGGTGACCTTATAGAGATTTATAAAATCATGAGGGGCATGGATAGGGTGAATAGCCAAGGTCTTTTTCCCAGGGTAAGGGAGTCCAAAACTAGACAGCATAAGTTTAAGGTGAGAGGGAAAAGATATAAAAGGGACACAAAGGGCAACTTTTTTCACTTAGAGGGTGGTGCATGCATGGAATAAGCAGCCAGAGGAAGTGGTGGAAGCTGGTACAACTACAAAATTTAACAGGCATTTGGATGTGTATATGAATACGAGGGGTTTTGATGGCAAATGGGGCTAGATTAATTTAGGATATCTGGTCGGCATGGATGAGTTGGACCACATAGTCTATTTCCATGCTATACAACCATATGACTCTACTTGAACAGTTGTCAGATTTTTCATTCTGTCTACTACATCCCCATTAAAATCAAACTCTAAAGCATATATCAACTAAAACACGACTTGGGCAGGTGCATCCAATTCTACAACTTAGCCAAGCATGTAAACATTTTCTGTTCCAATTACTTCAAAACATGAAAATATTGAGAAACCTCTGACTGCTCAAACAAATACAAGCATTGAGATGTTTGTTTAATAATCAAAGTGAGGAACTTCTTAAAAAGGCTTAAGATTAGTCATCTGGCTAGTGAAGAAGTTTAACAGTTTTTGAACACATGCTGGATGTCATCGTTTTAAGCACCAGTTTACAATCTTCTCTTCAGAATCAGATCTATAAAGTATACAACTTGACATGAAATGGCAGTAACTGAGCTGATTTCCATTACACATCACAGTCTTCTCTAATCATAGGTACGGACAGTACAAGAACATCTTAGTCAATGAGTCAGTTGTGTACTGGCAGGGGAACTCAGCTCATCCATAGTCACTTACTTGTATCACACCTCTTACAGAAGTACAGAATCGAGTCCTGTGATGACAGCTATCCTACTTTGAGCAAAGGATAACCTAAAACGTGGCACGAAGCAAGAAATCATATTTTTAAAAAGTCCTCCTGACTGAATATAAAAAGGGTTAGCTGAATTTACAAAGCCCAAGTTCAACATGGCGAAGCTCATGGTGTTATGGAACATGGATAGAGGATTGATTGACTGGCAGAAGTGGAGATAAATGGGTCTTTTTCAGGGTGGCAGCAGGAGTTCCTCAGGAATCAGAGTTGGGACCACAACTATTCATGTTATACATTAATGAGCTGGATGAAGGAACTGAGGGCATCGTTGCGAAGTTTGCAGATGCCACAATTATAGATGGAGGGACAGGTAGTGTTGAGGATGCAGGGAGGTTACAGAAGGATTTGAAAATGTTAGGTGAGTGGGTAATGAAGTGGCAGATGTAATAAAATGTGGGCAAGTGTTTACTTATATATCTTGGTAGGAAGGACAGAGGCACAGACGATTTTCTAAATGGGCAAAGGGTTCAGCCATCCGAAGTGCAAAGGGACATAGGAATCCTAGTTCAAGATTCTCTTAAGGTAAAAAATGCAGGTTCAGTTGGCAGTTAGGAAGGCAAGTGCAATGTTGGCATTCATTTCAAGAGGGCTAGAAATCAACAGCAGAGATGTACAGCCTAGGCAGTATAAGGCTCTGGTCAGACTACATTTGGAATATTGTGAGCAGTTTTGGACCCTGCATCTAAAGAACGATGTGTTGGTGTTGGCGGGGTCCAGAGGAGATTTACAAGAATGATGCCAGGGATGAAGGGCTTGTCATATGAGGAGTGGTTGAAGACTCTGGGTCTATACTCAATGAGGTTTAGAAGGATGAGGAGAGATCTGATTGAAACTTACAGGATACTAGGAGGCCTGGATATTGTGGATGTGGAGAAGGTATTTTCACTAGTAGGAGAGACTAGGACCCAAGGGCACAACCTCAGAATGAAGGGATGACCCTTTAGAACTGAGATGAGGAGGAATTTCTTCAGCCAGAGGGTGATGAATCTGTCGAACTCATTGCCGCAGAGGGCTGTAAAGGCCAAGTCATTAAATGTATTTAAGACAGAGATAGATTGGTTCCTGATTAACAAGGGGATCAAGAGCTATGGAAAGAAGGTAGGAAAATTAATTGAGAAACATATCACCAATAATCGAATGGCGGAAAAGATTTGATGGGCTGAATGGCCTAATTCTGCTCCTATATCTTATGGTTTTCGGGTCTAATATTTCAGCACATTAAAAGGGTTTCCAAAAAATTGTAAAAAAAGACAAAAATGATTAATGTGTCTTTCTTTCCCTTGATTAGAATCTTTTGTCTCCACTTGCCAATCCTTCATCAGGTATGAGAACCAACCCTTTACAATCCTTTAGAGTTTCCTGATTGGAAATAAAATGGACACAACTGCCTTTGTAAACCAGAGTCATTCTTAAATAACTTGCCATGAGCAATCTGATGCAGGTCGTTTTTGCCAGTTGAATAGTTTACTTAAGTTCTTCAATCTTCAGGAGGTGTTGTGCTGTGCAGGTAGAATGTCTAACAGGAACAAGACAGAGCACTGAAAACTCTACTATACATTGGTGTACAAAACTAAAACAAGAAGAAATGAAATAAGCCTCTTGAATAAGGAGAGCAAAACTCAACTTATGTTTTTAATGTAGTAAAGCACCCACAAACAATTCATTTCGCAAACAAAATTTGACATAAGCCACAGAACAAAATATTTGGATGGGTGATGCAAAGGCTCAGATGCAAAGATGTGAGCCTTAAGAAGTGTCTGAAAGGAGAAGGGAGAGGTGTAGATGATAAGTGGTTTATCGGAGAAATTGCAGTGTTTAAGTCCTAAGCAGCCGAAGGCATGACCTCCTAATTACAGCAACTGACCACAAAGCAGATATTAGGGCTACTTTACTGGGATTTTTATCCATGTTGCATTAAAAATAGCAATGCAGTTTGCATTTTGAACTAGTTAAACACAATTCTGCTACAAATGAAAAAGTGTCATTTTTACATTATCTGAGCAGTCCTCAAAAGGACAGTGAACTTCTAAGTCAGCCTTTCGATGTTACATGGAGTATTGACAGTGGATGAGATTTGCTGCATATTGCAAGCTGAAAATGATCAGGAACCAGCTGAAAAGTGTAATGATTACTTTACCTGACCAGGGCTTTAACTGTGAATCTGATCACAGTGGAGAGCAGAAATAGTGGGGTCACCAAAATGTTGAATAGAGACAATGAAGTAAAGGCCACAGCAGAGGACAGTTTCTCCGAGTTGATGTGGGTATATGCCAAAAACGTCTGTCAGACGGCAGAAAAACTTTGATTACTCATCATATCAAATGTGACATTTCCACAGCATCTCATCTTAAATCAACATACTGTGATCACATCTTCCAAGCAAGAGGGAAGCACTTGGGGCTGACTGCAGTCACTATAAGACATCGACTCCCTCCAGTGTAGAAGCAGGCCATTTGGCCCATTGAGTCCACACCAACTCTCTGAAGAGTATCCCATCCAGACCCACTCCCCAACCCTATTGCTGTAACCCTGCATTTCCTGCAGCTAACCCACATAGCCTACACACTCTAGGCAATTTAACCTGACCAATTCACCTAACTTGCACATCTTTGGATTGTAGGAGGAAACCTGAGCACCCAGAAGAAACACATGCAAACATGGGGAGAAAGTGAAAACTCCACACAGACAATGACCTGAGGGTGGAATTGAACCCAGGGCCCTGGTGCTGTGAGGCAGCAGTGCTAAGCAACTGAGCCAGTGTGCCACCCTCGTGACCTGAACAGCACCTACGCTTGGAGACTTCTCTTGCTTCCTTCTCTGATATGCCCTTTGATAGATAGTTTTAGCAGTACCTCATAATTACAAAACTGCAAAATTCATACTCGTGATTATACAGAAAGATTTTTTGAAATTTCATTGCAGTTCAAATAATTATTGAAAGCAGCAACAATGCTGACTGCTTCACTTCTAGTGAGTAACACATCTCATTGTCTTTGAGTTCCCTTGGCTCTTCCACATTGACGGTGCAATGCAACACACTGGTTTATCAGAGTTCATCCATAACCAGGTGACTTGGGATGCTTGGAGATGACATTTACCAAGTCTTGTACTTTCTTTCCCCAAGTTGTGAGAGATGACAGTCAAAGAGTAAAAGGAGGTTGGGGACTTTAGCAGTCTGGAGTCCAATAAATGAAGTAAAATCCCAGTACTTAGAAAATAACATTTTCAGATACGATATATCAGTAAATTTGGTCATGGAATGTGGTAAGTGCAGCATGCTTGGGACAGAAAAGCTGTATCATTCCCAAAGTTCTTCACTCTTTCGACATGCCATTTAGGGGTCTGTTGTAGACCAATTTGGAATAGCTTTGTACTTAATGTGTAAACTGGATGACAGCAACAGAAACAATAATTCTGGAGAGACTTCAAAGGGCTACTCATTTGTTGTCAACTGTTTTATAAGACCACACAAAGTCAAGACTTCTTCCACTGATAAAGATTGATTAGCATAAGTCAACAATTCCATTATGATTTTATGCTCTGATTACCAGATTGGTAGATGGAGCTTGGTCTTTATTCATCTAGAAATTCCTACATCATGAAGACCCATGGGTTTTGACAAACATATCTACGAGAAAGATTGACTTGATGAGCAATTACTGGCAATTACTTATGTATATTTATTAAAGATGACTTGACTCTGTTGACGGGGAGAACAAGAAACATTGAAGTGTAAACTCAGATTGGGGTAATCATTTTATGTAGGGAATGACTTTGTTTTAAACTGCACTCGATATTTTGCCTTTGTAATTCGCACTCACCAACCTTGTACACCCATCCAAGTTGACTTATCCCCTATGGTATAACACTGCAGCTAGACTACAAATTAAGTCTGACTAGTGCTTATAAATAATAGGTTGACATAAAATAAAATACCTCCACTTGTGAGTTTTTGTCATTTATGAGTAATAACTTGGCTGCCTGCTTCTCTGTTTATTAAATCTCAGCTAGAGTAACTGGTGATCAGTTAGAATTCATAATTGTTGAGCCTGTTTTCTGAGCAAATAAATCAGTTTTACAGTGCCTAGCCTTGGGTGTCTATCTACCCCACACTCCACTTTTGCTGTAGTTAGGCCACTAGCCAAATTGAGAGCTGGTGAAATCTAGATGAGACTGGCGACACTAGTAGCTCCACAAAACTACTCAAACGTGGCATGCTGCTTTTCCCAGACCAGCCCCAACTCAACTTTGCCTCAATCCTCCACAATCCCATCTCCAAGTCCAGGTCAGGTCAGTTCAGTGTCAGAGTCAGCTTGAATTGGGCAGATCCTAGTCAAGCAGCAGTGAGACACTTGAACATTGAATGCAGTTCACCCAACCAATGTGAACGAGGTACACCCATGCTGTGGGTGTACACCCAAGGTGTGGGGCTCAATTTGAATCGGGCCTTAGACCAACAGAGAGAGGCTGTTTGTTAACCAGCCCTGGAGCCAAATTTGGCTCATACTGCTCACTTTGCTGAATTTATTTCAGCATGCTCGTAATAACTGTCTCCTTTGTACCCTCAGTGGCATGCCACAGTGAATAAATTACTTTGCAAAAATGATCAGCATAGAAACATAGTTAACTTCAAAGTGTCACATTTTCTATCAGGATTCACCTTTATGCTCCAACAATAATGAGTCAGCAAGCTAGGCACCTTGATTCTAAATTATTATAACAGCCCATCTAGATTATAAACATCTGTGCTCAGAAGGTAATGTGTTGGAGCTCTTATGACAAGGCTTAATCTGGTTGTGTAAGTGAGGAGCTGCAATGTTTTAATGAAATATGTTCTTACCGCCAACACTGCTGCAATCGGTATTGCTGCATTCATAAATACTAGAAAAACGAAGAGAACAAAGCACAGTAAATTACGCCAGTTAGCAACTGGAATCATCACTATAACTCTCACAGTGTGGAGCAAAATATCCTCTTCCAATTGGGAAGAACAGCTGTAGGAACCGTGTTTCCCACACAAAAACGATTGGCTAGATTATCAGTTTGTGCAAATATGGGCATTTGCACTTTTGCAGTGCAGTCACACGCACAGGCAGATCCCACAACTCTCAATGCAGCAAATGGTAAAATAATTTGTTTCAGTTATTGGTTGAAGGATCACTGTTAATCAAGGAACCAGGGAGACCTACCCTGTTCTTCTATAAAGTGGTGTCACACAGTATTTATATTTACCCAAAGGGGTGTTAGGCAAGTCTTTTCAGTCAAAACTCCATCCCAAACATGGCACCTCCCTCAGAAATAGCACACTTTCTGATTTGAGACTTGAATGTCCATCTGATTCAAGTGCAACAGAGTACTCCCACCAACAGCCACATTGATCACCTACTTAAAATTAGACACGATGATAGGATTTTATTTAATTACAGCGTATTGGTATGAAGAATGCCAAATCGCCTTCTAACTGCAATGTGGCTTGGAATGTAGGGCATTACATTTTAAAAGGGCCAATTTGCCAGGTACCGATCAGGTTGACATCGAGACTCTTCTCCCCTCCATGCAAGACAGGTAATAACAAGAACCTGCTTTAAAGTAACAACTTTAATTAGTAACATTAACATAGGAAAGGCAACAAATGATGTTGCTGGAGTCAACCATGATCTACATTACAGATCCTGGGAAACCATATTGGGTTCATAGTCAGGTAAAGATCTGTCACATTGCATGAAACAGGAAATTCCACACTGACCAAAAATATACTGAGCATTTTAATTGTCACTAACTTAACAGTTAATTAAGGTGAATACATACTGGATAAGGATGTGTAAAGTGCAAAACTCTTGAGACTGGTTAACTCTTGCATTCTAGTCTTTTCCACATTGTTACAGAAAATATGCTCCCAGGCATAAAGTTTCAAAAGTTTGATCCCCTTTAAGATCTCATTGGTGTTCTTCAGTCGTTCTGTGGAGTAGTCCTTAGAAAACAGGAATAGAAATATCACACTAAAAAAAAAATCAGTTCTGAGTTGGAATACTTTATGGTAACTACCAAAAACCACATACACCACTCAATGAAATAATGAAAGAGCAGTAACATTTAATTATTGATGAGAAAACTGTTTATCCTAATATGCAATAAGTAGATTTGTTTCAAGGTTTCCTAATAGAGTCACAAAGCTGACTTGCATTCTTCTGTCAGAAACCTCATTCCCTTATTGTTTTCCACTCTCTGGAGCAGCTGGAATGGCTTTGGAGAGCTCTAGGTCTGCTGTCCCATTCTTCGTTTGGATGTACGCATACCAAACATCATTAAGGACAGCATGGTGGCTCACAGTGCCAGGGACCTCAGTTCAGTTCCGGACTTTGGCGACAATCTGTATGGAGTTTGCACGTTGTCTCCGTGTCTGTGTGGGTTTCCTCTGGGTGCTCCAGTTTCCTCCCACAACCCTAAGACGTGCAGGTTAGGTGGATTGGCCATGCTAAAAACAAAATTATCCCATAGTGTCCAGGGTTGTGTGGCTAGGTGGGCTAACTTTGGTAAATTTGAGGTTACAAGGATAGTGTAGGGGTCTGGGTAGAATGATTTTCAGAGGGTTAATGTGACTCACTGGGTGAATGGCCTCTTTCAACACTGTAGGGATTCTATAATAAAGGTAGGTGAGACAATATTGTGGGTTCTTTAATGATAAGACTACATACAGCTGGATTTACTAGATGCTCAGCGCAATATATTTTATTCCTATCACTGCTGCTCAACAAGTCACAACACAGGTATATCGCATCCTGTCAGAGTATACAGTGATTGATGCAAGGAAGATACATCCCCTTAAAGGTGTACATCACCACAACAGAACAGCTAAGTGAGCCTTGTAACTAACAACTGGGCAGGAGATTTCAGTGCAGCTATATGTGTAGCAGGTAGGACTGCAGTAAGGAAGGGGATATGATTGTGAAAGACCAGGTGCTGTGAATGTAGCAGAGTAGGAAATGCCAGTATGACAGGTCATTCAGCTACACGCTGGCCTCTGAGATCAGGGTTCACTTAGGCTGGGGATAAGGTGTACAGTTGGAACGGAATGCTGGAGGAAGGGTTGGATTAAGACATGTGCATTCACAACGCCTGACCCAGTGAATACAGAGCTCATCACCAGTGGTATGTTGTAACATAATACGCTCTATTATTAATGAAGTGTTAGTACATTTTTTCATGTCTGCATGTTTACGTTTTAGTGGATGGAGATTCTGTGGGGTCAAACATGGAAAAGACCAGAGATATTAGGAACTGCAGACGCTGGAGAATCCGAGACAACAAGGTGCAGAGCTGGATGAACACAGCAGGCCAAGCAGCATCAGAGGAGCAGAAAGGCTGACGTTTTGGGCCTAGACCCTTCATCAGAAAAGACCAACTGATTTAAGAATTCTTGATTCGGGCTTTACTGAGCATTACTCTTCATAAACTGAGAACACTGAATGTTGAATACTGAGGTCGTGAATTTCAAAGTAAAAGATAAAAATAAAGTCACCATAGACCCAGAGGATCATAGCTCTGCTTTCTTATCAGAGACAAAGAACTGGTGGCGATTTAACCTGAAGGCCACCACACCTCAGGCGAGGGGAGAGGTTGAGAAGGAGAGCTCCTCATGGTAACCTTAGCCAATACAGGAATTGGACTCACACTGTTGGTGTCACTATGCATTGCAAACTAGCCAGCCACACTAAGCACAAACCAAAACACACAAACTGACTTCCATTTCACTAACAAATTATATGCGACTTAAAGTTTTCTTTTAATCACACATGGCACATGTGCGCCATTGGCTGGGCCAGTATTTATTGCCTATCCCTAGTTGCCCTTGAGAAGGTGGTGATGAGCTGCCTTCTTGAACTGTCAAATCCATATGATACAGGTTGAACCACAATGCCCTCAGGTTGGGAATTCCAGTATTTTGATCCAATGACAGTGATGGAACAATGATAAATTTCCAAGTCAAGATGGTGAGTAGTTTGGAGAACTTGCAGGTGGCAGTGGTGTTCCCATGTATCTCCTGCCTTTGTCCTTCTAGATGGAAGGGATCCTGGGTTTGGAAGGTGCTGTCTAATGAATTTTGATGAATTTCTGCAGTGCATCTTGTAGGTCGTACATACTGCTGCTACTGAGTGTCGGTAGTGGAGGAAGTGGATACTTGCAGATATGGTGCCAAACAAGCAGGCTACTGGATGGTGTCAAGCTTTTTGAGCGTTGTTGGAGCTGAACCCATCTAGGCAAGTAGGGATTATTCCATCATATTCTTAACTTGTGCCTTGTAGATGGTGGACAAGCTTTGTGGAGTCTGGAGGGGAGTTACTCATCGCAGTATTCCTAACCTCTGACCTGCTCTTGTAGCTACTGTATTTATGTGGTGAGTCCAGTTGAATTTCTGGTCAATGGTAACCCCGAGAAAGTTGATAGAAGGGGATTCAGTGATGGTAATACCATTGAATGTCAAGGAATGGTTGTTAGATTGTCTCTTATTGAAGATGGTCATTGCCTGGCATTAATGTGGCATGAAAGTTACTTACCACTTGTCAGCCCAAACTGGCTATTGTCCAGATCATAATGCATTTGGTTTTGATTTCCCATTTTAAATAGTCAGTACTTACCAGAGTGCTTTTCTGTGCATCTGTGAACTTAGTTGCTATGAAATACTGCAAAGGGGCAAGTAGTGCTATGACAGAAGCACCAATCAGTGCACTGATTCCAAGCATGTAATACAATAAGATTACACCCATGATAATCTGAAAATAAGAACAAACAAAATCTCAGTGAAGAAGACAGATCAAAGGAACAATATTGATTGAAACATTGAAGATTAGGAGACTCAGTCTAAGGTCAGTGCTCCCTCCCCACCTCAGAAGAGCTCCCCTGGTTAGTTATTGAACCAAATCCTCTGGCTTCTAGATGCTCAGAGACTGAAAGGTACCTTGAAAGTTGTGTAGAGCTGGATGAACACAGCAGGCCAAGCAGCATCAGAGGAGCAGGAAGGCTGACGTTTCGGGCCTAGACCCTTCTTCAGAAAATCTTCAGAAAAGCGGAGGAAGAGGTTGGGGATAGTGTCAGTGTAGCAGCGGAAGATAGAAACGGGTGGTGCTAGGTTGGGGAACAATGAGGTTGGAGGCTGTGGGTGGGAGGTCACCTG
>NC_063353.1:7097608-7134570 GCF_021869965.1 Rhincodon typus | reverse complement strand
CGTCAGCCTTCCTGCTCCTCTGATGCTGCTTGGCCTGCTGTGTTTATCCAGCTCTACACGTTGTTATCTCAGATTCTCCAGCATCTGCAGTTCCTACTATCCTTGAAAGTTGTGTGTTGGGATCCCTTAGAATCCCAATGGACTGACTATAAAGGGAGCTGCCTGAGAAGTTTAAATTTCTGGTGGTCAACAACCTGACACCTAGCACCCTCTGAAAACATCGGCAAATCGGAGTTGGTGTTAGAGTTGGAGACTTTAGAGTGTTCCAACAAGTGCTACCTGCGTAAGTACCCAGAAAAAGTTAAATGATTAAAACCTGCCCTAACTCCTGGATAACTAAACTACTGACCCATCAATCACTCACACTGAATTCCACATCCTTCTTACCTTCCGAATACTCATGACATTTGCATTTCCCACCAATATTTAACTCCCTCCACCTGACAATTGACCAATCCCTGCTAACATCTGTCCTCCCCACTCATCAACTCACACCACCCGCCCATCCCACACAACCGACCCTTTGATGCCCACACCCTAACCTCCTTCACCCACCTACCATTCTAACCCTTCTCCATTACTCCTCATGTGTTGTTTGCCACAAAGGATGAGTTAGGACAGATGTTCCCGAAAGCTTGTAAGAAATTAAGTACGTAGCTCATTATCTGACCAGGGTGGAAATAAGGAATCTGATCCAGATCAGAAGATTTAGGCCATTGTCTCTGCTGCAATCTTGATTCCCATATCTATCTTACAGGAATGCACTGCAGTTATTAGCATGGTGTAAAAGGCCACAGACTACTGTTCATCTCCAGCTTTGTTATTTAGCCCCCTGTGCAAGGCACAATGGATAATACATAGTCCTTTTCAAGACCACAGTATGCATTCAATTAGAAAGGAGAGCAAAGTGTATACATTTGGTTGTGCAATGACTGGTTATAGAAACAACTCGATTTTCCTGTCCAAACGACCTCCTACAATCTCCAGATGACTGCGCAGAGTTAGAGGGTGTTCTTTAAATATTGATATTCAGGATTAATCTGCACAATCTGATATGCAGCTTAACAGGGACTGCTTTCCAAACAAGCACGAAGTTAGTAAGCAGTTAGCATCTGACGGTACTCCATTTGTACATTGATTAGGTTGTTTAAAGGGTGGCCAATCTACTGTGGCCATTAAGCACCAAACGATTATGTTGAAAATGACTCCCAGAGACTCCTGTTCTTTTTCCTGTCTGTCAAAGTCCATGATATTTCATTGCATCATTGTGGTGAAGTACGTGGTAAGGGGCAGCACTGCTGCCTCACAGCACCAGGGACCTAGGTTTGATTCCACCCTTGGGATACAATCTGCGGGGAGATTGCGTGCTCACCGTGGTTTTCTTCCCACAGTCCGAAGATGTGCAGGTTAGGTGGATTGGCCATGCTAAATTACCCAAAGTGTCTAGGCAATGTGGATTAGCCAGGGGAAATGTGTATTATAGGGATGGGTTGGATCTGGGTAGGGTGCTCTTTGGAGGGTCAGTGTGAACTCAATGGGCTGAATGGCCTGCTTCCACACTGTAGGGATTCTACTCAATGTGAAGGTGGAATACAGTGCACAATGCCTATTAACAGGTGGTGTATTGAACTCCTACAGCACTGCATGTCTAGTTGTAGTTTAAACTAAAATACAAAGCAAAGAACCGCAGATGTGAAACAAAAACAGAAATCAGGTCAGGCAACATCTATGGGCACAAGGTAGAGTTAACATTTCAAATCCTTCTTTGCTGCCTTCAGAACATTCTGAAGAGGGGTCACTGGACTCAAAACGTTAACTCTGTTTCTCTGTGCAAGAGAGTTTCCCTAACAATATCTGGGGTTTTTATTCCCAAACTATATTCTGTCAGGTTCAAACAGTGAAGATGTAGGGATAACTAATGAAGAACTGGTTGACTAACTCTGGAGATTTTGAAACAATGAAGCAGGACCATCTTTCAGGCAATTCAACACAAGCATGTCTGGGCCTGTTGAAGGGATTGGCTTGCTGTCCAAAAGGACGTTTTTCAGTCTTTGATTTCCTTCAGTTTTAAGCACTGAGTAAAATGTCCAGTTACAGATCCTTGGCTCCACAACTTCCAAAAGCCTCAGTGCCATATTAGCCCAAATAAAGATGCAATATTGTTCTGTGAGATTAATCCTCTTGTATCACGTAAAGTCTGAGGCAGGTGCCAATGCAGAAACATAACAGGAACTGAATTAATGTAGATTTACTTGACTGCTCAAGGTACCCAACAGGTTTCCAAAAACAATAAAGTCTGCAACACATCTGTGCCAACACAGAGGACAATTAAGTACAAGACATTCTCTTAAGCAAGCTAACTGGCTCAGCATACAAGCTTGTTATGTTTGTTTAGAAAAGCAACCTTCTGACTCTATCCGACATTCAAAAGTGCCCCTTTCCAGTTACCTGCTTGACATTTCGGGGCTGTTAGCAACATTTGATGCGAGTACTTTACCTGAACAGGCATGGCCCACAGATTAGGACACAGGAATAGGAACCACATCAACTGATTTGTTTCGATGGCAACAAGGTTATTGATTTGTCCTAAGGTCACCTCTCCCATTGACATATTGGAGGTGGAGAGACGGAGAATCTTGTTGTAGATCATAGCCTTGAGCAAACCGAGCATAAATAGACATTACTTTCAGTGAGAACAGACAGGTTTCATGTAAGGTGCGGGAAGATGATCAATCCTGGTGTAACAGAGGAGCAATGCTTGATGTTAAAAAACGTATTGTTAAAGTCTTGGGGCCTACTAGATTAGGCATCAGCTTCCTATAACAGGAAACAAAATTTTGAGCCTTATCTGTAGGGTGACAATAGTGCAATGGTAATGTTACTAGGTTCGTGAGGCCAGGCAAATGCTCTGACACCATGGGTTCAAATCCTACCATAGCAGCTGGTGGAATTTGAATCCAATTAATAAATTGGTGATATAAAACTAGTCTTGGTAATAGTGACCATAAAACTATTATTGATTTTTCACAGAAACTCATTATTTTTACTAAGGAAGGAAATCTGTCACCCTTATTTGGTCCAGATCTATGACAGTGTGAACTCTGAAATTGCCTTACTCAGGTCAAGGGAATGAAGAACAAATTATGATCTTGCCAGTGATACCCACATTTCATGAAAGAATAATTTTTCAAAAATAAGTTCTGGGGGTGAAGCAAACTTTCTGTCAGGTTCATAGACAGACCCAATGTATTCTGTATTGTAAATTTTCCATGATTCTATGTTAAAAGTGGACATTATAAACCTGACAACAATCCATTTAAATTTTTGGGCCTTGAATTTCCTCAGTGTAGTTGGCAAGTTACACCAAAACAAACATCCATTTTCACAGCAGTTGTATCTGATATTACATGCACCAACACTCCCTGTCAGGAACACCAACATATTCCATAACATCAAAATTGAGATAAACAAATTACCTGAGCAATGTGTGTCCAAGGAACAAGCAGAACTTACGCTATGTTCCTTTAAGTCATTTCATTCTTTATGCATGCGCATCATATGAAATGTAGTAAAGTCTTCAGTTTTACCAGTCATTTTACCTGAGACCCAATGAATGCATTCAAAGATGCAGATCAAAAAGTGCAGGTCTCAATCGGGAGAATTTATAAATATCAAGTTACAATAAACCACTTTATTGCATATACATTTGTTGGTTTTCCAGAACTGGTGTAAGATGCAAAATGTCATGATGGGTGCAGAAATGTTAACAAGCAATGGAGGGTTGGAGTGAATTGTACGCTCAATATTGAAGACAAGGAAATCCAGGCATAGCATAAAACTGGTGAAAGCCTTCATTCGTTAAAATTCCTAAATTTTCTTTTGCTGGGAAGCAGTACTGTGCCAATGCTGTACTAAAAAGTACAACAAAATTGGAGGCTAATATGTTTTCGGTCCATTAAATCATGAAGAACATTTGCTTGTTGGTAAGTACAAGGTTGCTACAAAATGGCAACTGTGATGCTTGGCAATTAGCCCTCCCCATTAGGAATAATAATAACAGTACACTTATACCACGTTTTCAACATGGGAAAATGTCCCAAGGCCTTTTGCAGAATTATAATCACTGTGTTTGATTGCTAAGCCAATTAAGAAGGAGGTAATAAAAAGAATGACTAAAATCCTGGTCAAATGAGATAAATTTTAATGAGCTCCTGGCCAATATATATCTCTTAGCCAACATTAGTAAATCTGCTGCTTTGGTCATTCTCGCAATGTGGGACCTTTCTACATGCAATGTGGCTATAAGACGTAGGAGCAGAAGTAAGCAATTCAGCCCATTGAGTCTGTGCCATCATTCAATAGATATAATGATAATGCTTGATGCCCTTACTAATTAAACATCTGCTTATCTTAGTCTTAAATCTGGCTGCTTTATTTACAGCAATTAAATATTCATCAAAAGGACTTGATTGGTTGTCAAGGACTTTAGTAGTGAAACATGCATCATAAATGCAAAATCATTCTTGAAGAAGGAAGGAAAAAAGGTGGAGAAGAGGAAAGGTTTAGTAAATAAGGGCCTAAATGCATAAGCTCTAAAGGCAGAATGAAGGAAATACCGAAGACTTACAGGTGCATAGATTTGTAGGTAATATATGGTTAACCACAAAGGAAGATGAATGAAAACATTACCTAAAAGAAAAGTGCTTCTTAAAATGAAGTTCGTTAGGGTGGGACTTATTGTGAATTTATCTAAAATCCAGTCAAAGAAATACACTGTAGAACTTATTAATTTGTCAGGAAATGTTTTAATGACTTTATCAATGGCTTTAACACACCACCCTGTTCCCTGGCCAATACCTCTGTCTCAGGCTTACTGCAGTGCTCCAGCAAAGCTCAGCACAAGCTGGAAGGACAACACCTCATTTTCTGCTTGGGGACCCTGCAGCTCCCTGGACTCAATATCGAGTTCAATAATTTTAGGGCCTGAACTCTCCCCTGTCCTTGCCCCCTACCCCACACACCAGGCCTTGTTATCACATAGTCTGCCATTACACAATACCTAATGTTAGTCACTAACAGTCCCCATTAACAGCTACTTACCCTCTTAGCCAGATCGTTATCAACTCCTTTGTCTACCCAACTGCTCTTTTCTCTCTGTGAGCTCTATTCCCACCTACTGTTTACTCCTTACCTCCCCCAAATGCCATCTTCTGCATATGAACCAACATTTTCCTAGCTACCATCAGTTCTGAGGAGGGATCACTGGACCCAAAAAGTTAGCTCTGATTTTTCTTCAAAGATGCTGCCAGATCTGCTGAGCTTTTCCAGCAACTTCTATTTCTGCTTTAGTTCCTGATTTACTGCATCCGCAGTTCTTTCGGTTTTTATTTAGTAGGGATCAAAGAAATGGACCATGCACAAGAGGACAGAATTGGGAGTCACTTGAGGTCTGTTGGTGTTATTTTGTCAGAAGCTTGGCCAAAGCCCTGTTTATTTATGTTAGTGGGGTTCCAACTGCAGTCCAATCAGACATGCAATATTGGTGAGGAAGGAAAGTCAGGTGATGGCAGCTTAGAAAAATATCCAGATGCAGCTAGGTTTAAGGTAGCTTTGAGAGTCTTTGATTGGAGAGTCTCCACTGTCCATTAGCAATTCTTTGCTAACATTGAGAAATGAGCTGAATCTTAAGTAAGTCTTACTCCCCCACGGGAAGAAGAGTTTCCTACATTCAGGAACGCAGTGATTAGAACAGCTGGTAATTACATTGCATGGCACTGCTGTTAAAAGAGATCTATACAACGAGAATGAATATAACTACGGATGCTGTAAATCAGAAACAAAATCAGAAGTTGCTGGAAAAGCTCAGCAGGTCTGGCAGCATCTGTGAAGAGAAATCAGAGTTAACGTTTCGGGTCTGATGACCTTTCCTCAGAACTGATGGTAGCTGGGAAAATGTTGGTTTATAGGTGGGTTCGTATAAACCGACATTTTCCTAGCTACTGTCAGTTCTGAGGAAGGGTCACCAGACCTCCGCTTTTGTTTCAATACAACGAGTATTGCTTTCAAGGTCATCAGCATTTATTTTCACCCTCTATTTTAATACAGCCATTGGATCACTTCAGAGTCAGTGATTGATCTAAGCATCTAGTCATTTATATACCAGGGCAGGGTTGGGCTCTATAAAAACAGAATAGCTGATCATATTACATTGCTGTCTGTAGGTCTCTGCTGGGTTTCCTACATTATAACAGTAGTAACACTTTACATGTATTTTATTGAGTAGTTGCACTTTTGCCTCTGAGCCAGAAAGGTGTGCATTTAATCCCAAATCTCATGATCCTAAGCATATCTGGTGCTCAAGTCGCATTGTATGAGTTGTCACTGCAAGATATTAAACTGTCTGTCCTCTCAGCTAGATGTAAAATACACCATGGAACTATTTCAAAGAACAGATCATGCTGTCCTGACCAACAATTATCCTTTGATGACACAAAAAAGTGAATTAGTTTTCATTATCACAGAGCTGGTTGTTGAATCTCATTGTGCAGAAGCTGTGTTTTCAACATTACAATGAGTGAGTACATTAGGCAAGTATTTGATTGGTTGTTAAGAACACTGGAATGTCTTAAGCTCTTGAAAGACACTACAATCCCTCAGTATAGCTCACTATTCACTCATAAAAGAACTGGAAAGGAGAGGGCACAGATTGAAAGTACTTGCAAAAGACACAAAACAAAGGTTCAAGTCTGAGATAACAAGGTGTAGAGCTGGATGAACACAGCAGGCCAAGCAGCATCATAGGAGCAGGAAGGCTGATGTTTCAGGCCTAGACCCTTCATCAGAAGTCTGGAGTGCGCTGCCTGCAAGCACGGTGGAAGCAGAGTCAATTGAGGCTTACAAGAAGGCATTGTTTCTATTCAATAATCATCCAATGCACAAGGGGATGGGGAAAAGGCAGGAGAATGGCATCAAGCCATGATGCATATTTGGAGAGCTGGTACAGATATGATAGGCTGAATGGCCTCCTTCTGCACTGTAATTCTTCTGTGAAAATACCCACTTAAAAGATTTAGTCTATTGCTTTAAGATTTTGCCACAACATTACTTGGAACAGCTCCCATAGAGTTATCTAAGACAAGTTGCAGTATTTGCTGAAGTGAACTGTCTTTTGACGAAAGGAAAGCATTATTCGAGTGAGCAGCAGTTAACAGGTCATAATGTAGCGCCACTTGATATCGTACACACCAGCAAGGCTCCACGTAAATTGATGCCCGTTTCTATGGCCACATAGTAGGATGCTTGCAAAAACGTTCTCTGTAATATGAGGGCCAGGAAGAGCAACACTGCCAGAACATGAACGTTCTCCAAAAATTCCTTTGATGACACGAAATAAACGCCCATAAGCGTTACCTAAAAAAGGAAAGATTTCAGTTGACATTAAAAAAAGCATGATTACCTTGCAGCCTGAAGTCTATCAGACATGTGCAAAGCATTAAAAGGATTCTCTGCCATAAGAGAAGTCCATCTGATTTATTTTAGAAAGGATAACATTTCAAACAGGAAACATTAACTGTATTTGTCATGTACATTTTCCAAAGTTTCTATCATTACATATTGCTTGATGAATGATGAAAGGTGCCTTTGATTAGTCTCACCCCAAACTCATTTTCCACACTTCATCAATAGTCTCTGCTATTCTGTAATGTCTGAAAGTTAGGTCTTAAAACAAAACAATTGAGCTGTCACTTGGATCAGTTTCTTTTTCCATGCGGTAATAGCATGCAAGTAAGGATAACAATCTGTTTTACTGCAGTGCTTCACAGAGGCAGCCATTTAAGCCTCGCTTTTAGAGATGTAATTAGACAGTATTTTAAACACTTGCCAGCTAAGAACATCATTCCATCAGTGGAGTCAGACACAGAGCTGACCTTATTCTGTGCACACCTTTTCTGAGATAAGGCTTTAGAAGTCAGATAAAGGCATCCTTTTTGATTACACCTATTGATTTATGATCTAAGATAAAGGAACTGAACAGGAATGATCGAGCAATGGATAAGGCTGGGGAGCAAAATTCTCATTATTCTGTTGTTGTTGGAACACCTCAGAAATTGTTAGGTGTCTTACTCTTCATCACAGATCTGGCTTGAGGCTAAGATCTTGTCGGAGTCACCTTTACTTAAATATTTCTGGGTGTATCATTACTAAGGGTCAGCTCCCTGTTCTTACTCAGATTCTCTTTGTTCCCTTGTCTATGCACATGCCAGTAGCTATCATTCAGATAGTGAGAGAGTTAACAATTTAACTGCAATTATTTATCAATGGGATGAGCTGGAGCAGGTATGGGAGCGAATAGGATGGAATTTTCTTGTTTCTCATTGATCATGCAATTTATTTATTTATGGAAACAAATTATAATTATTACCTGACCTCAGTGAGCTCCAGTGGGGCCTTGTTCAGCTCGTTCAGCATCTTCCATACAACAGCTGAAACCTGCGGCAGAGACTGATTCCCTGCAAGTGTAAATTATCAATGGACACCTGAGGCAATGGAGCCAGTTGCTGGATCACAAATGTGGGAATAAAGGGGAATGGCCAGGGATTGAGCTACGATTGAAATTGGAAGATGATGGCAGGCTGATTTAATGTTCTGGTTACAGTGAGGGTCCAATATTTGAATGCCAGGTTGTTAATTGACTTGGCTTCATTCAACTGCAACTGTTCATTTACATATGGTAGACCGCAAGAGCACAGCACTTAAAGACCTGACTTTGATTGCATTGGACAGTACAGGTATCCATTTATATTTTTACTTAAGATTTATTCTTGGAACATGATGTCACTGGTAAAACCAGAATTTACTATTCATCCTCAATTGCTTTGAGAACATGATGATAGACCCTAAACCACTAGTCATAGCTCGATGGAGCAATTAGGTAGGTCAGGTTACTGAGTGCAGCCAATTACATTGACGTAGGACTGGAGTCATATCGGTCAGACCATTTAAGAACAGCTTGCTTCCTTCCCTACAGGATATTACTGATAGAATTGAGCTTTCCAACAATCCAACTGCTTCAGAATCATCATTTATTTATATCAGCTTCTTTTGATAACTTTTCTAAACTAAATTCAAATTTGCAAACTGTTGTGTGGTGGGATTTCAATTAGTTTTCTTGGGATTATTCATCCAGGACTTTCTTGATTACTACTACACTGACACAAACACTAAACTACCATGACTGTATATCTTTATCGAATAGCTGCGGCAAATTTGCTGGGCTTATCGCTACTAATGGATTGAAACACTGTCATTTATCAGGTTCCATGTACATCTTTTAAACTGTAGGATTAAATGCTATAAATAGAGGGGAGAAAGAAGTAATTCACTTACTTTATCTATTTGGCTTGAGTTGTACATCATGGTATTAGTTCCGTTAACCTGAGGAAAGTTGTACATTTAATAAACAGCCTTCACAAAAAATGTTTTAAGTTTTTTACAGATTGATTCATTTTATCAAAGCTTTTCACTCAAATTGAAGTTTAAAATACAACAGTCAAAAGAACTCCCGTTTTCTTGATGCTAGTTGAGAAATTAACCAAGCTGTTTTCAGTTAACTGTCAGTCATCATTAATTAGTGCATTCTCCAATGGCAACATCTCTATCACAGTCCACTTGTCAATCAACCAATCAACACTGTCCTCTCATGCAGTATGAATGCTGGTTTTACCTCTGAATTGGCATTCCTACAAATTGCCCAGATGAGTAAGACAAAATATTCTGACAAAAAAAAGTGTTTTCCAGCAATGTTGTGACTGTACAGGACATTGGTGAGGCCACTTTTGGAATACTGTTTGGGTCTCCCTGATATAGGAAAGATATTGTGAAACTTGAAAGGGTTCAGAAAAGATTTACAAGGATGTTTGCTAGAACTGAAGGGTTTGAGCCATAGGGAGAGGCTGAATAGACTGGGGCTATTTTCCCTGGAGTGTTAGATGCTGAGGGGTGACCTTACAGAGGATTATAAAATTATGAGGGACATGGATAGGGTGAATAACCAAGGACCTTTTTCCCAGGATAGGGGAGTTCAAAACTAGAGGGCATCAGTTTAAGGTGAGAGGGAAAAGATTTAAAAGGGACCTGAGGGGCAACTTTTTCACACAGAGGGTGGTGCGTGTATGGAGTGAGCTGCCAGAGAAGTGGTGGAGACTGGTACAATTACAACATTTAAACGGCATCTGGATGGGTATATGAATAGGAAGGGTTTAGAGGGATATGGGCCAAATGCTGGCAAATGGGACTAGATCAGTTTAAAATATTTGGTTGGTGCAGGTGAGTTGGATGAAGGGTCTGATTTTGTGCTGTACAACTCTAATCAGGCTCTGGAATATTGAACAACTGTTTTACAAACACTGTTACTGCTGACACCAATCAGCCAAGCGTCAGGAATAGTTACTGTGCATGCCTTCACACTCTTTTGTGCCTGAGAAATTGCTACAGACTTATCAAGTTCACATACTTCTGACTTTTAACATTTCAGAATTAAAGCATTAATACTTTATTTTAGAGATAGTAGGAACTGCAGATGCTGGAGAATCCGAGACAACAAGGTGCAGGGCTGGATGAACACAGCAGGCCAAGCAGCATCATAGGAGCAGAGAGGCTGACGTTTCGGGCCTAGACCCTTCATCAGAAAAGGGGGAGGGGAAGGGGGTTTTGAAATAAATAGGGAGAGAGTGGGAGGCGGATAGAAGAGGGATAGAGGAGAGGATAGGTGGAGAAGAAACAAACAGGTCGAAGAGGCGGGGATGGGGCCAGGAAAGGTGAGTGTAGGTAGGGAGTTAGGAAGGGGATAGGTCAGTCCAGGGAGGACGGACAGGTCAAGGGGGCGGGATGAGGTTGGTCGGTAGGAGATGGAGGTGCGGCTTGAGGTGGGAGGAGGGGATAGGTGGGAGGAAGAACAGGTTAGGGAGGCAGGGACGAGCTGGACTGGTTTTGGGATGCGGTGGGGGGAGGGGAGATTTTGAAACTTGTGAAATCCACATTGATACCATTGGGCTGCAGGGAACCCTGCAGCCCAATACTTTATTTTAAATGCTTTGTTTGGAAAAGCCAACTATTTTACATTTGGGAGTGCACTAAAGATCAATGATTTCCGGTGTGTCATAGTGCATGGCTAATTCTTAGTTTTACACACTCAAAACATGAGAGTTTATTAAATCATTCTTTCAGGTGTACTTTTCTAATGCAACTCCTTAACAAATATTTGAAATGTGACAGCAGAGGGACTACAAATGGAAGCCAACTATCGAAGGAAAAATGCTTTTTTGAGATAGACTCTTCGCCTCCCATTGTTTTTGTGCCATTGTTGACGCAGACCTTAGGAAGTGCCCACTATGCAATTGCAGCATCATCACAGAGTCTTTTGGAAAAGTTTGTGATACACAGACCACTTAGTATTACAATAACTTGATCTTTCTTGCAGTTAATGTCTTACCCTGAGAAAGTGGAACTCTGAAGATTTCAGCCCAATGTTCTGGGAGTGACTTGCTTTAAGGACATGTTTTAGCCAGGATCAACTTTCACTGTTGGCCTCAGTTAAAACAAGTCAGTGAGCTCCGAGTTAATCATGCCCTTAATAGGCAGCTCACTGATTAGCTGAATACAGAAGAATCCACAGTGAAGTGGCAGCCACTACTTAAAGGCTTGCTGCAATGCCTTAACGCTATGGTGCATTTTCCAGCAGTTCATAGCAGACTTCATTGCTGAACCAGTGGATGGCATAATTCCATTCAGAGCCACTGGGTTCCCTGATGCAGCCTTGGAAATGCTCACATAGGAAGCTAGAAGTAGGGTGAATGATCTCTGTCCTTCCAAAGGGCTCCAGGTTCCTCAACAAATGAATCAAAATAAATACAGCAAATTGGCACTGAACAGCACAGCCCCACTCTTTATATCTCTTTATCTCCAGTATCCAAGATTGGAAGGTCTAGCAAAATTTAACTGAAAGTTACAGACTCAGTTCCATTTGAGCATAAATCTGAATGAGTGAACTTGCTACATCCCTTTGCTGCATTCAGTCAACCACGGTGTCAACTTCACGATTTCCACATTAAGCTCAAGTTGTGGTCAGATTGTAGTAATTATTTGCCAGAAACCATCAGAAATTTTGGACAACACTCCTCCTGCACCTCCCCACTAGCCTACCATCCAAATCAGAGGCAGAACGTTTTGGAATCACCTGATCTGCAGCTAATTTTCCTTTCTCCTCTCTCAGATCACTGTTTAAAAAATGCATAAAAACAGTAAGCATTTTTCACTGTGGATGTAACAGGGGTTTTAACCCAATCTGAGCAATAACTGTTACCGAACAACTGATCTAATCAAAAAAAATAGTTTTACATTTGTGTAACATTATTTACATTATTGTCCTCATTCTAATTAACTAGTGGATGGTTAAACTAGATTATCTTTTAAAACAAAATTGTTTGTGACAGTTCATCTTCCATCTTAAATGCACATGTTTGTGTTGATCTTTACTCTCTGTAAATATTAAAGTGATTTCATCATTTCATAGAATCCCTATGGTGTAGAAGCAGGCCATTCAGCCCACACCAACCCTCTGAAGGGCATCCCACTCAAACCTGCACCACATTTCCCATAGCTAATCCAACTAACCTATACATTCCTGGACATTATGGCCAATCCACCTAATCTGCATATCTTTGAACTGTGGGAAGAAACTGGAGCACCCAGAAGAAACCCACGCAGACACAAGGAGAATGTACAAACTCCAAACAGACAATTATCCAAGAGTGGAATTGAACCTAGGTCCCTGGTGCTATGAGGCAGTAATGCTAACCACTGAGCACCATACCACCTTAGAAATTTGCAATTTTCATTTCCTTCTTGGCTAGCTTTAATGAGACCCGTGCTTAGATAGTTTGCGAACTGCGAACCACTAATAAAGAATGCAACAAATACATGCAAATCGAAATGAGTTACAGTTCTCGCCATAGAGATGAATAAAAATTACTACTTAGACTGCTAAACACGAGAACACGTCAGTAAAAGCTGAGCACAGAAACAAAGAAATGTATGAAATCACAAACTCACATTGTTACTTGATTTGCTTGTCTTGCTAAGGTGGTCGACAATCTTAAAGATGCAGAGGGGGCCAGCAAAACCTAGAAGGTCGGCCAAGTAACGGAAAGTGCTGCTAAGAAAGATTGGTCGACCGTAAGCCCTGTACATGGAATGCCAGATCGACGGAGGCTGTTCGCCTGGGAAGTGTGCATTTTTCTGCAGTGAAAAAAAACAAGAGGTTAAATCAAACTGTGCATAATGGAAGAAACCAACATTTTAAAAGCAGAGACAGGGGCAGAAACAAGTAGTCAATTAACAGTTTGCAAGTATTAATTTCTTATTAATTTCCAATCATTTTGTTTCCTCGTGAAATAGTCCTGAGGGTCAGTAACTTCTAAAAATGAAGATGAATTGAGGAATGGAAAATAAGTTAAAATATCCCATGGTGGAGTGCACTCTGCAAAGAGATTAGCATGTAGCATTATCAGTTTACTTCACTAGATCGGAAATCAACCAAATGTTGAGAAAGGCCAGTCTTTCTCATAGTCCATCCAAGGAGATCCTCAAATGCTCCCACTTTAATATCTAAATGTTTCAAAAAAAAATTCAGGCTTTAGTCTTTACTGCTGTTGCTGGACTGTTCCAGATCTGTGTAAAAATGATTTTTAAAATTTGACAAAAGTCTGGACCCAAGTGTTACTCTCAATCTGCATAAATCTTTTGAAACCCTTAGGAATTTCCAATAGAACAGACATATCATTGTAGAATGCTGTGGATTGAGAGATGAATGTTGAAGCTGCAGGGTACTTACGAAACTAGGAAAATATGGCTCTGTTAGTTAATGATGATATAAGCACAATAGAAAGGAGAGATTTAAATTCAGATAACCGAGGTGTGGAATCAGCTTGGGTAGAAATAAGAAATGAAGGCTGGAAATCATTGATAGGAGTGGTGTAGGTCCCTTACTGTAAGATGGAGCACAAAGAAAAAATAACAAAAGCTTGTCAGAAAGGCATGGAGATAATCATGGGAGATATTAATCTACATATAAAGTGGAAAGGTCAAATGTACAAATGTAGCCTAGATGAGGAGTTCAGTTCTAAGGAAGGGTCACCGGATCTGAAACATTACATCTGATTTCTCTTCACAGATGCTGCCAGACCTGCTGAACTTTTCCAGCAATTTCTGTTTATGTTTCTGATTTACAGCATCCGCAGTTCTTTCGGTTTTTATCGAGGAGTTCACAGAAAGTCTTCAGGATAGTGTCTTAGAACAGTATGCTTAAGAGCTGGGTAGAGAGCAGGCTATACTAGACCTGGTATTTTACAATGAGGTAGGATTAAATCATGGTGAAGGCAGGTAGCAAGTAGCATAATTTGATTGAACATTACATTGAGTTTGAATGGGTCAAGAGTCGATTTAAGATTTTTTTTATGAGGACATGAAAGCAGAGCTGGCTGAAGTGAATTTAGCTACAGCATATTTCAATACAGATGCAGAGGCAAACATTTAAGAGGATATTTCAAAATACACAGATACATTCCAATGAGTGAGAAAATACCTACTATCCATGATTAATGAGAAATGTTGAGAATTGCATCAAACTTAAAGGAAAAGCAAATAATCCTGCAAACACAGGTCAAAAAAATTGGACAGAATTTGAAAGTAGCAAATAATGACAAAAAAATTAATAAAGAGGGGAAAAAATTAGAGTATGAGAGAAAGCTAGCCAAAAACATTAAAATAGATAGTAAGAGCTTCTATAAGTTTGTCCTACATAAACTATGAATGGGCAAATAATAATGGTAAATAAGGCAATGGTAGATAAATTGAGCAGGTGTTTTACATCAGTCTTCTCTATAGAGGAATCAAGTAACATCCCAGAAGCATCAATAAATCAGGAAATGGAAGGGAGAGAGGAGTTCAGGAAAATCATAATCACCAGAGAAGTAGTACTGAATAAATTGTTGGAGCTGTAGGCTGACAAATGTCTGGGTCCTGATGGACTTTATCTCAGGGTCTTAAAAGAAATAAGATAGTTGATATACAATTTCAATTTTTAAAAAGTCCCTTAATTTGTGAAAATGCTATGAGATTGGAAGATAACGTATGTAACTCATTTGTTGAAACATGGAAGAAAGCAGAAAGCAGGAAACTAGAGGGCAATTAGTTTTAAATCCGTTATCAGGAAAATGGTAGAATCTACAATTAAGAAAGTTATAACTGGTCACTTGGATAGGTTCAAGGTAATCAGAAGAGTCAATACTGTCTGGTGAAAGAAAAATCATGTTTGATTTGTCTACAGTTCTTTGAGGAGGTAACTTGTTGTGAATAAAGAGAAACCAGTGGATGTACTGTACTTAGATTTTTAAAAGGCATTTGATAAGGTTCCATGTTAAAGGTTTTGGCAGAAACTAAAAGCTTATGGTGTACAGCATAGCATATAGCCACAGACAGAAGATTTAATGAGTCTATTATAAGTTGGCAAGATACAAAATAGGTATCAATGCTGGAACCTCAACCGTTAACAACTTACGTAAGTAACTTGGAGGAAGAAATAGAAGATATACTTGCCCAAATTCCCTGAAAACACAAAGGTAAGTTGTGAAGAAGACATAAAGAGGTTACAAAAGGATAGATAACAGGTTAAGTGGGTGGGCAAAGATATGGAAAATAGAGTACAATGTGGAAAAAGAAGTGATATTGTTCATTTTGGAAGAAGAAAAGAAAAAAGCATATTATCTAAATGGATAGAGATTAGAGCACTGAGATCCATAGGGATCTGGATGTCCTTGTGCATAAATCATTAAAGGTTAGTGCGGAGGTACAGCAAATAATTATGAAAGTAATCAAATGTTATCATTTATTACATGGGGAATTGAATACAAATGCAGGGAGTGTATGATTCATAGTCATAGAATTATACAGCACAGGAATAGATCCTTTGGTCCAACTCATCCATGCCAACCAGAAATCCTAAACTGATCTAGTCCCGTTTGCCAGCATTTGGCACATATCCCTCTAAACCCTTCTTATTCATATACCCATCCCCACACCTATTAAATATTGTAATTGTACCAGCCTCCACGACTTCCTTTGGCAGCTCATTCCATACATGCACCACCCTCTGCATGAAAAAGATGCCCCTCAGGTCCTTTTAAATCTTTCCCCTTTCACCTTAAACCTATGCCCTCTAGTTTTGGACTCCCCCACCCTAGGAAAAACATTTTGGCTATTCAGCCTATGCATGCTCCTCATGATTTTATAAACTTCAATATGGTCACCCCTCAGCCTCCAATGGTCCAGTGAAAAAAAACAAGAGCCTATTCAGCCTCTCCCTGTAGTTCAAACCCTCCAATCCCAGCAACGTCCTTGTAAACCTTCTCTGCACGCTTTCAACTTTAACAACATTCTTCCTATAGCAGGGAGACCAGAATTGAATGCAGACTTCCAGAAGTGGCCTCACCAATGTCCTATACAGCTGTAACATCATGTCCCAACTCCTATATTCAATGCATTGATCAAAACAGGCAAAAGGCAAAACTGTGCCAAATGCCTCCTTCACCATTGTCTACCAGCAACTCTACTTTTAAGGAACAATACACCTGCATCCCTAAGTCTGTTTGTTCAGCAACACTGCCCAGGGCCCTACCATTACCTGTACATGTTCTGCCCTGATTTGCTTTACCAAAATGTAGCATCTCCAGTTATACAAGGTACTGGTGAGACGACATCTGGACCACTGTGCATAGTATTGGTCACCTTATTTAAGGAAGAATGTAAATGTGTGGAAGGCAGTTCAGAGAAGTTTACCAGATTAATACCTGGAATGAGAGTGCTTAAGTATTTCAAAATGTTGGACAGGCTAGGCTTGGATCCAAAGGAGCTTAGAAGAATAAGAGATGACTTGATTGATCATTGATCCTGAGGGGTCTTTGACAGAGTAGATGAGGAGAGGATATTTCCTCTTATGGTAGAATCTAAATTTAGGTCTCACTATTTAAAAATAATATAAAACAGAGATTAGGCAAAGAGTAAATCTCTGGAGGGTTATCAGTTTTTAGAATTCTCTCCTTGAAGAGGCTGGCAGGGTGGGCAGGGAATGGTGGAAATAGAGTTCTTGAATGCTTGAATATTGAAGACAGAGGCAAATGTATTCTTGTTAAGCAAAGGGGTAAAAAGGCTATCAGGGTTAGACTGGAATGTGGATTTGACCTTAGAATCAGATCAGCCATGATCTTATTGAACGGGGCAGCGGGCTCGAGGAGCTGAATGGTTGAATGCTATTCCGAATTCATATGTTTGCATACATGTTACTATATACATATTGACATAGATGTCAATATATCTGCTGCTGATAGCCTGCAGTGTGGGATTGTTGATGTCCTGGGAACTGGGGTACTAGTACTCCACAGTGATGGATGACTGATTGTCAGATATCTGTGCGGCAGAGTGTCAATATGCTACAATAAGAGTGAAGATACCCTACGTTTTTAATATGTGTAGTATAATGAGAATGGATATGACAATGATACTTTTCATGACATCTTGGTACCATCAGCAGTCATGTGGTAAAGACGATGGAATAGTCTGTAGTCCGTAGAGACGTACTTACAGAGAACAGGACTAGGTAAAATGGTGTAAATAAAAAAGTTTGCCAGAGTCAGATAGCAGCCATGTAAAAAGAAACCCTTGCAATTCTCGAACTACCAGAAGGGACAAAGATTGCCAACTGTCCAATGTGCAGGATAGAACCCCAAGATGCAAGTGTCAGAATAACAGAAATCATGGCAGTACTTATTGTTCTACCAACCAATATGTTGACTGAAAACAATGACATGTAATGATTTTCCACAAAATCACTTAAAAATTCTGTATGTAGTACAAGTTAAATTCCCAAGGGAAAAATATTAATCTTTGCCAAGCAAAAGATTTTGGAAAGGAAGCACTTCTCATATTTCACATCCATAATTCTGATGTGTTAACGAGTATTAATTGCAAGGCACTTCCAAAGTGATTTAAAGCCGCAAGATTTGCCATGCTAACTAAACATAAGTAGTTCTAAATACATGAAGAAGTTGGTGAGGAGGTTTATAATCATCCATTCAGACAGAATAAGGGAAGCTATCAATTGGTGTCACAGCCAGCAGGATGAGACATCCATACGTTCAGATGAGTCTCTTACCTTCTGCTCTTCATAAGCGTCTTTCAGACGCATGTAGTTGGTGAGAGCCCTTGTGGCTATGGGGAGCTTGCCAATGGTTTTTAGGTCTATTGGCCTCTTGTGGGCTGAAATGATGAGTGTGTTCATCCACCAGTACGTTGCTTTTGACAGTAAATTTACAAATGGCTGCAGGAATCTCACACCCAGGTCTTGCAAGTCTTCAGGTGGTTTAACTTTTTTGGGGTTTGCAAAGAACACATATTTCTGGCAAAAGTGAAAAGGAAACTGTTTAAACAAATGTCTTGTTGGTTTTAGAATGAAAGAATTTTATGGAGTACGGAGGTATACAGCACAGACAGGCCATTCGATCCAATGGGTCTCTCCTTGTAGTTTATGCTCTACACAAGCCTCCTAACCCTCTACATCTAACCCTATTACGATAAATTATTTCCTTGTTCCATTATGTGTTAGTAAAGTTTCCACTCAAATGCATCTGTGCTATTTGCCTCAAGTTGTTGTAGTAGTAAGTTTCCCATTCTCAACATTCTTTGGATAAAAGGATTTCTCCTGAATTCTCTTTGAATTGGTGAATAATATTAGTACATTTATGAACCTTATCTTTGGACACCCCATAAGTAAAAACATCTATGTTTATCCTGTTCAACTATTTCATCATCCAAGGACCTAAATCAGGTCAGACCTCAATCTTCTCTTTTCTAGAGAAAGGAATCTAAACTTGATCAATGCTTCCTGATGGGTATGCATTAGGTCTGCTTTCCACCTAGTTCCATGTGCAGACCAGAAATGTTCTAAGATTGAAACTTAGGCCTGAATATTTGCAGGATTATATTAGCAAAGACCAAAATCCAGAAGTCCCCACCCCCAAGTTTGACCTCTAACTTTTATGGGAGAGGGAGAAGTGGAGCAGGTTCTAGAATACTTCTAGTCATTTTGGTCAGGTGAATGCCCGAAACCCAAAATGTGCACTTTATGGATTCATTTGATTAGCCAGAGGACCCTTTTGGAGACCTTATTTTCCCTTTTCAATATAGTCCTTTTGGAGAAGTTGGGTACACATTGGGATTGTGCAAAGTAGGTGTGATCATAGAATCCCTACAGTGTGGAAACAGACCCTTTGGCCCAACAAGTCCACACTGAACCTCAGAGTATCCCATCCAGACTCATCCCCCTATAACCCACACCTCCCTGAGGACTATGGGCAATTTAGCATGGCCAATCCACCTAGCCTGTACATCTTTGGACTGTGGGAGGAAACTGGAGCAAACCCATGCAGACACGGGAAGAATGTGCAAACTCCACACAGACAGTTGTCCAAGGGTGGAATTGAACCTGGGTCCCTGGTGTTGAGGCTGCAGTGCTAACCACTGAGCCACTGTGCCGCCCCATGATCCTGGAATTGTCAAATTTCTTTGGAACTATCAAAGCTGTCATGGGATTTAGCTGTACTGGGCTTTAAATTGTTCAACAATGTGGAGTTTAAAAAGAATCACCCTTGCTTCTTCATCAGTCTGTTTACGCTTGAAATTCTAGGATTTGAGCTGTGTGACTGATTTTACAATCTAACCTTGTCATAGTTGGGTGGCTGTTAACGGGAGTGTTTGATTGACAGCTCTAAGTTGCTTTATATTAGAAATATCTGTTTTCATAAAACATTAAAAACTTAACTGAAATGTTTGCTTTCGTTTGAAATTAGTCGAAGGAATTTCAACATGTTGATTTTTTACAAATTAGTGAAGAAGTCTGTTTGAAATTGTGACATCAAAGACATACGACTTCATTTTATCTCAGCATGGCTCTGAACTGGAAAGGACTAAGGGTGATGGGTGGAATACATAGGTTGGTGTAAGAGATATGAGTGGACATGGGGGTGAGTAAAGAGGAGTAGGCTGGCATAGGGATCATAAGAGACAATGGTGATGATTGAAGGGCATATGGTGGTGTCTGGGGTATGAAGTGCCATGGAGGTTGGCATACCGAGCCATGGAGAGTACAAGGGATTATGGGTGGGAGGTGTGTGGTAGCATGGGCTGGCATGACTGGGGCTTAGGGAGTATGTGGGGTGCTAGGGGTAAGGACTTGAGGGATTTTTCTTGTTTTAGTAATTTTAAAAATAACTTTGGCAAAAGTGCTGGTGCACCAAGGCAGGTCTTCCACATGACCCACCGCTACACCTGATAGCATCTGCTCTCATTCCTGGGTCACACAGTCCACCTCCCAGAGTGCCTGACCCCTCTGACCCCAAGGAGAAAATCCGACCAAGAAGCCAGTGTCTTTCCTGGGTTAGGGATTATGTAACTGGGAAATGCTCCAGTAGCTAGCAACAGTGCTTTGGTATTCCTCTGCAAGAGCCTCGTGTCCTTATTCCCCAGTTCTCTCCATCCCCTACAAGAATAAAGCATGGGTGTGACGGAATGTTTTCCAATTCCACAAGTGAGAATCTAATCATCATCAGTGAATTCCACACTATCAACATCCTGCTTTTACCATTGACCAGAAATTAGACCATAATACCAAAAGGCATAGGAGCAGGAATTAGACCACTCCGCCCATTGAGTCCACTCCGCCCATTGAGTCCACTCCGCCAATCAATCATGACTGATAAGCTTCTCAACCCCATTCTCCCACTTTCTCCCCATAACCTTTGATCCCCTTGACAATCATGAACCTATCTATCTTTGTCTTAAACATACTCAATGACCTGGCCTCCACAGCCTTCTGTGGCAATGAATTCCATAGATTCACCACCCTCTGGCTGAAGAAGTTTCTCCTTATCTCCATTCTAAAGGGTCTTTCTTTTACTCTAAGGCTGTGTCCTCGGGTCCTAGTCTCTCCTGACAATGGAAACACCTTCCCAACATCCACTCTGTCCAGGCTGTTCAGTATTCTGTAAGCTTCAATTAGATCCTCCCTCATCGTTCTAAAGTCCATCGAGTGTAGACTGAGAGTCCTCAAGCATTCCTTATATGTTAAGCTTTTCATTCCTGGGATCGGTCTCATGAACCTCGTCTGGACCTGTTCCAGGGCCAGTACATCCTTCCTGAGGTATGGGACCCAAATTGCTCACAATATTCTAAATGTGATCTGACCACAGCTTTATAAGGCCTTAGAAGTACATCACTGCTTTTATTTTCTAGCCCTCTCGAGATAAATGCCAACCTTGTATTTGCCTTCCTAACTACCGAGTCAACCTGCAAGTTTACCTTAAGAGAATCCTGGACTAGGGCTCCCAAATCCCTTTGCAGTTCAGATTTCTGAATTTTCTCCCCATTTTAAAAAATAGTCCATGCCTCTATTCTTCTTACCAAAGTGCATGGCCCCAAACTTTCCCACGTTGTATTCCATCTACTGCTTCTTTGCCCACTCTCCTAATCTGTCTAAATCCTTCTGCAGTCTCCCACATCCTCAATGCTACCTGTCCCTCCACCTATTTTTGTTTCATCTGTAAACTTGGCCAGAATGCTCTCAGTTCCTTCATTTAGATCACTAATGTATAAAGTGAAAAGTTGTGGTCCCAACACTGACCCTTGTGGAACACCACTAGCCACTGGCTTCCATCTTGAGAAAGACCCTTTTATCCCCAATCTCTGCTTCCTGCCAGACAGCCAATCTTCTATCCACCTTGCTTCTAACACCATGAGGCCATATCTTACTCAGAAGCCTCCTGTGCGACACCTTGTCAATAGCCTTCTGGAAGCCCAGGTAGATAACAACCATTGGCTCTCCTTGGTCTAACCTGCATGTTACGTCCTCAAAGAATTCTAACAGATTCATCAGGCATGACCTCCCCTTGATGAAACCATGCTGACTTTGCCCTATTTTACCACGCACTTCCAAGTATTCAGAGATCTCATCAGTCACAATGGACTTACCAATGACTGAGGCCAGGCTAATCGGCCTATAATTTTGCGTATTTTGCCTTACTCCCTTCCCAAAGGGGGGGTTACAGTAGCAATTTTCCAGTCCTCTGGGACTCTCCCTGACTGCAGTGATTCCTGAAAGACCACCACTAATGCCTCCACTATCTCTTCAGCTATCTTCTTCAGAATCTGGGGTGTAGCCCATCTGGTCCAGGTGATTTATCCACCTTCAGACCTTTCAGTTTTTCTAGCACCTTCACCTTGGTGATGGCCACCATACTCACTTCTGCCCCCTGACACTTTTGAATGTTTGGGATATTACTCATGTCTTCCACCATGAAGACTGACGCAAAGTTCTTATTCAGTTCCTCAGCCATTTCTTGGGTTCCCATTACTACTTCTCCAGCATCATTTTCCAGCTGCCCATTGTCCACTTTTGCCTCTCTTTGGTCCTTTATATATCTAAAGAAACTCTTGCAATCTTTTTTATATTACTGGTTAGCTTACTCTCATAGTTAATCTTCTCCCTACTCTGTTAGTCTTTGTAAGCTTCTCAATCCTCTGGCTTCCCGCTACCCTTCACCACATTATTTGCTTTCTCTTTTGCTTTTATGCTGTCCATGACTTCCCTAATCAGCCATGGTTGCCTCATCCTCCCTTTAGTATGCTTCTTTTTCCTAGGGACGAATTTTTGCTGTGTCACCCAAATTACTCCCAGAAACTCCTGCCATTGCTGTTCCACTGTCTTTCCTGCTAGGCTCCTCTCCCAGTCAATTCTGGTCAGCTCATCCCTCTTGCCTCTATAGTTGCCTTTATTCAACTGTAATACCATTACATCTGATTCCACCCTCTCCCTCTCAAATTGCAGAGTAAATTCTATCATATTATGGTCACTGCCTCCTAAGGGTTCCTTCACCTTAAGGTCCCTTTTCAAGTCTGCCTCATTGCACAACACTAAATCCAGAATTGCCTATTCCCTAGTGGGCTCCACCGCAAACTGGTCCAAAACGCCATCTCGTAGACATTCTACAAATTCCTTGTCTTGTGATCCACTACCCACCTGATTTTCCGAGTCTACCTGCATATCAAAATCCCCTATCACTGCAACCTTACCTTTCTTACATGCCTTTTCTATCTCTTAGTGTATCTTGTGCCCCAAATCCTGACTACTGTTTGGAGGCCGGTACATAACTCCCACTATTATTTTTTTTCACCTTTGCAGTTCCTCAACTCTACCCACACAGATTTTACATCATCTGACCTTACTTCATTTCTTGCTATTGACTGAACTAGACTAGCCATAGAAATAAATTAGCTACAGGATCAGGTTAGAAGCTTGGAATCTTACATCAAGTAATTCACCTCCTGACTCCCCAAAGCCTGTCTGCCAACCCCAAGGCACACTCAGGAGTGTGATGGAATACTCCCCACTTGCCTGAATGAGTGCAGCCCCAACAACACTCAAGAAGCTTGACATCATCCAGAACAAAGCAGCCCACTTGATTGGCACCACATCTACAAGCATCCACTCTCTACACCACAAACGCTCAGTAGCAGCAGTGTGTACTATCTACAAGATGCACTGCAGAAATTCACCAAAAATCCTTAGACAGGATCTTCCAAACCCACAACACTTTCATCTACAAGTACAAGGGCAGCAGATCCATGAAATTACCATCACGTGCAATTTTTGCTCCATGTCTCACCATCTTGACATGGAAATGTATCACTGCTCCTTCACTGTTGCTGGGTCAAAATCCTGGAACTCTCTCCCCAGTAGCATTGTGGATCTATCTACAGCACATGGACCGCAACAGTTCAAGATGATAACTTAAAACCACCTTTTCAAGGGCAAGCAACCATAGGCAATAAATGCTGGCCCCGCCAGCAATACCTACATCCTTTGAGGGAATACAAAAAAAACTTACCCGGTATGCCTCAGGGGTCAGTGTTGGGACCGCAATTGTTTACTATTTACGTAGATGATATGGCATTGGGAACCAAGTGTTGAATGTCAAAGTTTGCAGATGACGCTGAAGTGAGTGATCGAGAAAAGTGTGCAGAGGTCACTGAAAGTTTGCGTAGGGATATTGATAGGTTAAGTGAGTGGTCAAGGGTCTGGCAGATAGATTACAATGTTGATCAATGTGAGATCATCCATTTTGGTAGTAATAACAGTAAAATGGATTATTATTTAAATAGTGAAAAACTGCAGCATGCTGCTATGCAGAGGGACCTGGGTGTCCTCGTGCATGAATCACAAAACATTGGTTTGCAGGTAATTAAGACAAATGGGAATACTGTCCTCCATTGCTAGAGGGATGGAGTTTAAAAACAGGGAGGTTATGCTGCCGCTGTATTGGCTACACCTAAAGTACCGTGTACAGTTTGGTCTCCATACTCGAGAAAGGATGTACTGGCATTGGAGGGAGTGCAGAGGAGGTTCACTAGGTTGATTCTGGAGTTGAGAGGGTTGGCTTATCAGGAGAGATTGAGTAGACTGGGACCATACTCATTGGAATTTAGAAGAATGAGGGGGGATCTTATAGAAACATATAAAATTATGAAGGGAATAGATAATATAGAAGCAGGGAGGTTGTTTCTACTGGCAGATGAAACTAGAAGTAGGGGAATAGCCTCAAAATAAGGGAGCGGGGGGGGCAGATTTAGTACTGAGTTGAGGAGGAGCTTCTTCACCCAAAAAGGTTATGAATTTGTGGAATTCCCTGCCCAGTGAAGCAGTTGAGGGTACCTTATTGAATGTTTTTAAGGCAGAGATACATAGATTTTTGAACAATAAAGGAATGAAGGGTCATGGTGGGCAGGAGGGTAAATGGAGCTGAGTCCAAGAAAAGATCAGCCATGATCTTATGGAATGGCGGAGCAGGCTCGATGGGCCAGATGGCCTACTCCTGCTCCTAGTTCTTATGTTTTTGTGAATGTAGTTGCAAAAATATTCAAGAATCCTGACACCAGCTTGACCAGGTCTCTGCCTGTGTCTATTTGCCATCTTAAGCCATTTGCTTTCGAAGCATGGATGCTTTCTACCCTGTGCATCACTGTCATTTTTGTTTTAATGTGGCCTGTGTGAACTCTGCAGACTTCAAACTAACAGTTTGTGATGGGCAGCAAGATTTTCCAGATTTGCGGGGCCAAGCTTTCCTCCTTATTTTTGTGAAAATAACCATTGGGAATCTCACTTGTTTCCAAGACAGAATTGGCACTACTTACCCGGAATATGATCACATTTACTTCAATAGCCATCAGTGAGCCATAAAGAAAAACCAACATAAGTGTGATACAAAATCGCAGCTGGGTCATGTTCACTCCGTGATCACAGTACTTCACCAGTTTAATAGTTTTTGTGATAAAAGCCAGGACCCAGTATATAAAAAGAGCTGTGAAAACAAATATATTTAATCAACAAGATGATCTTGGATTTTTGCAGTTAAATTTAACATTGTAAAATCAGTAAAGGCGCTTCACAGAGTAAACAAAGCTTGACAGTAAGCTACACAAGGATGTATATAAGAGAGCTAGGTCAAAGAAGGCATTTTTAAAAATCATCTTAAAAAGAGAGAGAGGGTTGGAGAGGCTACAAAGTTTAGAGAAGGAAATTGCAAAATTTGCAGAGACATGGTCACCAACAGTGAAATGAAGGAAATTTGGGGTCCATAATCTGTCCCTAACATATCAAAATATCTTTGGGAACATATTTGGGCATGAAATTTAATCTTCGTATCAAGCTTCACTTTACCATCGCAGAAGAATTTTTGTTTTGGATTTTTGAAGTCATCGGGTCTCCCAAGAATTGCTGATGTTTGTCCTGTCTCGTAAACCATCCACGACCACTTGCGTTTTAATAAACACTAAAGCCACAAGATTCACCCTCACCAACTCCGAATCCCCACACCTAAGTGTGTGGGACCCAGGCACTGAAAAAAGGGGATCGGACTCTCTAAAAGACAGGCACCCATGCCAACTGGGGCACATCAGTCTCATGTTGTCAAGGAATGTTAGCATAAGGGGAGTACCCATATTCCCCAGAGATTACCCTTTGAACTTTTGTCGTAGGGGACCAATACAATTTTAACTTTAATTTTCCCAACCCTGAGGATCCAAGTTGCTTTATTTCTCAAGACTTTGGTGTTACACCTGGTACCTAATGGCCTAGAAAGACCATAGGGATTCCCCACCTTTGACCGTAGTCCCTTCATCTACAGTTTGCCTTGGATAGGTACAGGTGGAGACACTAGACTTTACAATAGCAATCAGGAAACCTTCAGCTAAAGGTCTATGCCTGTGTAGGTCCTGACCATATTCCGAGAAATTCCCACGCAGACCCAGTGAGTCTGTTTATCATCAATCGTCAAGTTATTTTTACTTTTCCCAACAAGAGCGCTCTGAATTTAATGATGACATATGAAGGGAATTGTAAATCATGGATGGCTTTGGTTCACCTGAAATTGGAAATGTACTCTCACCTAATAATAACTTTGGAAAGTTGGAAGTCTCAATATTATGATAGTACACAATAGATGTAATTGCAGCTATGAATCCCATGGTAGCAGGCATAAATAGATGCAGGTGACGGGTGTCCATTTTTCTATAACAGCAAAACAACAGAAAACAATAAAGGACTGTTATGTTTTGTAAATAAGCATAAGATACCACGTTCAACAATTATGTAATATGCAAATCACAGAATTATAAACTCCAGAGGGAGACCATGATATTTGTACCAGCTCTTCAAAAGATCAATCTAATGGATTTCGCCCTTCTACTCATTTCCCTTTGCTTTTCAATTTTTTTTTCTTAAATTTTGTTATGGAAAGCCAGTCCTGATTCTGCTTCCACCAACTTATCAGCAAATCCACCCCAGGTCATACAAACTTACTGTAGCTTAAAAAAGTCTTGACATTTCCCCACAGGATCTTTAATCAATGATAAATCCATGTCCTCCAGTAACTGGCCCTCCTGCCTAGAGAACCAATTTTTCTGTGTAAAATGTTTTAAAGGTTGGGAGGCAGTAGAGTGAAGAACACTCAGAGGTGCTCTGACTGCAGGTCCATTGAGTGAGATCAGAAGACAGACAGACCTACAAGATATTATAGACCACTGAGGGCAGATGACCTAACCACGTAACTAGTTATGTTTTGTGTATCCTGTCAAGAGTGACGGTAGTTTTACAGGTCACTACCTAGATCCCTTAGAGTGAACATTAACTCATTATGGCATTCCCATCTCTGAAAGATAGGGTAATGAGTTTGGATCCCACTCCAGGCAGCCCCACTGAAATGAGAAATCCAAGCCTAGATGTTGGAGCATGCCTCAATCAGGATGCATTCCTGATGCAGTGAATTGAGTGAGCTCTTAATTAACACCAGCCAGTAGCACGCACTTGCACTTGCGTTCAAAGAGCAGCTCCAGCAACACTCAGGAAGCTTGAAACCATTAGGAGAAAGCACCTCATTCATCAACTTTTTTTAAAATTCATTCACGGGATGTGGGCATCACTGGTCAGGCCAGCATTTATTGCCCACCCAGAGGGCAATTAAGAGCTAACCACATTGCTGTGGGTCTGGAGTCACATGTAGGCCAGGTCAGGTAAGGATGGCAGTTTCCTTCCCTAAAGGTCATTAATGAACCAGATGTTTCTTTTTCCGACAATCAGCAACGGATTCATGGTTATCATTAGATTCTTAATTCCAGATTATGACTGAATTCAAATTCCACCATCTGCTATACCGGGATTCAAATCAAAGTCCCCAGAACATTACCTGGGTCTCTGGATTAACGTTCCAGCATTAATAACACTTCTCCACAACTTAATTGTGCAATCTCTTCGGCACCAACGCACAGTTGCAGCAGGGTGCACCACCTACAAGACGCACTGCAGCAACTCTCCAAGACTTCTTCGATATCGTCATCCAAGTCCACCAACTTCTACCAACTGGAAGGAAAGGCAGCAGATGCTTGGGAACATATCATCTGCAAACTGATCTCCAAACCATACACAATCCTCACTTGGAATTACATTGCTTTTCTTTCACTGTTGTTGATCCAAAATCCTAGAACACCCTCCCTACCAGGTACTGTGGGAATACCCAGAGGCTGCAACAGCTCCAAGCATCAGCTCACCACTATCTACTCCAGGGCGAGTAGGGATGGACAATAAGTACCAATCTAGCCTGTGTTTCCCATATTTCATGAACCAATTAAAAAAAAAGGTACATTGCTCTGAGATTCAAACAACCAGAAAGGGCAGGGAGAGAGTAGCAGCGGACAAGCATTATCATATACCACGCCAGCTCGGAGCATTTCTTTGGAGCTGGAAAAAGCCATTTAATCCTTGAGCTTGTTCCACAACACATGGCTCATCTGTAGCTGAACTACATTTACCTGATATCCTTAACCAAAGCAAACATCACTCACAGTACAGAAATTTTTAAGTAATCCCAGCATCCATAACATTTGAGAGGAAAGTGTTCAAGGTTTTCATGTCACTGTGTGGTACTTGATTTTGAGCTTTAATCAGGTTTCTAAACCTCTCTCCTTGGCTGGATTTCTGAGAAAAGCACTATGAGATGTATTGGATTCCCCGAGATGTCCCTGCAATGAAGGTTGGCAGTGTGGGTTCACTATGCACAACTTATCTCCATGCCAGGAATGGGGTTAAGATTCTCAGAATCAGATCCTGTTACCATTTTTAAATGGTTCTGGAGTTTTTCTGACTCCATAAAAATCTGGACCACTTATTCTGATCATAAAATTATTACGAATTTCTTAAAAGAGAGACATAAGAACGTAAGAACTAGGAGCAGGAGTAGGCCATCTGGCCCCTTGAGCCTGCCCTGCCATTTAATAAGATCATGGCTGTTCTTTTTGAGACTCAGCTCCACTTACCCACCCACTCACCATAACCCTTAATTCCTTTACTGGTCAAAAATTTATCTAGCCTTGCCTTAAAAACTTCAATTTAACTTCTCATATAATCAAGATATTCACTCAGGTAGTGTAGCACTCCCTCAGTACATCCCTGACTCTCACTAAAATTCAGGACTGTATAATGTTTTGAGAATGAGATACAGCTTTTTGACAACCCATTCTCTTTTCCTGCTTTAAGCTGCACATTGTCCATATTCAGAAACTTGCCAACAAAGCTGAGCTTCACTGAGGCACTGCAGTAGCACTAGCTACTGATATCAGGAGCTCGAGCTCCTTCAGTTGATGACATTGTAGGAACCATATCATTTTGCTTTTCCTTATTTTTAGATTGAGGACCAAAATGTGAAAAGGATATTGCCTTAAACCAAGAAAACTGTGGAAGCAGATGTTGCAATTTTAACATTAATTGGAATCAATAGAATCCCCACACTGTAGAAACAGGCCGTTCAACCCAGAGTCCACACTGACCCTCCAAAGAACATCCCACCTAGACCCAACCCCCACCTTTCCCCTGTAATGTTGCGTTCCCATTTGGACACACCTAACCTACCCATCCCTGAACACTATGGGCAATTTAGCATGGCCAACCCACCAAGCCTGCACATCTTTGGACTGTGGGAGGAAACTGGAGCACCTGGTGGAAAGCCAGGTAAACTCGGAGAGCATGCAAATTCCACACAGACAGTCACCCGAGGGTGGAATCAAACCCGGGTCCCTGGTGCTGTGAGGCAGTAGTGCTAACCACCGAGCCACTGTCCTGCCATGTTAGGCCATAGCTGGAGTACTGTATGCAGTTCTGATCACCACACAATAGGAAGGATGTGATTGTACTGGAGGGGGTGCAGATGAGACTCAAGGATGTTGCCTGGGATGGAGCATTTCAGCGATGAAGAGAGGCTGGGTAAGCTTGAGCTACTTTCTTTGGAACAGAGAAATTTGATGGGGTTGGGGGACACCTGGACGGAATGCTCCCCATTTGCCTGAATGGGTGCAGCCTCATCAACACTCAGGAAGTTTAACACCCTCCAGGACAAAGCAGCCTGCTTGATTGGCACCACATCTACAAACATCCATTTCCTCCACCACCGACACTCAGTAACTGCAGCGTATACGATCCAAAAGATGCACTGCATAAATTCGCCAAAGATCTTTACACAGCACCTTTCAAAAGTAACGCACACTTCCAATTGGAAGGACAACAGTACGCAAACAGGAGGCTGGAAGAACACAACAATCCAGGCAGCATCTGGAGGAAAGGAGCAGTCAAAATTTTAGTATTACCCTTCTTCAGGACTGGATGTGGGGGTAGGCAGAACGGCAGAAAAGAGAGAGGGGAGGGTTGGTAGCAGAATGGTGGTGATAGGTGGAGACTGGTAGTAGGTATAACCTGGTTGGTCGATGGGAAGGATACATCCGGTTGGTGGCTGGAAGGGAGGGTCAGAAGGTGGAATGGAAGGGAGGAAGTGGGGCTAGAAAGGGAGCCGGGGAACGGGTGGGAAGGTTATTTGAAATTGAAGAACTCAGTGTTGAATCCTCTGGGCTGTAGGGTGCCCGGGCAGAAGATAAGGTGTTGTCCTTCAAATTTGTTTTCAAAGTCGCTGCGACACCGGAGGAGGCCGAGGACGGACATGTTGGAGGGGGAGTGGAGCAGGGTGTTGAAATGGGCGGTGACCGGGAGGTTAGGTTGGGCATTACAAGCCAGGCGAAGATGCTCGGCGAAACGGTCACCAAGTCTACATTAGGTCAGCGCCGGATACAAAAGACTAGGTTGGAGGAGATGCAGGTGAAGCTCTGTCTCACTTGGAAAGGCTGTTTAGGGCTGCATCCAACGTATCATCCTCAAATACTTCCACCAACTCCAATCAAGCCCCACCAGCTGGAATATCTTCCACTCTCCACCCCTCTCAGCCTTCCGCAAGGACCATTCCCTTCGCCACTCCCTAGTTCGCGCCACACTCCCCACCAACCACTCCAACCCACCCAGTACCTTCCCCTGTAACAGTAAAAGATGCAACACCTGCCCATCACCACCTCCCTCACCTCTATCCAGGGGCCTAAACAGCCTTTCCAAGTGAGACAGAGCTTCACCTGCATCTCCTCCAACCTAGTCTATGGCGTCCGGTACTCCTGATGTGGTCTTCTCCACATCGGTGAGACCAAATGTAGACCCGGTGACCGTTTCGCCAAGCATGGCCCAGTCACTGGTCATTTCAACTCCCCGTCCCACTCCACCTCCAACATATCCATCCTCGGCCTCCTCCAGTGTCACAGCGACTGGAGCATCCGGCAGAAACCCACGCAGACTCGGGGAGAATGTGCAAACTCCACACGGCTAGTTGCCCGAGCATGGAATCAAGCCGGGGTCTTTGGTACTGTGAGGCAGCAGTGCGAACCACTGAGCCATCGTGCTACCCTGGTTTAAATCATGAAGACTAATTCATATAATCTAAACACTTGTACCAGTACAAATTTGAAGAACAACATCTTATCTTCTGTCTGTGCACCCTACAGCTCAGAGGACTCAACATTCAGTTCTCCAATTTCAAATAACCTTCCCACCCATCCCTTGGCTTCCTTTCCAGCCTCACCTCCTCCATTCCATTCCACGTTCTGATCGTCCCTTCCAGCCATCAACTGGATTCATCCCTCACATCGACCAACCAGGTCGTACCTACTACCAGTGTCCACCTATCACCAACATTCTGCTACCACCCCTCCCCCTCCACTTTATCTGCAGCTCCCCCTACCTCCACATCCAGTCCTGAAGAAGAGTAATACCCGAAACGTTGACTGCTCCTTTCCTCCAGATGCTGTCTGGCTTGCCATGTTCTTTCAGCCTCCTGTTTGTCTACCTAAGGAGGACAATGGCAGCAGATACAAGGGAATACCACGACCTGCAAGTTCCTCTAAGCTACTCACCATCCTGACTTGGAAATACATCACCGTTCCTTCACTGTCACTGGGTCAAAATCCTGGAATTCCCTCTCTAAAGGCATTGTGGGTCTGTCTACATGATATGGACAGTTCAGATCGGCAGCTTCTGAAGAACAGCTGGGGACGAGCAACAAATGCTAGCCCAGCCAGCAACACCCATGTCCCACAATTGGATTTTTAAACAACTGCTCCCCAGGGAAGAGTATTCCAAGGACTCCTGTCACTCGGAGAGAAAAATTTCAACTTCATTGCTGTATTAAGTGGGAGATGTCTTAATTTCAGACTGTGTTTCCTCAGTGAATACATTGTCAGTCTGGAATGTGTCTGAGTTTGAGAATGTGATCAGTACAATTCTCACTTCAGCCCAATATAATACTGCTTCTCCGGGAGATTGTGTACACCATGATTGGAATTCCTGGTCTTGTACAATCTCCTTAACATCAGGAATTCTCTTCCTGAAGGAATATAGGAAAGTTTCATATAAGTAGAATCAAAATACACTGGATGCTGGAAATCTGAAACAAATACATAGGATGCTGGAGAAACTCAGTAGGTCTGTCAGCATCTGTGGAGCAAGAAACAGAGTTAATGTTCTGAGTCCAGTTTGACACTTCTTCAGAACAGTAGGTGAGTTTCATGTCTATCAGAGCACCGGTAGTAGTTAGAATGGGGAATATAAAGGGAAGGACAGTCCCTGTGTGAAAGAGTGGGGCAGGGGAATTGGTGATTAATGCCAGAGTGAAGTGGGGGAAGATTTGAAGAATTACAATAAGAAAAAGGATGGCATGGTGGCTCAGTGGTTAGCACTGCTGCCTCACAGTACCAGGGACCCAGGTTCGATTCCACCCTTGGGTGACTGTCTGTTTGGAGTTTGCACGTTCTCCCTGTGTCTGTGTGGGCTTCCTCTGGATGATCCAATTTCCTCCCACAGTCCAAAGATGTGCAGGTTAAGTGGATTGGCTATGCTAAATTGCCCATAGTGTCCAGGGATGTGTAGGTTAGGTGGATTAGCTGTGGGAAATGCGCAGGGGGGGGGTCTGGGTGGGATGCTGTTTGGAGGGTCAGTGTGGACTCTATGTAAGTATTCTAAGGAGTTGGGAATTGGAGAAGAGACTGGAAGAGGTGAGTCAAAATATATATAGGGAAGCACAGGATGCCAACATGAACTGTCAGTGGCTGGCAAACCAAGGCCAGGTAACACTTGAAACTGGAGAGAGAAGCAAAAAAATCAACTTCATATCACCCCATAAGGAAATTATCATGTTTAGAAGGACTGCACTGATACAGACTGACAACTGTTCCACCAGACAGGAGGGAAATTCCTCATCATTTTTGACACCAACTTCCATTATTCAATTGATGAGATGTTAGGAACAAATCCATGTCCTATTGTAATCTCAGTATAATCACACTTCCCAGGCCTTAATGCAAACCTGTCTGAGCTGCTAGCTATTCTGGGCTAGTATCAGCTGATCTTTCTGCTTCGTGGATGTGTTTCTGTCTGGCATTAATGTGTCTGGTTCCTTCAACAAGGTGCTTCATTACTGCGGATAACTCTCTGGAGGTGACTTTTGATTCGGCCCAATGTCAGGGGCATGATACACAACGTGTAGTTATCCAGGGTCCATCAAAGCAGGCAGCATGCAAACTTTCTGAAGAAGAGTCATACTGGACTCAAAGTGTTAACTGTCTTTCTCTCTCCACAGACGCTGCCAAACCTGCTGAGTTTCTCCAGCATTCTCTGCGTTTGTTTCAGATTTCTAGCGTCTGCAAGATTTCTGCTTCTATGTAAACTTTCCTCTGCCTGCTCATCAAGATGACTGTAGCATGCAGCCCAACATGAAACATGCTGATGACCTGCTGCAGGCTCAGTAGGAAGCAGTCTGCTTCACTACAGCAATAATAGTCATTTTAGATCTTTCAAATGCAGCCTGCATCTTCCTTACGGATGACTTACTCAGATTATAGCAGCTGTTTTTGTGCATCAGGAAAGGTTTGCTGAAAGGAAATGCATTTGCAATGAAGCAGCAGAGCTGAGAGAGCTCCTGGCATTCAAATTTTCACTGGAGACCCTAGTAATGGAGGTGGAATGCAGGAGACATGTTATATTTCTGTGGGGAACCAGAGGTGATTAAGGTATACCTTGAAGGGAATGGGAGCAAATAGACATATAGGTCAATGTCCAGATCTGGCAAAGCCACAAAATGTTCAAATACCTCACATGAGTGGTCAAGTAATCAGTGAATGCACCTTCACAAGGATCTCCTACACAGTACACCACTTACTCCTCAATGCACCAAAGACTCAACTCACCCATTAGCAATCAGGACTCTTGCCTAAGATCCAGCCTCATACATTTACTAATGTTGCCAGTCTCACAACCACCCTTTGCAGCTGTAATGAAAGCTCAGAACGGGCCCTGCGTGATTCGTATTTATTTCCATGCAAGCTCAACTGGACCCCATATAGGCCCAACCTGCAATCTTCACAACTTGAGGCTGCAGTGCTCAAAAGACAAAGGCTCAAACAGCTGTCCAGCAAACTGGACACCATCCAACAACCAGAACTGGACAAGGACTGACAGTGTGTCCACAAACCTGTTCTGCTTGCACAGGATGACAGCACCCATCCTTCAACTCTTGGCATTCCAGTGCCCTGGGTGTGGCCTATAAGCCATCCCAGACTACTGCGTCAAGGTAATGTAGTCTGAAAAAAGGTACTCAAGGCTGAAGTGTGTTGAAGGGCATCCTCCAAGGCCATTTGAAGTCACCCTCCATCATAGTTTGGGATATTTCCACACTCGAATTGGAACATTGTTAGATCAAGAAAGACATCTGCAAGGCAGGCCCTGATCTGAAGTGTGCAGATCCTTTATTCAATTTGTTGATACTCTTGGATATCTTCGTTTGTCCTCTGTAGTTGTCTTACTGGTGACTTAGCACATTCTCAACCACATTACTGGAGGATTGATGCTCCGCATCACTTTGCATTATCTCAATAACTTGTACTGAGAATTCTTCTTTGGCAGACAAAGAATTGAAATGTTGCTCTTGAACTTCGTTACCTCACCATCTGGTATCACTGTCAAATCTGGTGCATCGATTTCTTCAGCAGGCTATTTCACCGTCTAACGAACTTCAATTAAAGATTCCTCAATGAGTTCAAGTGGGTTGTAGTTCTCAAATCTGTTCTCAGTATTCGCTTCTTTTGGTAAACTTTACTATCTTGTAGCATATCAAATTTTCTTCACTGCTAACAGAAATAGAAGACATTTCTACCAGTCCTGTAAAGGTTGCAACTTCCTTCCTGTTAATAGTTTGAAACAATTCCCTTATGCCAACATAGTTAATCTCAATAGATTCTTTTTTGGGCGCTACCAAGTGTCTGGGAAGCCCAATGAAATTATCTACCAGCTGCACCTTGACAGATGTGATGCCAACAGCTGGTTTCTGTTCGGAACTAGCAGTGTTGCAGCTTTACTGGCAGAAGATCTTTAATTTTTGGAGCTGTTTCACCTGGGCCAGATAATTTCATTTTCCAAGGCTGTAACTTCTACTTTTTCAGAGTATTTGATCTGACAGGACAATGACACCTGTATCATGCACAAAATTAATGAGAAGTCCATTGGTATAAACTTGGTTCAGTTGAATCACTAGCTTCCCATGATGGTTACTCTACTATATCGACCTGTGTGAGAGTAACCATCACCAAATTTGATGTACTGAAACTGTGCCCTTCTCCTGCATACCTTCTGGAAGTGACCTATAGTATTACAGATGTATTTTCCATTGTCACAGCTAGACACTGCTTATCCTTGTGAGGCTTTCGTGTTCCACAGTGTCTGACACGGACTCTCAGTATCTGCCATTTGGCTGACTCAATGCGTTGGCTTATCACATGAGTCTGTGAGCACTTATACCTTAAAGAGTGGATAGGAAAGTTGTCCTTCTCCTCTCAGAATTTGTGTTGAGTCTTTTCTTGTTTCTGCTTCATTGCAATTTGAAACTTTCTCCAAAATGAAATTTTCTTTGAACTGCAATACACTGACGGAGTCATCAATAACTCCAAAAACAATTCTGTCTGTTTTAGTTCTGCTTTCAAGGCTCTCATCCCAGATCTTCAATTAATCAGTAGAGGTCATGAATTAAATTACTTATGGATTCTCCTGGATGCTGAACTCTTGAGAATATCCACTCTCTTTCAAGGATTTTATTTCTTCTCAGATTGAAGTAATTCTCAAAAGCTCTTAGAACCTCTTCAAAAACATACCATGCCTTTTATATTTTGTTGATTTATAACATCATCTACTGTAGGATGCAATGAATAGAATAATGTATTTAGTTGTTCAGCTTGTGATATGGTACATAATTTTGAAGCAATTCTATGTCTTGATAATTGTATTTGCCAAGATATCCAAACCTGTGTTCTGTTTGGAGGATCCCAAACATTAAGCCTGGATAGCAATATTACTTCTCTTGCCATTTCTTTTTAATATGATTATTTAAGTTTATTCATCTAAAGCTCTTTTAAATCTGTAGTACATCATTGTTTTGCTCTGTTTACCTCAAATTACAGACTGTTGAGTCAAACATCAGTGGTAGGGGATATGCTGGTATCTATGAGAAATGAAGTGAAAGCAGGACACATGAAAGAGAAATTGTGTTTGGCAAACCAACTGTGGAAGTAACTAGAATAATCAATGAGGGAGAACATCAATGTGGTCTATTTGGAGTTTCAGAAAACTTTTCCTAAATTATCACATAAGAGGTCATTGAGCAAAATGAAAACACACGAGATTTGTGGTAATATACTAGCATTCAGTTAGGCAACAGAAAACAGAGTAGGAATAAATGAAATAACAAGGTGTAGAGCTGGATGAACACAGCAGGCCAAGCAGCATCAGAGGAGCATGAAAGCTGACGTTTCAGGTCTGGACCCTTCTTCAGAAAAAGGCTTCA
>NC_063353.1:7055349-7097208 GCF_021869965.1 Rhincodon typus | reverse complement strand
TGCTCCTCTGATGCTGCTTGGCCTGCTGTGTTCATCCAGCTCTACACCTTGTTATCTCAGATTCTCCAGCATCAGCAGTTCCCACTATCTAGGAATAAATGAGTTAGTTTTCAGAGTGGAAAGTAGTAACAAGTGGAACACAAGAGGGATGTAACTTTTCACAAAATATATGCATCAAAGATATGGATGCTGGAATCATATTTCCAACTTAGCTAATGACAGAAAACTACAGGGAATTGTGAGCAATGAAGCAGATGTAAAGAGACTTCAAGGTGATTTAGACAAGTTAGCGAGGGGGCACATGCATGACAACATGACATTGAGATAGAGGATCAGCCATGTGCATTCTGAATAGTGGAGTAGACTCAATGCGCTGAACAGCCTACTCCTGCTCCTATTTTCTATGTTTCTGTGTTACAGTAACTGTGCCTCACAAAACCTGTTCATGATGGTTGCAGTACCTGTTTTTAAAGGTACGTACTCTTTTACACTACTCTCATTCCCAGCTTGTCCTTTGCACCGTTATTCCTTGCTCATAATGATTTCTAACATTATCCACAGAGCTCTGACTTGCACCCACAGATCCTTCTTCTGTCAGGTCTCTATCCTCACAGTATAATTTCTTCCTTTGCTCTTCCCAGCCCACACTGCTCTTACCAGCCCACACTGCTCTTACCAGCCTGACATGGGGGCTTTCTCCTGAAGAACTGTTTTTGTCGTGTTGCTACTGACTGTTTGTCTGTTTGTATGTTTTCAGCTGCAGACTGATTATATCAGGCTTCTTAAAGTGGTAATGTTCTTAAAGTAATGAACGCACTTGTCTTGTGAAAATTCATTCTTCTTAGTTAAATGGATCTTTTTTCAGTGTTGTTTCCTTGAGGCATTTGCGTATCAATCCCACCGCTGATCACCATATTGTACATTTCCATCACTAACCCTCCTTCCTACTCTTTTAAAATAGGTTTAACAGATTAAACTTTGCCTGGTGGGGCTGGTAATGAAAACAAAATTCAATGGTCAATGGAAACTGCTGAATCTCAGGGCACATCTATTAGGAGATTGAGGATGGACTACTATTGAGTCTTAACAAGAAGAAACACTTCTATTATATGGCAAGATGTAGTTTATTGCTAGATAGCAAGAAGTTTGACTAGGCACAATTACAAAGACGAGCAGGAGCCAGGGTTGACGCATCTATCTCCATCAGAGCTTTATGCTAGATTGTCTCCTCATGCAAAGTCTCTGTGATCGTTAAATTGGGTGGAGCTTAATGCAACATCAACATTAACTCTTTCAGAACCATTAACTTATACAACAACCTTAGGTACTGCTCCTGATTGAGGTGGTGGTAGAAGCACCCTCTAGTTCGATCTCACTTTCTAATAAGGACACTCACCAACCCCACTCCTCTTTCCTTTACCCACAGCTTTCCCCTCTCTCTGCCCAGGCTCCTTATCCAAGTCTTACCGTAGGCCAAGGGAGACTTTATCGAATATCCCTTTTGCTGAAAGGAAACTTTCTCCTTCAAGGTTTCTAGGACACATCATGTCCCTGCTGGAGCATAGGGGGCTGAGAGGCAATCTTATAGAAGTTTATAAAATAATGAGGGGTATAGATAGGGTTAATGGTAGTTGTCTTTTCCCTAGAATGGGGGATTTCAAGACTAGGGGGTACATTTTAAGGTGAGAGGAGAAAGACTTAAAAAAGGCATGAGGGGCAAATGTTTTACACAGATGTTTATGAGTGGAATGAACTTCCAGAAGTGGTGGAAGTGGACACATTACAATGTTTAAAACGCAGTTGGAGGAGTGCATGAATAGGAAAAGTTTGGAGGGATAAGGACCAGGAGCAGGCAGGTGGGACTATTTTAGTTTGGGATAATGGTCAGCCTGGACTGTTTGGATTGAAGGGTCTGTTTTCGTGCTGTCTGACTCTACGAGTCTATGACTTGCTGTCAGGGTGTGCTATAAGGACCATGCCAGAACACGTCCAGCTGAGATTTTAACATTTCCAGTTTCTGCAGCCTTTGCAGCATTGGATCTACAAAAAACTAATTTTGCAGCCTCTGTTACTGCAAAAAATTACAACAAACACAGATACTAGAAGCACAGGATTCAAATAAAATGATGTATAAATCTTTACATCAAATCTATCACTCAAGGATAAATCTGTACATCTTCCTCCCTTTGTATAAACTGGAGGGAGTGTTTGACCTTTAGTATTCTCGCACTTGTCCTGATGGGTGCTAAACGAAAAGCTTCAACAACATGTCTCACTTTTTGACATTGATACTGTAGTTCATCCTGATTCAAAAAAAACCCTACAAAATGCTGTCTTTCAGGAACATTTCTGTAATGGAGTGTAGCAATATTTGGTTAAGCTTGAATGATGAAATGCAAGTTTTTGTAAAACCATTCTATAATAAGTTCGTATTCTTAAGATTTTAATCCATCTATTTTCCAAACATTATATATAGGCCCTTTGCAATTAGATATCTTCAATGATATCTTATCATTAACATATTGTCACTGGGACAGAAGAGAAGGCGCAGCAGAACTGAACATCTTGTACCTACATACACTGACTTTTTGATCTACACAGATGGACGGATTGAGATCTTGTCATAATTTATTTCAATTATGAGTTTTTTGACAATTTCATATTTTCTAGTATAGAGCAGTGTTTTAAGATATTTTCTAACTAGATTTTCTGCTAAAAGTTGAACAGAAGATACCAGTTATGAAAATTTGATAAGGGACAAGAGCTGGCCATCCGGCCCTTCGTGGCTGACCTGATTTTAACCTCAATTCTACATTGCTGCACATCTCCGACAATCCTTCACCTTCCAGGTAATCAAGAATCTACCTGACTCTGCCCTAAAATATTTAAAGATTCCATGTTCCGTGTTGGAGGAAGGGAGTTCCAAAGAGTCACAACCCTCTGACAGAAATAAACATCTTTCCTCATCCCTGTCTTAAATGGGTGCCCCTTATTTTTAATAACAATGCCCCATATAGTTCTAGATTCTCGCAAAAGAGAAAATATCCTGTCAACATCCACCTGGTCAAGACTCTTCAGGATCTTAGGTTTCAATTATGTCACCTCTGACTCTTCCAAACTCTCAAGGATATAGGCCTAGACCATCCAGCTTTTCACACAGGGAAATCTGCTTATTCCAGATATTATTCTAGGAAATCATCTTTGAAGTGCTTCCAATGGAATCATAAAATCCATAGAATCAAAGAGTCAACGCATTAACATACCTTTTTTAAAGTATGGTGAACAGCATTGTATGCAGAACATGTCCAAGATGGCAGCAGAGCAGTGTGTGGGCTGTCTGCTTTTACTTTAAAAACTTTCTTTCTTCCTTCACTACATTGTATTCCTTACTTTAATCTACTTACCTTCAGTGGGGAGATCGAGCCAGGGCAGGCGACAATGAGAGAGCAGGGGGGACAGTGATCCCAGCACGTGGGAGATCAAGCCCAGAGCGGCAACTATAGAGGTCCCTCAGCATCTGCAACGAGAGCAGGCAGCCCCATATCTCCCAGCATCTGTTTCAGCATCAAGCATGGGGAGATTAAGCCCAGCATGGGGAGGAGATCGAAATCTTGTGGGGAGGGTGAGCCCAGCATGGTTAAGCACTTGAGGACTGCAGTGTTGTACTTTTAACTGTATTTCCTTATTTTTCTACTTTGTACCTAGCTACCTTTGGAACTAAGACAGCGGCGGAAATGGCGACATTACAAATTTTTCACTGTACTCCTGTACTTGAGTACACGTAACAATAAAACCTAATTCTAATTCAGTACTTAACTTGTGGTCTCAGTAATGCCATGTATAACTGGATAAATTATGTGGACAGATTACTTATGGTAGACTTACTTTCCTTCAAGTATAGAAAAATTAATAGTGATCAGCTTATGGTGTTTAAGATGATTAAAGGTTCTAATAGGGTACATACAGGGAAACCATTTCCCACCATGGTGCAATTCAGCACAAAGGAACACAACCTCAAAATTAGATCTTGGTGATTAGGGGTGATGTCAAGTTATTATTGAAATTACCTGGTGTCATAACTCCCTGGGGTCGTGCACTGTAAATCAAGCTCCACTATTCCCACATTCGCAACAACTATGAAAATTTGCCAAACCCACCAAATTGCTCAATTCTGCATCACCACCTAATTTAAGTTAAAAGGAAATGCACAACAGGCTTTCTTTTTTCATTAACAAGTAAATAGCTTTTTATTTGCGAATAAATTGTTTTTAACCAATGGCAAAAGAAACATGAAGTGCTAACTTATGTCAGAATCATAGGATTGTCATGGTGTAGGAGGAGGCCATTCAGCCCATCGTAGCTCCTCCGATTCTGTTACCTAGTGACAACCTCATACCTTTGCCCCAGAACTGAAAAGCTACCCCTTTTTACATTCTCATACATGTGAAGAGACAAGACATAATTATTGTTTGTGGAGAAACAACAAAAAAAATCAGAGAAGTACAGATCTGGCATCAGCCTTTCGGTTCCTTTCAATTCCTTCAGACTCTTTGCTGACAACATGAGGTTATGGGTCATTGATCTTCAGCCTCTCACTCACTTGTTGAAGATTTCCCCTTTTTCCTTTTTGTATGGGATTTGCAGAGACAGGAGTTCACAGGGAAAGGTCAAGACAAGAGGTAGCCACTTGGGACTGTTTTCTAATTCATCACACACAGGAGAGAGAAGAAGAGAGATGGATGCTTCTTCTTTGCTGGATGTATTGTCCACATACACCTGCCTAGGAACCAATCAGGATACAATACTGAGCTCTCCTGAGCCCACAACAATTGGGTACCAATTGAAAAGTCAATCAAAAGACTGTCACTGGGAAGTATTGCCCTGAATACACACAAGCAATGCTGATTTGTCAGGTATTCTCCCTTGCTGCTCCAATAAAGCAACATTATACATTTACTCATAATACACTTCTGTAATTTGCTTTAAATACTACAACCATCTTCTTAGACTGTTTCCTTGCTTTAAAGCAGTAGTTTTGCCCATATTTAGTCCAGTCCAAAAAAATAAAAATGGTCTTTACAATGGTCTTTTATTCATTTGTACTGATTAGCCTTTGTTGAACACAAATGAGCCAACACACACAAAGCCTCCAGACCTTACTAAAAATACTATATTCTGAATGTAAGCCCTTTCTTTCCAGTATCCCTCACAAATTCATGAAGGATGTTGATAACCCAATGTACTGGAATGTTGCAAATGTTCGAAGTGTTTAGAGAGAAAGGCACTTACAGCAGAATACAGTATGTTTTCTGTGGACCCACAAAAGTAAACATACAGTAGAGAGATACTTCATTTCCAATGGAATAAACTTTGCTTAGTGCAACTGTTTGATATCTGACTGATACTGTGAAGGAATTAAATAATGTTATCATTTGTCACTGCTGTAACTTTAAAGTGTTTTAAAAAATGTCTTGCAAGCATGCTTAGATTTGTGTTCCAAATTGACAGTGAAATTCAAGTGCTTTTTAAGACGATTTTCCAATTGCCTTTGGCTATTTCGACAGTGCCACATAAAACTGACATCACAATTCATCCTAGAAGCATGACTCATTAAATAAGCTTCTAATGTATTGCCAGTAGTGTACACCTGCCAAGATTTATAAATTGCTCAAGGAATATTACAATTCTGTTCACAGAGATGCTCTCGACTCCCTAAGACAGACGTTTTATGCTCAGAAGTACTTTGCCTGAGAATGTAATACCTAATAGAAATCATTATGTACCATCGACAGCCAAGGGTGAAGTGCCCAAAGATTGGAGGGTGGCTAATGTTGTGCCATTATTTAAGAAAGGCTGCAGGGAAATGCCTGGGAACTACAGACCTGTGTGCCTAATGTCTGTGCTGGGTAAGTTGTTAGAGTGGATTCTGACAGACAGGATCTACAGGCGTTTGGAGAGGCAAGGAATCATTTGGGATGGTCAACACGGCTTCGTGCATGGGAAATGGTGTCTCATGAATTTAATTTGAGTTTTTTTGAAGAGGTGATCAAGAAATGTAGATAAGGGCAATGCGGTAGATGTTGTCTACATGGACTTTAGCAAGGCCTTTGACAAGGTACTGCATGGTGGATTGTTGAATAAGGTTAAATCTCATGGAATCTAGGGAGACCTGGCCAATTGAACACAAAATTGGCTTCATTAATTGTGAAAATTGGTTGGCATGGACAAGTTGGGCCAAAGAACCTGATTCCATGCTGTAAACCTCTATGACTCTATGACCTAACTAGTCACAAAGGTGCATAAGGCAGGGCTATTTAACCACATGCACCAATTTTTGTAGAACATTTCTTACAGACACAATACAGGCAGAGATGTTTCACTAATGTTCTCTCTAAGGTTAGTTGTTCATGCACAGATCTGAGTTCTGTGCGCGGTATATATAAACCAGAGCAGAAGTCGTACAGTTGAGGGTGGTACAGAGTGTGTGGGGTTGCTTGACAAAGATCTTCCATCAGTTATCAAGGAAGTAAAGTTCTCACAATGAACAAAAAGGTCTTTCACACTTTTTTTTGTCCATTTTAACTGATGCCCAGTTTAAAGTTCACATGCCTGCACTTTAAAGTTATGAATTTTAAGACTGTAGGCTCATGGATTATGTCTATTATTCATTTAACATTAAATAAAGGAATACAATGAACCATACCTAGATTCCAAATGTATTGAGCACTGCCTCAGAATCGGTTATGTGTTACGCAGTTAATTTTGCACATGCACGGTGAGATATTATTCAGACGACTCCAGTTAGCCTCACTGATCGATGCAAGCTCCAGTTATTGATCAATGCCTCTATATCCCATCAATAACGACGTAAAATGTGTTTAATGTTGCAAACAACACCAGGAATTGCTGCAGAAGCTCTGTAGGTCTGAAGCGAAAAAACTGTTAACATTTCAAATCCAGTGACCCTTCCTCAGAGCACTCAATTTCAGTCACTGGACTCGAAATGTTAACACTGTTTCTCTGCAGACCTGCTGAGTTTCTCCAGCATTTTCCGTGTTTGTTTGTTTCAGATCTCCAGCATCCGCAGTTATTTATTTTGTTTTAGTGTTCAATGTTGCAATTGCCTTTTTAGGTTTTGATCAACCATTTTTTTTTCCACCACTGATTATTTCTGTTTAGACATGACTGTCACAAAATGTAGGAAAGCCATTGGATATCCAAGTTAATATATCAATTCTGACTATAATAAGATTCTCAAAAAAGAACAAAAACCTCCATTCATGAACTCTGGACATGTACAATAATTAGGTCATGAACCATAAGTGACAGATGTAATGAGAAGTGTAAATAATAGACTTTACGATCATTAAACAACAAAATAAAGTCTGACTTCCATTTGTTATGGCAAATGGAGAATGTTAGTTCCCTAAAAGCCAAGCCAAATGGCTGATGATCCCCTTTGGGAGTCTAAAAGTTGCTGGCATTAAAGTTGAGAGAAACCGTGCCCAGTATAACTGGTAATACAAGATAAGATTTTAACTCACTTCAAAGTCACCCATTTCCACTGACTTAAAATCAAATCCTATGTCCAGAATGCTTATTATAGATGGACAGTTTAGAGTTTTGGGTGCCGTTCAAAAAATTAATGCATGTGTGCTAGGAGGTAATATAGGCATGGATTACTGATTGACTGAGACAGAAAACAGACAGTAAGAACGAATGTGCCATTCTCACATTGGCAGGCTATGATGAGTAGGGTACTGCAAGGTTCAGTACTTGGGCCTTCACTGTTCACAATATATGTCAATAAATTGCAATTGGGGACCAAACGTAATATTTCCAAATTTGCAGGTGATACAAAAGTGGGAATGTGTGTTGTGAAGAAGATGTAGAGTGCCTTCAGGAGAATGGGCAAAAACATGGCAGATAGAATACAATGTGGAAAAATGTGATGTTATCCACTTCATTAAGAGAATCAGATATGCAGGGCATTTCTGAAACACTAAGAGGTTGTAAAGCAAAGATATACTAACGAATCTAGATGTCCTTGTCCAAAAGTCACCGACGGTTAACATGCAGGTGCAGCAAGTTATTCGGAAGGCTAATAGAATGTTTGCCTTTATTGCAAGGGGGTTTGAGTACAGGGGTAGTGAAGTCTTGCTTTGATTGTTATGCCCCATCTGGAGTAGTGTGTGCAGATTTTGTTTCCTCATCTCAGGAAAGTTATTATTGCCATAGAGGGAGTGCAACACAGACTCACCAGATTTGTTCCCAGGATGCTGGGACTGCCCTTTGAAAAGAAAGTTCTAAAGAACGAGAGGTGTTCTCATTGGAAGTCGCAAAATATTTAAAGGGATAGACAGGGATAAACAAGATGTTTCCCTTTTTGAGGAGTCTCAACCCAGGAGACATAATTTAAAAATAAGGGAGATGCCACTTCAGTCCAGGATGAGAAGAATTCCTTTTACAATGAGTATTGTAATCTTTGGAATTCTCTACCAGAGGGCTGTGGAAGCTCAGTCTTTGAGTAAGTTTAAGGTAAAGATTGACAGATGTCTGATCACCAATGATGTACAGGGTCATTGGGACAGTGTGGGTAAAAGGTATTGATGTGTTCAATCAACCATGAACATACTGAATGGCAAAGGAGGTTCAAGGGCCTCTGGCTGTTCTTAAGTTTACACACTAAATGTGTGATGGTGTAGTGTTACATCTAATTTGGGGAGTCTGAGTTAATGTGGCGACATGCAGATTATAGCCTACAGCTCCAATTTTCTTACAGAATCCCTACAATGTGGGGAACAGGCCATTGGGCCCATCAAATCCACATCACCCTTAAAAGAGCATCCCACCCAGACCTAACTTCCTACCCTATCCCTGTAATGCTGCATTTCCCATGGCTAATCCACCTAACCTGCAAACTTTTGGACTGTGGGAGGAAACCAGAGCATCCAGAAGAAACCCACACAGACAGTCACCTGAGGGTGGAATTGAACCTGAGTCCCTGGTGCTGTGAGGTGGCAGTGCTAACCACTGAGCCATCATGCCGCCCTATTATTTCTTCCCATCACATAGTTAACCAGGAATCTCTCCCACACTACTGCCTGCCACTCCCGGAATGATTTTCAAGTTTATAATCACCCTGTTTCATCACATTATGAACGCACCTTTCTCAGCCATCAAGTCCTGGGTTAGTCTTCAACTCAGACCTTCTGGGTCAGAGGCAGGGGCATTACCCACTGTGCCACAAGTCCACTTTACTATTAGTGTAGGGATACTTGGAAAACTAGTATCACTTCATAAAATTGCTACAGTTACAATGAAAATGCAGCTTTAGATTTAGAATTTGGACTCAACCTACGGCAACATTAATGCTTAACCCGAGACATGTGAATGTGCCATTATAGGCAGTGGTTATTAACAGGAAGGAGAGAGAAAGAAGATGGTTTGAGATTGTGCACATGTCCCTTCTCCCAATCTGTGAGAAGAGTTTTCAGGATACTATGAAAAAGAGAGGGCAGTAATTGGAGATGGAACATGTGGGAGATGAGTAAATGAGTGGCTCTCCATCATAAAATAAGAATGAGAAGTTGCTAAAAAGATGAGAGGTTACTTGCAATGACACATAGCTGCAGAAATCACACATAGGAGGTAGGGCAAGACAAAGTCATTGAAAGATTTAAAGACGAGGATAAAAGTTTTATTGCCGTTTCTGAATTGCAGATGGATGACTGTCTCTGTAGGTTGGCATAGACACAATGTTATGGTCCACAGTTTCCATGATGAACCTATGCCTGGTCATACACAGGGAAATGACCCTTATGGAGGATCAAAGTCAAACTAGCTGTACTCATGTCCTCTGAATTCTACCTTCCTTTCACTTCCTATTCCACCATGACATACCTTCTATTAGTACATCAGTCATGCTCACTGACAATTTAAATTTGCCAGATTCTATTCACCTCTGGTGACCTGAATAAGTTTTTCTAGTTCATTAACTTTTCTGAAGACAGATTCAATCCATACAGGTGAATCTATATAGACACTTTCAAACAACACTATCATTTTTCCTCCCGTGTCAACTCTTTCTCTCAAATGAGCAAAGATATGAATTTTAGCTTTTAACATTTCCTTTCACCAATCCTAAAACATCAATGCAGTCAAAACAGTTGATCCATATATTTTAATCTTACTGTCACACTTACAATATTCCAGCGAGATGTTAAATATGTAATAAATTCAAACCATACCGATCTGAAACCATTCCCTCTGCAATTTCACAGACGAGAACAAAGAGGAGTATAAATGTAAGAATCCATCGTAAACTGTGTCCAGGGAAGTGCAACCATGTGTTATGGTGGATCTGAACCTTTGAACTTTGGCTTCCCCAACCTGAAATTGAAAATTCAATTTATTCTTAGAAAATAGATGAAAACAGAACACAAAATTTGAAGAAAACATTGAAATATGCTTTAAAAAGCAAATTTGATTTTGGTGGATTGTGTAAAGCAAACAATATCAGAACAGCCTCTCATTATACATCTCTCATTTTCATTCAAATTGATTTCAACAAAATAATTGAGAGAAATTAACAATGGGTGGTATCCAATATACTCTGGTCCACTTTACTCTGGTGCTCAAAATCAAAATTATCACCATTAATTCTAAACTGTATATTACATATATTGGCTTAAATATGCTTTTATTTTGATCCATGATTATTTTAAGAATGGAGTATTATGACCTACTGGCCCCAAGTGTTCAGGAAATGTCCAGTTGATGTTAGTACTGGACAAATCAGATTCCCAATAGAAGTGTGGCTGAATCTACTGAAACATAAGTACACAATGTTGCAGTCTTGTTTTAGCAATAAGACAAAACAAAAATTTATTAACAACAGAAAAAAAAATGGAAGTGAGAGGATAGAATTGAAAGAGATTGGTAAGAAAATGGTGCTGAGGAAATTAATAGGGTTTAAGACTGACAAATCACCAGGGCCGGATAGTCTAAATTCCACATGACTAAAGAATGTGGCTCTGGAAATACTGGATGTTTTGGTGGTTACCTTCCGCAATTTCATATAGCAGGTCCTACAGATTGCATGGGGCAAATGTAACCCCACAATTTAAAAAGGAAGGTAGGGAAAACACAGAATTTCAGGCCAGTCAGCCCAACATCAGTAGTGGGGCAAATGCTAGAGTCCATTGTAAATGATGTGATTAAAGACCATTTGGAAAGAATTCTTCGGATTTGAAAAAGCTCCCAGCATGGGTTTATGAAAGGCAAACTGTACCTAACAAATCTCCTGTAGTTTCTTTTTAGGATGCAACTCATCGATGAATTGACAAAGGGAGAACCCGTGGATGTGGTGCATTTGGATTTTCAGAAGTGTTTTCCTTTTTAAAATGGTTGTGGGCAAAGTGAAAACACATGGAATATGTGTAATATATTTTTGGTACAGTTTGAGAAACAGAAACATAGAAAATAGGAACAGGAATAGGACATTGGATGGCAGACAGAAAACATAGAATGGAATAAATTGATTTTTTTTCTGAGTGGCATTTGGTTGGGCACTAGCTATTCATAATATATGCAAATGACCTGGATGGAGGAACCAAATGCAACACAAAACTGGGTGGGATTGTAGTTATGAGGAAAATGCTAAGAAGCTCCAAGTTAGACAAGTTGAGTGGGTGGGCAAACACATGGCAGATGCATTTAAATGTGGGCTAAATGTAAATTTGTACATTTTAATGTTAAAACAGAAAGGTGTGGTATTATTTAAGTGGTAACATATTGGGAAATGTATATGTACTGAGAGATCTGGGTTTCCTATACACCAGTCAGTGAAAATACATAGGCAGGTGCAGCAAGCAATTAGAAAGGAAAATGGATATTGGTCTTCATTGTAAGAGGATTTGTGTTCAGAAGTCAGGATGTCTTTCTGCAGTTATAGAGCCTTTGGGGAATCGACACCTTGAGTATTGCATGTTTTGGTCTCTATACCTAAGAAAGGATATATTTACCATAGAGGGAGTACAGTGGAGGTTCACTAGGCTGATACCAGGGATGGCAGGACTGTCCTAGGAGGGGAGATTAGTTCAACTAGGCTTCTCTTCACTTGAGTTTTGGGATGAGTGGGGAACTGACTGAAACATAACATTCCAACAGGGCTGAACAGACACACTGCAGGGAAGATGCTTCCCCCAGCTGCAGAGTCTAGAACCAAGAGAAACAGTCTCAGGATTTGTGGTAGATCATTTAGAACAGAGATAAGGAAACAGTTTTTCATTCAAAGGATAATGCAACTGTGGAATTCTCCACCACATCAGGCAGTGGAAGCCAGGTGTTTTTTTTTTAGATTTTAAAGGCTTCAAGGGGTATGGGAAGAAAGCAGGAATATGGCATTGAGATACAGGATCAGCGATGATCATATTGAATGGCGAAGCAGGCTCAAAGGGCAGAATGGCCTACTCCTGCTCCTAATTTCTACGTTTCAAATGAAGATAAATATGAGAGGAAATCACTCTATTTCATTAGCACACAGATTCAATGATTTTAAACAGACAACAGAAATAACCAAAGCGTGGTACTACTTACAACACCGCTGCAATTCTAAGAACATCCAGTACTGCACCAGTTCATTTCTGAGACAGATGTGTCTGCTTGTTTCAAAACTTTGATGGCTGGATGTGATTAAAATTTTACCTCATCTGATAGAACTGTAGATAAGTCTATCTTAATTATTAATACATTTATGAATTAGTTTCCTTACAGTGCAATACTATGCCTGCAGCTCCTCTTTTCTTAAACTTCAAAATCTTAACTTTAATTCTTTTCCACCAACTGAGCCCCCACACTTTGGTCTGAGACTAATAATAACTTCTTGCTCGGAGATCATTTTATTACTTTAAAATATTTTTTTTTCTTAGAAATGCCACTTAGCACATGTTACTCAAGTAAAAGACTTCTCATCACTTTGGAACTTATTATATGCTTTCCTCTTGAATGACTTTCCCGCATCACTCTGGAAAGTTCTCTCCCTAGGAACTCCAGGCAACTCCTCTTCCTTGGAATGATGGGTATTGTAGTTTTGTTTGTTTTACACAAAAGCCAATTGTCAACTCCAAACACACCCCACCTCCAATTCAGATCTCCAAGAACGCAAACTCACAGCAAGTGATATCAAAACACACACATGCACACACATTTTATATATACCTTGGTGTCATCACAATAGAAAATTGAGGATAAATAAAATGGGTGGTATAGTGGATCAATGGTTAGCACTGGACCTCACAATGCTAGGGAACCAGGTTCGATTCCAGCCTTTGGTGACTGCGTGGAGTTTGCACATTCTCCCCGTGTCTATGTGAGTACTCCATTTCCTCCCACAATCCAAAGATATATACATTCGTTGGATTGACCATGTTAAATTGCCGATAATATCCAGGGATGTGCAGACTAGGTGGATTAGCCATGGCAAGTGTTGGGTTACATGGGTAGGGGGCTGGGTTTGGGTGATGGTCTTTGGAGGGTCGGTGCAGACCCGATGGGCCAAATGGCCTCTTTTCACACTGTAGGGATTCTAGATTCTATGTAGCCCATCTTGGATTGTCCATTTGATGCAAGTTGACTGCATCATGGAAGTCTCACACTCCATTCACATGGAGCCATGCTAGCTTAGGATATGTGACTACCATTACTTTATTTCACACCAGAAAGGATTAATATCTATTAGCTTACTGAGTTACTTTGCCATAACATGTAGACAAAAAATGGTCATTTAAATAAACCTTTAGTTTCCTTCTGACAGATCAGTTTCATTTATTAATTTACAGATACGATGTGCATTTTATTGACCAGTTAGTATTAATACTGCTTTAATTAATTAGTAAAATTAACCAAATAATAATTAATTATTGTTATATTTAGTTTGTCATTTGTCTACCAATTGGAAAAGTAACTTCATTCCTCCTGCCAGTCCTTTATTACACCCTGTGGGATACAATGTCTCAGAAAACTCTCCTCTTGATCAATGGAGATTGTCAAAACCTGCACAAACAATGTAAAGGAGCCCTTAACTATTGACCCTAAAGAATTTTGCTCAACATTCTCACCAGACGGCAGCATTAAGAGTGCTTCATTACCGAATTTTAAATTGATTCTTATCCACCGAAGCAAAACTCCTCAGGAAGGCTAAGTGAGTTCAATTGCAATGTGGTCCACAATCTAATTTGTCTACTTAATAAGACCATAAAGCCATGAGACACAGAAGCAGAAACGGGCTTTTGAGCTCATCAAATCTGCTGTGCCATTCAATGAGATCTTGGCTGATAATCCACAACTCTGCTTTCCTGCAAAGAGGGCAGACATTGTCTGTTACACCACTCCGATAGAGGCATCAGGCTGCAGCTACCCTGCCCCCAACACCTCCACCCCCCCAACAACCAGTTACCCCGCTGGCTATTTCTGCCCCCTCCCCCACTTCTAGATGAGACCCACATTGCTACTGGGTGTACCCCGCTGCTTGGCAGGCTTTCATCCCCCTCCCGACAGCTGGCAGCATCCCATCAGGCTCCTGTGTACAAATCAGTTACTGCTCAACCTAGTGGTGGCATTGTCGATAAAGGCAGCCCTTCCACCAGTGGTTCAATGAGAGCAGGCCTCTAATCTGTAGCCAGATGGTATTGTAAAGTGATGGTTAGGGCTCCCACTATTTCTCCTTTTCCTCATCAATCCAAGATATGAGTCGTCCAAACTCGCCATTTCAAAGATGCTAATTCATTTCAGACTTCTCTATATTTATCCCATCCTGTGTGACTTGGGCTGGTGATAAACCAATGCACCTGTGGCCCATGGTCTAAGCAGTAGAGGTCCCAGAGTTGGGAGAATCTGTTGGAGAAGCCCTGGTGAGTTGATATAAAGATCCTGCAGATGGTACACACTGCTGACACTGAGCCAGTGGTAAATGTCAAGAAGGTGAAGGAGGTGTAGGTTTAATCAAGTAGGCTCTCTTATTTTGGAGGGTGCTGAGCTTCTAAGTGTTGTTGGCATAGTACCCATCCAGAAAAATGGAGAAAATTCCATCACACTCCTGACTTGTGTCTTGTAAGTGCTGAAAAGGTTTGAGCATGCCATAGAATTCCAGTATCCAACTCGCTCTTGTAGATCCAATATTCATATGGCTGGGAGATAGCAAGAACTGCAGATGCTGGAGTCAGAGATAACACAGTGTGGAGCTGGAGGAGCGCAGCAGGCCAGGCAGCATCAGAGGAGCAGGAAAGTTGAAGTTTCGGGTCAGGGCCCTTCTTCATAAAATATTCATATGTTAAGTTTCTGGTCAGTTGTAACCACCAGGATGGTGATGGTAGAGGATTTGCCAATGATGCCATTAAATGTCAAGAGGAGGTGGTTTGACCCTCCTTGTTTTGAAGTGGTGATTGCCTTGCTCTTAAATTCCATCTAATCAGACCAAGCTTGAACATTGTCCAAATACTTCCTCAAAGTCAAGCAAGTCTTTTGCACCGTGTTTCTGGAATGTAACACTTTTTAGGAGCCCACCGCTTTACTGAGGTGTGGAAGAAACCAAATTGAACATTGCTGAGCAGGATACTGATGAGCAAGAGCACTGTGGTGACACTTTTCATCATCTGGTTAATAACAGAGAATTGGCTGAGGGGGCAGTAGTTAGCGAGATTGGATTTGTCCAGTTTGTTGTGAACAGGACATGCATGAGCAATTTTCAACTCTTTCATAGAGTCACACAGCATGGAAACAGGCCCTTCAGTCTAACTCGTCCATGCTGACCAGGTTTTCCAAACTAAATTAGCCCTATTTCTCTGCCTTAGGCTCATATCCCTTGAAACCTTTCCGATCCATGTACCTGTCCAAAGGTCTTTTAAATGTTGTAACTGTATCTTTATCTACCACTTCCTCTGGCTATATATGCATCACCCTCTGTGTGAAAATGTTGCCTCTCAGATCCCTTTTAAATCTTTCCCCTCTCACTTTAAACCCATCCCCTCTATATTTGGACTTCTCTACCCACAGAAAAAGACCTTAGCTATTCAGCTTATCCATTTCCCTCAAGATTTTATAAACCTCTATAAGGTCACCCCTCAGCCTCCTAGGCTCCAGGGCAACAAGTCCCGGCTTATCCAGCCTCTCCTTATAACTCAAACTTTCCAGTCCTGGTAACTTCCTTGTAAATTCTTTTTGCACCCTTTCCAATTTAATAACATCCTTCCCATGGCAGAGCGACCAGAACTGTATGCAATACTCCAAATGTCTTGTACAGCCGTAACATAACATCCCAACTTCTACTCTGACCAATGAAGGTATGTGTACCAAATGCCCTCTTCACCACCCTGAGAGTGAATTATACACCTGCATCCTTAGGTCTCCCTATACGACAACACTCCCCAGGGTCCTACCATTAACTGTGATCCTTCCCCAGTTTGTCTTACCAAAATGCAATACCTCGCATTTATCCGAGTTAAACTCCATCTGTCATTCCTTGCCCCACTGGCCCAGTTGGTGAAGATCCTATTGTAATCTTAAATAACCTTCTTCACTGTCCACTACATAACCAACTTACCAACCATACAAAATTCCAGTGGTGTAGCAGGACTGGGACAGCTGTGTTAGATCAACAGTTCTGGAACAATTAGGTCTTCAGCATTATAGTCAAAACAGTATAGGGCTCAAAGCCCTTGCTGCATCCCATGCATTTAGTCATTCTTGATATCACAGGCAGTGAATGAAATTCAGTGAAATTTGGCATCTACGATGCTAGGAATCTCAGGTAGAGTGTGGATCATCAATTTGGCACTTCTGCCTGAAGGCAGTTGCAAATGCTTAATTCTTGCCCCTATCACTTGCCTTTCAAGCCCCTGTGCCACGCTGTCATTCAATGAAATGATTGATAATCCGATTACACACTCAAATCTATATTCCTGCTCACCATGAGCTTTCAGCCCTTGCTAATTAAGAATCCATCTACTTCTGCCTTAAACATATTCAAGGATGTTGCTTCCACCACCTTTCATAGGTCATCGTAGAATCGCTACAGTGTAGAAGCAAGTCATTGGGCCCATTGAGTCCACACCCACCCTCTGAAGGGCATCTCACCCAGACCTACTCTATCCCTGTAGCCCCGCATTTCCCATGGCTAATCCACCTAGCCTACTCATCTTTGAACAACCATGGGAAATTTAGCATGGACAATCCACCTAACCTGCACATCTTTGGACAGAGAGGAAACAGGAGCCCCTGCAGGAAACCCACACAGTCACGGGGAGAATGCGCAAACTCCCCACAGACAGTCGCCCGAGGGTGAAATCAAACCTGGGTCCCTGGCACTGTGAGACAGCAGTGCTAACCATTGACCCATCATGCCATCCCTTCCTTTCCAGGAAGCAGGGTCAAAACACTCATGACCCTCAGAAGAAAAAGCTTTATCAAGTTAGTATTTTATTTTGAACTGTTGCTGCTTGTGGTGTGCCCGTGACATTTTTTATTGAGCTCGGGCAATTCCCTGTCTTGAGGCAATGGTAGATAGAGTGAGGGATCGTGATGTTGATTGTGAAGTTTCAGATTGTGGTAGAAAACAATTCAGTTCCTGCTGACGCCTACAGTGTTTCACGGGTAAAAACCGAAAGAACTGCGGATGCTGTAAATCAGGAACAAAAACAAAGTTGCTGGAAAAGCTCAGCAAGTCTGGCAGCATCTGTGAAGGAGAAAACAGAGTTAACGTTTCGGGTCCGGTGACCCTTCCTCAGAACAGTGTTTCATGGATGCCCAGTTTTGAGCTACGCTAGCGGTGCCTTGCAAAGTGATGGAGGTCATCCTCATTCACGTGCTGGAATTGCAAAATGTTAACCCTGACTAATACTGTCATGGGCAACTGAAAACAACAAATGCTGGAGATCACAGCGGGCCGGGCAGCATCCAGGGAGAGACAGCAAGCTAACGTTTCAAGTCTAGATGATTCTTCATCAGAGCTTCATCTTGGGCAAATCTGTTTGAAGCAGGTAACTTGCTAAAACTCAGGCCAACTTGGGGGTGGGTTTCTCTTACCACCTGCCACAAGTCCAGTCCGGCAGCTAATAAATACAAAAGCTAGGTAAACAACCACTATGACAGTATCACTTATGGTCTTAGGGAAAGCAACACCAAGGCTACAATTGTTAATACTATCGTCACTGATCATTCCAACATCATAAAACTGCTTCTGATATACCTAATGTATTTTCAATATCTCTGGAAAAATAGCCTTTATCAACATCAAATATAGGAGTATTCATTTATTAGACAGCCACATCCTTAACACTAATATTAATAACACCTCCTCACACTCCACTGCAAAATAACAGATCAGGTTTCTTTTATGGTGCAACAGTGAAATATTTTTAAGTATGTTCAGATGGTAAATGATTCATTGTATGGATTTGTGAAGGCTGCCTGTGAGTACAATTTTTTGCAATCATCATAATCCCTCAATTCAAGATCTAGGGATAATTATTAATTCACTCAGGAGAAAGCAAAAGAACCCAAATTAGAAATGGCATAAGTCTTCTGCAGAAAACCATCAAGGAATAGAGGATTAAAGAACTTTGGTTAGACAGTTTAGATGATTTCCTTGGACATATTTGACTTCTGGTGACTGTCTCAATCCTCTTTCAGTTTTAGACAACATCTTTCATCCTTAGTTATTGGTATCAAGAAGGAGACAAGACTTTCCTCAGAACTAGTAGGCTGTTCATAGAAAGTGGTTTTGAACAAAGAAAAAAAAATAGAAAATAACCTAGGACTATGATATTAAATATCACTTGATAGAATAAGAATCAAAAATTTTCATTATGATCTCTTCTAAAGTAATCACAAATTTTGTTTTGTTATTTTAAGTAACCTCATACCTACACAGGATCTGATTAAATGCTTCTTGTTCCTGTAATGATTGGAACGAGGTCAGCCAGATGGACCTCAGAATATGAGTTCACTGAATTGGAGCTGTTAACCTGATCCAATCCGGTAACCCTGGCTGATACACATAAACAGGAGTGACGGAGGTTCTGCTCACTCTGAGACTGGGCTCTGAGGGAGCTGGATCAGTGTCAAGTAGTATTCATATCTGAATAAAGGGTGACTCAGTAATGGCATACTGGCCTCTGTGGGGTCATTTCAGTTCATACATGATTTTGTTGCAATAAATTGATTGTTATGCTCATGATCCAATGTGTTTAGGGAAATTCATCATATTCTTAGTAAATTAAGACTACAGGGACAGTAGCTCGAATCCAGCACCCTTTGGCCGTGTCAGATCTTGTGTGTTCCCAGGTTTGATAAAAGCACGGGTCTCAGTCATGCACCTGGTCAAATTCATGGTCCATCTAAAGCTAGTTCAGGAGTCTGGAACTCCTCAAGTGCACATATGATAAATGCGAAAACAGAAGTTGATGTTATCGATCAGAAAGGTCAAGAGAAGCAGTGATCAAGAAAAACAACAGATGAAAAATGACAGAAATTGAGCTTACGATATAATTCCTGCACCTTCATTAGGAATAACAGTTGGAGATTCACAATGGACTTCAATTGTTGATACAGCTGCAGAGCTTCTGTTATCTCAGAAGAGAGTACAAGCCGTTCGTAAGTGCCATCTCCTTATGTAAAACCGCTGTGAAACTGACTAGTTATTCCAATAACAATATTCCAGCGTTAGGTGAAGTTAGTGTTGGAATGGGATATAATGAGGCACCCTTTCCATGCCATTGGTCAAAATAGATGGGAACGAGGTGTCCTAGATAGGAAGAAATTGGCTTAAGATAATATAGTTAAACTAGTAGGGCTCAGAATGAGAACCTCAGAAATGTTCATAGAAAGTGGTTTTGAACAAAGAGAAAAAAAAATAGAAAATAACCTAGGACTATGATATTAAATATCATAAGCTGGCCTTAGAATTGCTGTCACTGTTTCAAGATTTCATTTTTCACCACTGAGTTACCTGTGAATAATATAAGTGACACATCAGTATCTGCCACAGAAATTAGCAAAGACACTCAACGAAGCATTGCTCAGTAAAGTACTCAATTATGTCATGAATGGCTGGCCTAACAAGTGATGATGTTGAGGAACTGCAGAAGTATTTCACACTTAGAAATGAACTGCGTGTACATCAAGGCTATCTCCTGTGGGGTTAAAAAAAACATTATTATGTCAGGGTTTAGAGAAAGATGGTTGTAGCAACTTCATCCAGACAACCCAGGGATAATATGTAGTCAGAAGTTATTTTTAATACCCAAAAGACTGTTAGATATATTGAAAAGATGATGGTGTCTCAGAATGAGAAATGATCCACCTAAGGTTCCTTTCATTTATCAAAGAAAGGCTGCTCAATGCCACTCAGTCACATGCTCCCCTGATGTCAAGAATAGTCACTCTCACCTAACCACTAGACTTCAGCTCTTTTTCCATAATTGGACTAAGGCTGTAATGAGGTCAGGACTAAGTGACACTGGTAGAACCCAAATAGAGTGTCAGAGAGTAGGTTTTTGCTACGTAAGCATTAGCAATGTTGAGAAACCATTCTCTTGCTTCGGTGATGATTGAGAGTAGAATGAAGGGGCAGTAATTGGCTTGGGTGGATTTGTTCTGCATTTTGTGGACAGGACACATCCAGGCCATTTTCCACATTGTCATCTAGATGCCTGTGTTGTCACTGTCCTGGAACAACTAGGCTAGGGCCATGGTTAGTACTTGAGTAAATGTCTCCAATACTACTGCTGGAATATTGTCAAGGCTGTAAGCCATTGCAATATCCAGTGCCTTTAGCCATTTCCGGATAACAAATTAAGTGAATCAAATTGGAGGAAGACATCATCTGTGATGCTGGGGACTTTGAAAGGAGGTAGAGATAGATGATCTTCACAGCACTTCTGATTGAAGATTGTTGCAAACACTTCAGCCTTATGTTTAGCGCTGATGCGCTGGTCTCTGAGAGATTCCGCTTGGTTGTTTAACTGTCTGCCATCTTTCATGACTGGATGTGGCAGGACAACTGAACTTCAATCTGAAACATGACTTGTGGGTTCACTTAGCAATATATGGACCATAACAAATGCAATAAATGCTGGAGAAACTCAGCAGGTCTGGCAGCATCTGTGGAGTGAACGCAGAATTAACGTTTCAGGTTCAGTGATCCTTCTTCAGGACATATATGTACCATGTTGTTTCCACTGCTTAGCATATTTCTGACTCAATACATTCCAGGTCACCAGGCTGGTATCTCATTTTTATGAATAAAGAGTTGTCCTATAATGCAGTAGTTGCATTGTTGTCTGACCTCGCTCTATAGAAAATCACATTGTAGGGAAATTGCTAAGCCTGTACAGCAGGAAGTTTGCGTTATCCAAACAGCTTCCACTATTCATCAATCACGTTTCAGCCAATTTGTGTTACCAAATCAAAGTGATATAGCAGAACGACCTGTGCCTGATACTGCTCATGGCATACTCTCCTGCACTCCACATTAAAGCAAAGTGGCTTAATGACAATGCAAAGAAAGGAATATGCTCAGGAATGAGATTACAGGCATGGCTTGAATAACTATACCACACAGAATCCCTACAATTGGGAAGAAGGTCAGTCAGCCCATTGAGTTCACACCAACCCTTCGAAAGGCATCCCACCCAGACTTACTCCCACCCCACCCTGCACTTCCCATGGCTAACCTACCTAACCTGCACATCTTTGGACTGTGGCAGGAAACCAGAGCACCTGGAGGAAACCCACACAGACACAGGGAGAATGTGCAAACTCCACACAGACAGTCACCCGAGGGTAGAATTGTACCCAGGTCCCTGGTGCTGTGAGGCAGCACTGCTAACCACCGAGCCACCTTGCCACCCCACATGAGCTGCAGAGACTCAAAGGCAGATCACCTCCAGCTCATCATCAGCAATTATGGATGGGCAATAAATACAGGCTTTGCCAATGATATTCACATCCAATGAACAAATAAAAATTCTGCTGCTCCTGTGGATCTGCAGTACATCATGGGTCCCCAGATCTGAACTGTTTGATCTAATCTAAACCTTTGCTATACCATAAAACAATGGAGACTGTCTGCAATGTGAAGAATTCTGTCTCCGCAAGGAATGTGCATAGATCATTGTCGCAAATACTGGCCTGGACAATGTATCCACGTCATTTAGGTGGCTGAAGAAGGTTCAAGGAGATTTCTGCCTTGTGTTGCTTTCCTCACACTCATGATTCGCTTATACATCCTTCAAGACTGGGCCAGCTCCGGCATTAAGGTTGCCCCCTGCACGCACCGCTCCCCCGCCCCCCCCAACCCCGCACCCCCCAGTGTACATTCTCTGCACTTGCTACCCCCTCAGGTTCTTCCACGTAGCACTCATTCCTTACTTTTAGAGCCTGTCCACCATCCATATGGTAAAAATCAGGAGTGTGATGGAATATTCCAACACTTGCCTGGATGGGTGCAACTCCAACAACACTTATGACACCATCCAGGACACTGAAGCCCTCTCGCTTGATGTCCCATCCAGGACCTTCAACATTACAACACTATAAAGTGTCAGTAGTGTGTACCATCTGCAAGATACATTGCAGTAACTCAATAAAGCTCCTGCAACAGCATCTTCCAAACCTTCAACCTCCACCATCAAGAACGACAAGGGCATCAGATGCCTAGGAACACTAACACTTGCACAAGTTCCCCTCCAAGCCACTCACCATCTTGACTTGGAAGTATATCCTAGCCCTAAACCTAATCTTTTACTATTGCTGAATCAAAATTCCTTCCAACAGTACTTTGAGTGTCCCCAAGGGACTGCAGCGGCTCAAGAAGGCAGTTCACCAACACCTTCTCCAGAGCAACTGGGGATGGGCAATAAATGTTTGTCCAGCCAGCAACATCCATATCTTATGAACAAATTTTTCAAAAATCTAGTTAGAGATAGGGCAATGCCAAGGAGGAATTTGACAAGAAGGATGAGAGTTTTTAAAATCCAGGCACTGCTTCACTGTGAGAAACTGAAAGTTAGAAAGCACAAACATGATGGCTGAATGAGACTTGGTGTGGGAAAGGCTATAGGCATCAAGGTTTTGTGTGGGTTCCACAGAGTACAAAGGTAGCTGATTAGGAGTATCCTAGAGTCAGCCTCAACAATTTCAATCCCTCACTCTTCAAGCTCATTTTGCAGCTCCCATTCCCACTCACTCATTGGCCTCCCCTATGAACCCTGTGAAGACACAGATGTGGAAGCGATCCTGCATTCAACACTCATGAACTCCATGAGAAAGAGAAACTGAGCTTCAGTATTCAAAGCTTTCTCCACTTCCTGAACCTGTGATGATTACACAGCTTAAGATTCACTAGGAAAGGAACTCAAGAATAAACAGATGACACTAAAATTGAATTGATACATCTGAAAGGTGTAATACAACCATTGCTCAATGAATTGCTATGTGACTGTTTGGAATATCTTGTTATTGATAAGGCACCAAGGTGTGTTACATATAAGACAACCTTAAAATTTACTTAATGTTTTAATCCCTTTTTCTTGTTAATGCAGATCCCAACATTCACAAGAATTGCTAAACCTTGGGGAAAATTTAATCCTAACCCACTCACAGGGATAATGAAGTCAGAGAATGGGGTGAGGTCTTTGAAATAAAGCATTTAGCCTTTCTTACAGCTTGACTTCTGCTGGTCACCTTTGCAACTATTTATCAAAATGGGATGGATGGCATTCCCACCCGAAGGAGGAAGGAGCCTCAAATTTATTTTCTTCTGAGTTCTTGTTCCATCAGTGGGATGGCAACGAATTTCAGCTTGAATCTTAACTATCCATGACTTCCTGGACATTCTGAAGCAGGTTAGCATTGTAAGTAGGGGAATTGCGAGGGGCAAAAAGAGGCCCCCGATATAAGTTTTACCCTCCAGACATCACAGGAATGGCTACAGCCATCCATTTAGAGGCTCTCCTTCCTCTTGTCTCCCACAAGCTGCTCCAGAAACCCCCAACCCACCAAATACCTGTCCTGGAACAAAATTTGCTCTGTTACTAGGTAGGAGAATACAAACTGGGTAGCTCCTGGCTGCCCAGCTGCTCACAGCAGACCAGTGGCACACTGAGGCCTAAGAACTACAATACCCCAGGCATAAAATCTAGGCCATCTTGTTTACTTTGCACCAATCTTCTCCTCTTGCCTGCACAAACCCTCTGGCAGTTAAAGTGCCTTTATTTAGAATTATTCCTGGCAGAGCTGTTAAATCAAATGTTACTGTGGCCCTGACTGTATATTAAACTGATGGAGACTACTCCCTCATGCCGTTCATTTCTGAAGGAAATGAAGAATGTTATCTTTTTTCACAAGTAGACTAGTGCATGGTCTGTTTAATGATCCTGGCTTGAAAATAGTGACCCAATACAATTTTGATAATTATACACTACTTTTCCAGTCTGCTTCATGCCAAGACACGTCTTTGGGGCTTCCAGACTGCTGCTGCAGAATCCCAAATATTCGCCTTGACTCGTATTGCCTGTAGCTTGTGTGGGTTTCCTTTGGGAGGTTAACAACTGGGAATGAAAACAACTTTCTCATACTCTGAATATTGATACCCAAACTAACCTCTAGAGCAGATTCAATGACATAGGCATCATATTTTTTCATTCCTTTTAAGTTTGTGGTTTCTGATCTCTGAAGCACTGTCCAAGTTAAGAGACTTCTTCCTCCTCAGTCTTTAATTGCTATCCTACCCTGTTATGAATGATCAGTCCATGTTTTAGCTTATAAAGCCTCAAATCAAATCACCTATAACTTTATCATTCCATTACTTCCAGTCTTCACTTCCATCTCACATTTCCTACATTGCAAACAGACTTCACTTCAAAAGTACTTGGGGTCAATGCAGAGCTTTCAGCAATCCTGAAATGTGAAAGGTGCTATGTAAACATGATTTGCTCTTATTGAGCAGCCATGTTTTGGACGAGTATCAGGCATGATCTTTCCATTGTAGTTGTCCAACTGTCTGACATAACTCCAGGAGACTAGGTAAGAGCTCACTCCTGCTGTACCAGCTTTCCCACTCAGTCAGACATGGCAGGAATATGAAATACACCTGCCCAATATGGGTGGCTACAAGCTAACTGAGGAACAAATTGATGGGTATGCATCACTGGCACTTACTGCCTACAAGGGTGGTACGGGCAGAAACCTTCAGAACATTTAAGAAGTACTTAAATGTGTAGTTGCGGTGCCAAAGCATACAAGTGCTAGAGAATGGGTTTCAAATCGTTAGCTGCTTGTTTTGACCAGCACAGGCTCGATGGGCTGAAGGGCCTGTTTCCATGTTGTAGATCTCTATGAATCTACCACCTGATATCATTTCCAGAATTTGCAGCTGAACAATGCTGGTACATTCCTTGGCAGGAATGTTGCTACAGTAGCAGTGTAATGATTGGAAACAGGCGAATCTTATTGACTATGAGATCCTTGATTGGGACTGTTAACCTGGACCAAGCAAGAAGCCCTGGCTGACTAATATGAACAACAGATTCAGAATCTGCTCACTATAGCAACTGACTCCGAGCTGGCTGGCTACAGTGTGCACATGTAAATAAAGGATGACTACGAGCCTCTGTGCAGTTATTTCAAGCAAAGGGAGCATTTTAAAATTTGAAATCGTCTGTGCAATTGATCACAGAGCAAATGCCTGTTTTGTCTGAGAGAAATAAATGACTTTCTTACCCTTATCTGCACCGTCCTGACAATCTCAGATGCAATCAATTTAAGTGCCACGAGGCATACCCCAACCATCTTCCATCTGTAATCAGTTGTGTTGCAAGAACTCTGTTTAAAATATGCCTAACACTTGAACCCATAAGATTCCATTGGTTGGGCATGAAGAAGGACAGAGGCCAAGTATCCTGTTAGATTTTGCCAGCATTACTTGAAAACTCAAAGAACGTGTCTGACCTATCCAAATCAAACCATTGCTAATAAACTGTGAAAATAGACAGTGGCACAATTCCCTTCAAATCCACAGCATGTTTCGAATCAGTAAATGATACTGAACATTAAAATAGGCTTCATGCACATTCAACTATTTTACTTAGAGAAACCAGTCCAAAAATGTGCAGGCTAGGCGGATTGGCCATACTAAATTGCACATAGTGTCCAGGGATGTGTAGGTAGGTGCCATGGGAAATGTGGGGTTACAGGGATAGGGTAGGGGGCTGGATCTGGGTGCGATGCTCTTCAGAGGGTCGGGGTGGACTTGGTGGACCGCATAGCCTGCTTCCACACTGCAGGGAGTCTGTGATTCTGTGTATTCTTGAGGAATCCTATTAATGAACCAGAGTCAAGTGAATAAATAATTTTATACATGATCTAAATTCAGGAAAGGAGTTGAACAATGTTGGTTATCAAAACCATTCTCGTAGTTGCTTAAGTGACTTACACAGTAGAACATGTTTGTTTTTCTTTTAATGGAGTATTAAAAGAGACCAGCTGGACATCTACTATGTAGATGTTGCCAGGTATGGAAGGTTTGAGTTACAAAGAAAGCCTGGATAGGCTGGGACTTTTTTCACTGGAGCGCAGGAGGTTGATAGGCGACCTTATAGAATTTATAAAATAATGAGGGATATAGATAGAGTTAACGGTAGTTGTCTTTTCCCTAGGATGGAGGATTTCAAGACTAGGGGGCATATTTTTAAGGTGAAAGGAAAGTGATTTAAAAAAGACATGAGGGGCAAAGTTTTTACACAGAGGGTGGTTCACATGTGAAATGAACTTCCTGAGGAAGTGGTGGATGTGGGTACAGTTACAATGTTTAAATAGCATTTGGATAAGTACATGAATAGGAAAGGTTTGCAGGGATATGAGCCAGGAGCAGGCAGGTCAGATTAGTTTGGTTTGGGATTATGGTTGGCATGGACTGCTTGGTCCAAAGGGTCAGTTTCCATGCTGTATGACTCAATGATCCAGTTATCAGGTCACATTTTATGCATACTTATTCTAGAAGCAGTTCAAGGTTTTAGTCAAAATGCTTTAAAATTCTGTATGTATCATTATCCAATGACTGTACTTGAAAAGTTCTAGCATATAAGTCACAGAAACAAAAAAAAGTAACATTTCCTACAAAGTAAATTTTACATGAAAATATCATACCTAATCACTTTTTTAAACATGATTATACTAAAAAGCATACTAAAAAGTGAGGGCTTTGGGGGAAAAAAAAAATCCTATATTTACATAACCTCTTTCATGACCTCAATGCTTAACACCCAATAATGAGGAGCCCTTTCTGCAATGTAGGAAAGGGGTAGCCATTTCTGTACAAAAAGCACCCACCAACAGCAGTGTGATAATGGGTCATACAATATGCTTTTCTACTCATGTTGGTTCAGGTGTAGATTTCAGCCAGGACGCCAGGCAGGATCCCTGCAATCCTCCTCCCTCTAAGCCCCCAACTCTTCTGCAAAACTGTGCCCCGTGCTTCTTTTACAACCAGCTGACAGGTTAGACAGGGCCATGGCTCTCAAAGCAGGAACCATGCAGCACTCCCTCAGCACCGTTCTGGAGAATTTGTTTAGATTTTTTGTTAATGACTTCTCTGAAGTGGAACTTGAAACTTTGACCTCTTAAGGCAGCTCAGAAGTGTGAATGTGACTGGAATAGCTAAAAGACCCAAAAAATATAAACAGCACTCATTTAATCAAATCTGTTTTTTTTTCTCTCTGCAAGCATGCATAGACCACACAGCCTTTTTAAATTTAAAGCTTATGGTTGAGATGGACAGCATTGTATATATTGCACAGCCTGATGTAACAAGAAGAGCCTGGATTGGTAAATACTTGGGTGTCAGGGAATTGTGACCCTGAAAGGTATTGGTGAACCTGCTGGACGAATGTATGCAAATATAGTTTTGTATGTGTAAGAGAGGTCTTTGTTTTTTCTGGATAGAGTCAAACTGCAATGTTTATTTGTTACCTTTATATGCTACAGTACAGAATAGAACTGCGTTTGTAACTATGTATATACACTAAGGCTTCTTTTTGTGAATAAAGAATATTTTTGAAATTAAAAAAAGATACAATTCCGGATGGAGGCTCTCCAGGCTTCCTAGGCAGCTAGGGACACTGTCTTTAAGAGATCACACAGCGAAAGCCAGGTTACAAAGCACTCAATGCAGCCCAAAGCAAAGTGGCAAGAGATTGCAGCCGACCTGTCAAACCTGCTGTGCTGCGGGTGGATTCTTCTGGATTCCAGTTCTGTGGCCACGCCGGGCGACTGCGCTGCGTTAACAACGTTCGTGTACTCACCGATAAATAATATGGGGAAAGTGATGAAGAGCAGGAAGACATGGGGCACTAGATTGAGAGCATCCACGAAGCAGCCGTTGTTTAAGACGCCCCCGTCGACGTTGTAAGCTTCAGTGGTGTCATTTCCACAGAACGACAGGGCCATTGTCTTCCAGCAGCTCTGAATAACGCAAAAGGGGAAAACCGTGCTCCACTCAGCCACTGATCTTCAACCCATTCATTCCTCCTTAGTCCAGAAATTACACAGTAGCACAGCCCTGCTATTTATATAGCCATAGTGCAAATGACGTTCAGGGGAGAGCCACTACCGTGTCCCGCCCCCTCCTGGACTGAATACACACACACACCACACTGGTGCTATGCAAAAATCATAGTCTTTTGGAAACATACAAAATATTGCCTCGTCAACATCCACACGTCAATCCTGGCCGTTCTTTATTCATTGATTTGCAAATCATTGTATATCAGACATCACTTTACTTTCCCCCTAATGAATTCAGATAGCTCAGTCATGACACTTCATTTAGTTCATAGTAAGTGTCTAAGAGGATGTAGAATAATATTCCTGGTTCCCATCTCCAACATTTAAGTTGCGGATCAAGGAATTGCGTTTTAATATCTCCTAGGGAGCAGGGAGGTGGAGAACCATTTTCATAATTTTGAATAACCTAGCAACTATTTTAAATTAAATTTGGAATCGGAGGATTGTTACAGGACAGCAGACCATTCAGCCTGCCTGTCTGTGCTGATTTACTGAGGGGGGAATTCAGCAAGTGCCATTCCCACCCACTGTTTCCCCAGAACCCTAAATACACTTCTTTTTCAGATATTGATCCATTTCTTTCTTGAAAATCTCAAATCAACACGCTTCCATCTCATAGAGTCATAGAGAAGCACAGCACGGAAACAGAACTTTTGGTCCAACTTGTCCATGCTGACCAGATATCCTAAATTAATCTAGTCCCATTTGCCCGCATTTGGCCCATATTCCTCCAAATCCTTCGTATTCATATACCCATCCAGATGCCTTTTAAATGTTGTAATTGTACCAGCCTCCACCACTTCCTCTGGCAGCTCATTCCATACATGCACCACCCTCTGTGTGAAAAAGTTGTCCCTTAGGTCCCTTTTAAATCTTTTCCATCTTACCGTAAACCTATGCCTTCTAGTTATGGACTTCTCCACTCTGGGGAAAAGATTTTGACTATTCAGTCTATCCATGCCCCTCATGGTTTTATAAACCTCAATAAGGTCACCCCTCAGCCTCTGACACTCCAGGGAAAATAGCCCCAACCTATTCATTCTCTCCCTATACTCAAACCCTCCAACCCTGGCAACATCCTTGTAAATCTATCTGAACCTTTCAAGTTTCACGACATATTTCCTATAGCAGGGAGACCAGAGTTGAATGCAGTATTCCAAAATTGGCCAAACTAATCTCATACAGTACATTCCAGACCTAAACTATACGCTGTGTGGAAAAGTTTTTCCTTCTGTCACAATTTGCCAATTCCTCTAATTCTGTGCCCTCTATTTCTCAGTCCTTCCACCAACAACAGTCTCTGCCCAGCTACTTTGTCCAGACTCCTTATTGTTCTTGTGAATTCTTTCCACACTCTAATGCCTTCACATCTTGCTGAAAGTGTGGTGCCGAGAATTGAATACAGTGCTCCGTGTGAGGCCTAACCTTGATCTTTTACAGGTTTATCATAATTTCCTTCCTTTTGTACTCTGTAGTCCTGTTGATAAACCACAGGATGTCATGTAAGCTTTATTAAACATTCTCTCAACCTTCTTGCCAACTTCACTGTATTACGCACATATACAACAATGTTCCTTTGCTCCTGCTCCCTAGTTAGTATTGTGCCCTTTGTTTTACATTTTTCTCCACATTCTTCCTATTATAAATGAATCCCTTCTCAACATTAATTTGTATCTTCCATTTGTCCACCCATTCCATCAATCTGTCTGTCCTTTTGAAATTCCATACTATCATCTTCACAGTCTTCACAATATTGCCAAGCTTTGGACTGTCTGAAAATTTTGAAATTGTGCCATGGACACCAAGGTATTTAGTATAGATAAAAAAAATCAAGGATACCAGTCAAAGAGGAACTCCAGAATAAACTTCCCTCCAGTCTGAAAAAAAATCCATAAACCATTACTCTTTATTCCTTGTCAGGTTTGTTGTATGGCACTCTATCAAATACCGCTTGTCATTCCATGTACACCGCATCAACAGTATTACCCTCATCAACATTATTTGGCACCTCATCCAGAAACTTACACAAGTTAATTAAGTTTAACTGCCTCTCCTTAGTTAACCCACATTTGCCTGAGTGACAATTAATATTGTCACAGGTTATCATTTCCAAAAGCTTCCCCCACCATTGAGGATAAATTAGCTGCCCATAGTTGCAGGCTTATCTTTCCACACTTCCTTGAACAATTCACAGTTTCCCAGTTCTTTATTACCACATCCACATTCAAAGAAGAATCTGCTTATGACTAGTGCCTCTGAAATTTCTACCCTCACTTCCCTCAATCTTCTTGGATATAATCCAACCACTACCCTTTGATATTCAATGATGTTACCATCACTGAATCCCCCACAATCAACATCTTTGGGGTTACCATTGACCAGAAACTCAACTGGACTTGCCACATAAACGCAATGGGTACAAGAGCAGTTCAGAGGCTAGGAATACTGCAGCAAGTAACTCAGTTTCTGACTCCTATCGGCCTGTCCATCATCTACAAGGCACAAACCAAGGTTATAACGGAATAGTTGCTGTTTGCCTGGATGAGTGCAGCTCCAACAACAATCAAGAAGCTTGACACCATCCAGGACAAAGTAGCTGCTTGATTGGCACCACATTCACCAGCATCTATTCTCTCCACCACCAAAGCTCAACACTATCTACAAGACTCACTGCAGAAATGCACTAAAGATCCTTATACAGTACCTTCCAAATCCATGACAACTTCCATCTAGAAGGATAAGGGCAGCAGATATATGGGAACACACCAATTTCAAGTTCCCTTCCAAGCCACTCACCATCCTCACTGGGAAATATATCACCATTCCTTCACTGTTGCTGGTCAAAATCCTGGAATTTCCTCCCTAATGGCATTGTGGGTCAACCCATAACACATGGAGTGCAGCAGTTCAAGAAGGCAGCTCACCACCACCTTCTCTAGGGCAATTAGGGACAGGCAAATAATCCTGACCCAGCCAGCGATGCTCATGTCCCACGAATGAATAAATAAAAAAAATTCACCCTGCCCTAGTTCCTTATCAACTTAACGTAGAGTCTATCCAATATATCATCCTTATTTATTTTAAACACTCCATACACTTAAATTGCTTCTTTCATTATAACCAACAGAACATCATCTTCCTTGGTAAAGACAGAACCAAATATTAATTTATTACCTAAGCTATGTCTCTTGCTTCCATGCTAAATCCCCTTGAGTGTCCCTAATCAGACCCACACCTGCTTTTACCATTCTTTTACTCTTTAGAAATTTATGGAAGACTTTTGAATTCCCTTTCATGTTAGTTGCCACTTTCTTCTTGTAATCTCTCCCTGTTTCTCTTTGTCTTTTCAATTTCCCTCTGAACTTACCATATTCAACCTGGCTCTTGATTGACTTATCTATATGATATTTGCCATAAGCACACCTTTCCTTATTTATCTTAATGTCTGTCACTTTTATCATTTATGGGTCTCTAGATTGTTTGCCCTATCTTATGGGAAGAAATCTTGACTGTGCCCTATCTATCTTTTGTTTAAAGGTACTCCAATGTTCAGGTATGGTTTTGACTGACAGCATTTGAATCCAATTTCTCTGAGCTGGTCCTTTTCCTTTTCCATAGCCAAAATAAATCAAACGAGACAATGATCACTGTCCCCTAAATGTCCCTTGATCAACTTGGCCCACTTAATTCCAAATAACCCATTCCAGCAAAGCCTCCCTTCTCATTGGCCTGGAATTCTACATATTTCTGCAGAAATTCTACTGGAACGTTCTAGGAACTCTTGACCCTGTTTGCCCTTTCACTACTTTTGTTCCAGGCTAAAGTGCTTTCAAGATGATGGCAGAGTAGGGTTCCTGAGCTAGAGTTTGTCTGCTCTGACTACTTTCTTCTTCTTTTCTCGCTTTTAAGTCCTTTCTCTCTAATTACATTCTGCAGGAAGCTCGGAAATGGAAGCAGAGGCGGCATCGGCAGCAGCTGGGAGCCCAGAGCGGGGACTTTGGAGTTTAGCCACGTGGCAGTCGGCGGCATCAAAGAAACGGCTGGAGGACCAGATGGCAGTAGGTAGCGAGACGGCAGCGTGGAGGTGCAGAGCTTGAGAGATTGAGCCCAGTGCGGGAGAGAGAGGATGGCAGTCAATGGCGAGACAGGAGCGTGAAGATGTGGGAATTGAGAGATTGAGCCTGGCATGGGAGAGAGATCAAGCCCAACGTGAACTGACTGCAGGCCTATAGCTAAAGGAGGACTGTAATTTGGAACTTTTAACTTTATTTCTAATTTACTACTTTATACTGACAAGAACTGTAATGTTGAACTTTTAGCTTATTTCCTTATTTTTCTACTTTTTGCCTGAGATTTTGTACCGAGGTACCTTGTACCTAAGATGGTGACATTGTAAACTTTTCACTGTACTCCTGTATCCCTGAACTTGTGTACACGTGACAATTAAACTTAATTCCAACTCTAATTCTAAAGGCATCCATTGTAACTATTCTATCATTGTTGCAATTATCCTTGAAAATTTTGTTCCTCTTCATCTTTCCCGAAAGGCAGTGGTCTACAGACTACACTAAGCAATGCAATTGCTCCCTTTTGTTCCATAGTTCCCAACTTCTAAAATGGCCAAGATCCTGAGGTGATGACCCTTCCTTCACCATTTCTTGCTCAATTCCCAACGATAACAGTTTATATCTGCTGCAAAAGGGAGCTTGCTGAAATTTCACCATTAATATAATCATATCATTATAAAGGCAATTGGCAGAATGAATAGGGAGTAATTATCTGTTTTTTGATTGGAGTGTTGATAACCAAAGGACATAGATTTAGGTAAATTGACCATGGACCCAGGAGAAAATGAGCAACCACTTATTCTGGCCTTGATTCACTATGTGAAAAGGCATTGGACATAGATTCATTAGTAAAAAGGGAATCAGATAAATATTACAATCAGAGGAAAAAATACATTGCATGGTAATGAAAATTGAGGGAAGGATGAGATTAATTGGACTGCCCTTTGAAAGAAATACTAACGGGACATAAACAAAACACTGCAGATGCTGGCAATTTGAAACAAAAACAGAAAATGCTGGATATATTCAGCAGGACTAACAGTAGCTGTTGTGTGAGAAACAATGTTAACTTTTTAGGTTAGTGACCCTTTCTGCTTTGATGAAAAGACACCAGTGTTAAATATTGCATAGAAATGTCTACTCCCAGAGGTGCTGAGATTGGAGGTGGGGAGGTAGAAGTGCTGTTGTATGCAAAACCTAGTATCTTCCTGTCTCCATCAGGATTGGGTTCCCAGTGGGAAGATCTAAAATTGCCTTTCTCTCCCCACTGCTAATCAAGGCTATTAAACACCAGTGAAAGGCTTCAGCCTGTTTCCAATGGGATTGACACAACTGATAGTGGGTTTATTGCCATTCAGCATTCATGATAGCTGCTAACTTCTGGTTTCATTTGACTTGATTCATTGTGATCATGTGTACCTAAGTACAGTGAAAAGCTTTGTTTGTGAGTAGAACAGGCAGATCATAGTAGGCAAGGGCATACAGAGCATAGGGTGCTTGGACAGAGTGAGGCACACAGGTTACACTACAGAGGAGGTGCACAAAGCAAGATCAACAATAACAAGATCAGCATTATTTGAGGTTAGAGAGTCCATTCATCAGCCTAATAATGGCAGGGAAGAAGCTGTTCCTGAACCTGTTAGTGCGTTTGTTCAGGTTTCTGTATCTTCTGCCTGACAGAAGAGGTTGTAGGAGAGCATTACCAGGGTGGGATGGGTCTTTGATGATGTTGGCTGCCTTTCCACAGCAGCAAGCCGTGTAAATAGTCCATGGATGGGAGGTTGGCTTCAGTTATTGTCTGGGCTGTACACACCACCTTCTGTGGTTTCTTACAGACCTGGGCAGAGCAGTTGTTGTACCAGCCTGTTATGCACCTGGACAGTATGCTTGCTATGGTGCATCTGTAAACATTGGTGAGGGTCCTTATGGATATGCCAAATTTTCAGAACTGCCTAAGGAAGAAGAGGTGTTGTCGTGCCTTCTTGAACATTGCATCAATGTGTAAAGTCCAGGACAGGCTGTTGGTTATCATCACTCCTAGGAACTTAACACGCTCAACTCTCTCCACCCCTGCTCTGTCGATGTGGATGGGAGTGTGTTCTCTTGCTTTCTTTCTGAAGTCAATGATCAGTTCTTTAGTTTTGCCGACACTAAGAGAGAGGTCGTTATCATTGCAGCACGTCACCAAGCCCTCTATCTCCTTCCTGTACTCTGACTAGATTCTCACCTTGAACTGCTCCATGATCAAAAGTGATCAGTGCCTGATCTATGGACTGGACCTCAACCATGGCCATGCCTGTTGGGAACTAACCCACCTTTGCTTCCAATACTATTCTCCCCTGCCCTCCCACAATCTCGAACATGAGAAAATCCATACTGTACGTCAGTTTCCTTAATCCTGGCTCCTCTCCTGATCCTGGGAATCTGGGGGTGTGCTTTCAACAGCAACCACCACCTTTCTCCATGGTTCTGATGGGATCTACTTAGCTAACAACTTTCATTGGGAGTGACTTCCACCCCTGGGCTTCTTGAGTCCCTCCCTAATCGTATTGTGGGTCCACCTACAGCACATGGAGGGCCGTGGTTCAAGAAGTCGATTCACCACCACCTTCTCAAGAGCAACTAGGGAGGGGCAATAAATGTTGGCCTATCCAGTGCCATGTACATCTCATGAGAGAATAAAAAAGTCCATAGATTTGCCATAGATGCAGCAATTTACCTTCAAGAGGGGGCATCGAAATATCAAAATATTTCTGTGTGTTCACGTCTTTTCTGCCAGTTGGTGCTGGTCTTCTGTGTCTTGTTCTGGCGTCTGGCTTGCCTTTTGAAACCAAATTTTCTGTCTATGCCCGCCAACTGTCCTTTGATGCCACACACTTCGTAGATGTGAAGAAACATCTAACAACCTCTGGGTAGCTGACACCAACCTCATCTATGACAGTTCTTGCTGGTTTGGTTCATTTTGCTGTCCCCAGCATCAGTGTTGGGGTGGCACAGTGGCTCAGTGGTTAGCACTGCTGCCTCACAGCGCCAGGGACCCGGCTTCAATTCCACCCTTGGGTGACTGTCTGTGTGGAGTTTGCACATTCTCCCCGTGTCTGTGTGGGTTTCCTCCAGGTGCTCCGGTTTCCTCCCACAGTCCTAAGGTGTGCAGGTTAAGAGGATTGGCTGTGCTAAATTATCCTATAGTGTCCAGGGATGCACAGGCTAAGTGGGTTAGCCATGGGGAATGCAGGGTTACAGGAATGGGGTGGGTGTGGTTGGGATGCTCTTTGGAGGGTCGGTGTGGACTGGTTGGGCCGAATGGCCTGCTTCCACACTGGAGGAATCTATCTTACTCTATAATATGCAATTGACATTGGCCTGTTGCGATGGCTTAATGGTGATGTCTATCTTCAAACAAGGCTTCAATAGTGTGGCCATTTCTCTTGCCCAGAAGATCTTTCCTAAAGACCTCCTATAGCTTAAATTGAATATCTATCACACTCATGCCCTTTGCAGCAGCATCCTGTGACAAAGTCATCAGTAGACCCTTGGCATTTATGTCTGTATGACATGAGTTGGATTCTGTTAATCCAGAAATTAATTCATGCCTTGATCTGGTCTTCAAGTACTCTCCAGATCTTTTCTGAATCTGTTTTATCATTCTCTGAAAGATTACATTTATTTATTCCACGAAATCTCTCCTTGTAATAGCAAGTAAATTTTCAGAGATGCCTTCTTGGGATTATATATTACTTGATCTGTGAAGTAAAGCAGGATATGTTCCTTAAAGAGTTGTAATCTTGTAATGATATCACCTGCCACCCAATCCAACTTTAAATGTTTACTTTCCATTTCTTGTTGAAGCTTTTTTTAGTTGAAGTAGTGTGCGGTTCTTGTTTGCTCCTTTCTTTTACTTGATTTTTTGTTCAATCTGTCCATTTCCTCTCCTTTTGCTCTTCCATTACTTTACTTTTCAATGTTGCAGTTCCTTTAATGATTGTTGACATCTCAGGGACTGTGTCTTTGAGAAAGTGGTGGCAGGTTACTCCCATGAAATGGTGTTCATGCCAAATACGGAGTGACGTTCTCACTGAACAATCCTCCCGTAAGCTTCTTCATTTCAGAAAATCACCTTTTAATGGCTAAAAAGTCATTTTATTTTTAACAAGAGGGTGTTGTGTTTAACTGGATGTAGGTTTTGCCTGCTCAGTTTACTTTTAAGCCTGAAAGCAGTCTGATAATTTTTTGTATAAAAGAAGTGCAGGAATTTTGACTGGATAGGACTTGAAGTTGAGAAGAGCTTCCTGACTATTTAATTTGTACATCTGTACTCACTGTGGCTCAGTGGTTAGCACTGCTGCCTCACAGCACTAGGGACCTGGGTTTGATTCCTGCCTTGGGCGACTGTCTATGCGGAGTTTGCACATTCTCCCTATGTCTGCGTGGGTTTCCTCTGGGTGCTCCGGTTTCCTCCCACAGTCCAAAGATGTGCAGGTTAGGTGGATTGGCTATGCTAAATTGCCCAGAGTGTCTAGGATGGGAAGTTCAGTGTTAGGGCCTCGGTGGGATGCTCTTTGGAGGGTCGGTGTGTACTTGATGGGCTGAATGACCTGCTTCCACGCTGCAGGGATTCTATAATAAACCTGTGCTGCTAGTCATCCAAATGCTTTGAAGTCTAGGGATATTGTCTAGCTCATCTTCAGTGAGGTTTCCAATTGTCTGTAAATAAGATTTTTTTTTTGTAAGCAGTTACTACTGCTTAGCATCAAGCTGCCACCATAATCTGATCTGCCCTCATGATCTGCCATAGATTTAGCAATGCATTGTTTACTTGCAGCAGGATATTTGTACCTGATGAGGTATTATGTATGTTCGCTCCTGTAATATACACCAGACGTGGGTAGTGAGTACTGAAAGATTCAGTAGAGATTAATTACAGCTCTCAGTATCTACATGTATTAAAATTACAGGCACAGCTGAGCTAGTACTGGGTGCAATTTGGTTCGAGATTGCTGTCAGTTTCCCTTTATACCCTCAGGTTACATACTATCATACGGTGATGGCACCATGAGCATCTCACTTAAAGGTATATTGCAAATCAGCTGTGAGACATAAAACAACAACCTGTGGCCCAGAGATAGTAGGAACTGCCAATGCTGGAGAATCTGAGGTAACAAGGTGTAGAGCTGGATGAACACAGCAGGCCAAACAGCATCAGAGGAGCAGAAAAGCTGACGTTTCAGGTCTGGACCCTTGCTCCAATGGCCTTCTTTGTGTTGCAAGAGTCTATGATTTTATATTTGTGCTGATAAAAATTTAAAATGCATAATCATCAATTTAGAATCATAGAGTCATACAGCATGGAAACAGACTATTTGGTCCAACCTGTCCATGCCGACCAGGTTTCCCAAACTAAACTAGTCCTATTTGCCTGCATTTGCCCCATATCTCTCTAAACCCTTCCTATTCGTGTACCTGTCCAAATGTATTTTAAATGTTGTGACTGTACCTCCATCTACCACTTCCTCTGGCAGCTCATTCCATATGCACACCTCCCTCTGTGTGAAAAAGTTGCCCCTCAGGTCCACTAAAAATCTTTCTCCTCTCACCGATGCATTCTATTTTGGACACCCTTACCCTAGGAAAAAAAGACCTTGGCTATTGACCTTACTATGACCCTCATGACTTTATAAATTCTGTAAGGTCACTCCTCAACCACCTATGCTCCAGGGAAAAGTGTCCTAGTCTATTCAGCCTCTCCTTATACTTCAAACCTTCCAGTCCTGACAATATCCTTGTTAATCTTTTCTGCACCTTCTCCAATTTAATAATATCCTTCCTATTGCTTAAATTAAACATCTATCACAATTTATACATTCAGTCCTTGTTATCCACTGGCCCCAAGACCACCTCAAATATTTTCTGAGTTTTTGAGGTGTGGCAAAATGATTTGAAACACTGCTAAAAGATCAGGAATGGACATAGATAGTTGAAACTGCTGATGCTGGAGAATCTGAGATAACAAGGTGTAGAGCTGGATGAACACAGCAGGCCAAGCAGCATCAGAGGAGCAGGAAAGCTGACGTTTCGGTTCTAGACCCCTCTTCAGAAATGGGGGAGGGGAAGGGCATTCTGAAATAATTAGGGAGAAAGGGGGAGGCAGATAGAAGATGGATAAAGGAGAAGACAGTGGAGAGGAGACAGACAGGTCAAGGAGGCAGGGATGGAGCCAGTAAAGGTGAGTGTAGGTGGGGAGGTAGGGAGGGGATAGGTCAGTCCAGGGAGGACGGACAGGTCAAGGAGGCGGGATGAGGCTAGTAGGTAGGAGACGGGGGTGGGGCTTGAGGTGGGAGGAGTGGATAGGTGGGACAACAGGTTAGGGAGGCGGGAACGAGCTGGGCTGGTTTTGGGTTGTGGTCGGGGGAGGGGAGATTTTGAAGCTTGAGAAGTCCACATTGATACCATTGGTCGGCAGGGTTCCCAAGCGAATCAGGGTGTGAGAATCCACATCTCATTGTCTCATGCAGTTCTACATGTGGTCTGTCTCAGTAAGTATTTGGAGGCATATAAGGTACATTGGAGAGGGCATTAGTGTTATCATGTCTTTTGTTATCCGCGGAAAGCCTGTGCCCCTATCTCTTGTGGATAACAAGAACCGATGGTATTGAAATTCTTCAATTTGTGTATATCTATATTTTGTTACACATCTGCATGAGTTTGTCTTTTCTTTCCAATGAAAATTCCTTCATAAGCATTTATAAGATGCAAGGAACACTACAACAACTTGTTAAAGTTCCTTTAACAGCACCTCCAAAGCCTAAGGCTTTGACCATCACAGAGGACGAGGGCAACAGATACATGAAAACATGACCACCCCGTCCAAGCCACTCATTGTCCTGACCTGGGTCTACATCAGCAATTTATGTTGATAGATAAAAATCTTGGATTTCCCTACCTTACAGGACCGCGCCACAAAACCTGCAGTGATTCAAGAAGAAGGCTCGCTAACATTCTCAAGGGCAAATAGGGATGGAAAACAAATGCTGGCTCAGCCAGCGACACTCACATCATGAATAAGAATGAATTTTTAAAATTGGAAGCTCCCTTTACAAGCTGTGACTATCCTTTTGTATCATTAGTAACATCACAGCTTCTCTGAGGGCAGGATGGTTTAATTAAATGTGGCAGGTTTACGTAGACAGTTCCCCATTATACATGTAGACATTGCCATTTGCAATCCTATTAAATCCTCCAGTCCTAGCAACTGGTAAATCTTTTCTGAATTTAATAATATCCTTCCTATACAAGGGCAACCAGAACTGTACACTGTACTCTAAAGTGGCCTCACCAACGTCCTGTTCAATATTAACATGACATTCCAACTTCTATACTCATTGGTCTGGGCAATGAAGGCAAGCATGCTAAATGCCTCCTTAACCACCCTGCCTCCCTGTGATGCAACTTTCAAAGGAATATGTACCTGAACCCCACTAGGTCTCTGTTCAACAACTCTACCCAGGCCCTACCATTACTTGGAAAAGTCCTGCCCTCCTTTGTTTTACCAAAATGCAGTACCTTTCATTTATCCAAACTAAACTCCATCTGTCACTCCTCAACCCTTTGGCCCAATTGATGTGTGCCGTGTTTCAATAGATGGTGACCCGTGAGACCATTTCACTTGAAGTTTACACTTAGCTAGAATGCTCTGTCATGAAGACCAAATCTTACATTAAGATCCAGGTAATGGTAGGTAATGAATTTCACCCTGTCATTCTACAACATAGCCACCTGTTCCCTACAAGTCATTCAAAGTACTTGATTTTTTACAATGTGCCACTTCATCTTACAGCGACTATAACGTCCAGGTCCAACATGAAGGTTTAAGTATAGTTTATGAATTACAGAAAATACATAATCTCATAATTGCAGGCCTACAGCGAAAAAGGAGTTTAGTGGAATCTTTCAAAGACCTAGCACAGAAGCAATAAGCTGAATGATTAATTCTGTGCTATGAATGTGATTAAATGTTTATAATAAATTGTTTAATTATGTCCTTTAAGTCATAGCTTGAAGTTCTGAAATAAAGTCACCCAAAGCCAAAGCTTGGATTTGATATTTGTATCCAGAGTTAAGCGGATTTTAGCTCCTTTCATTTCATGATGTTTTGGGCATAATTAATGTTAATTTTCCCTCACTACATTAGTGCCAATCAGTAGCTGAAATGTTGGTTTTTCTTACTTGTCTATGTAAATACATACTTAAAGCTTTTGTGTATTGAATCTCTATGCTGCCTTTAAGGCATGTCACAGACAAGAGCAAGCAATGAAGCAGTTTTTTACATGAATTTTGATCTGGTCTGTCTCAGCTCTGTTAAAGTATGCTTTCCTCTTTCTCCAGGCTAACAATGGAAGACTAGATTTACATAGTGGGATGAAATGGGCACTCATCATCTGTTGTAATAGAAGTGATCACATTTTTTCCTCTGGACTATAAACTGGAAAACAAGAAATTGGACTCTTTTATATCTAAAAGTCCTGGAAGAGTTTTTGAAACTTGAAGGCCAAGTGAGATTGTGCTGTGTACAGATGAATGAGATTATGTTACTTTTTCGTACAGTGAGGTGCATATTTTATGAGACGGATTAGCACCAGGAGTCTTTTAGTGAAGGATAACCTGCCGAACAATAGCCTTCAAATCGGTTCAGCTGCAATTTGATTCAGATGTGTGGGTGCAATGCACTTAGAGCCATCCTGAATGCCATAAAGAAGAAACAACTCAGCATCTTTCTGTGGGTGAAAAAGACAAGACTTGAAGATTCTGAAAATAAAAAGTTTTAAACCAAGGAAAGATCTAGGTCCACCCAATCAGCTATTGAATCAAAGATCGGCCATCATTCTATAGACACCATCATGAGTAAAATATCATAAGAACTGTGAGAAACACCCAGCTTTGTGGTCTGGACCCTTGAATTACAGAATTTGTTTTTCCCTGTCGAGACCTTTCCACTCATCCTACTTGAGTCAAACTGTGTGTTTTTGTCTTGTTTGTGAATGTGTGAATGTGCAGGTGGGGTTTCAAAAGGTATAACCTTAGTTGCACCACACTACATCAATAGCACCACACTACATCAATAGCACCATGCTACACCAATAGCACCACGCTACACCAATAGCACCACGCTACACCA
>NC_063353.1:6989866-7020349 GCF_021869965.1 Rhincodon typus | reverse complement strand
TGGGAGGGGATGGTGGTCGGTGTGTGGGAGGGGATGGTGGTCGGTGTATGGGATGGGATGGAGGTCGGTGTGTGGGAGTGGATGTGGGGCCTGGTGTGTGGGACGGGATGGGGGCCGGTTTGTGGGAGAGGATGGGGATCGGTGTGTGGGTGTGGATGGGTGTTGGTGTGTGGGAGGGGATAGGGGTCGGTGTGTGGGAGGCTATGGGGGCCGGTGTGTAGGAGTGGATGGGGGCCGGTTTGTGGGAGGAGATGGGGTTTGGTGTGTGGGAGAGGAAGGGGGTCGGTGTGTGGGAGGGGATGGGTGTCGGTGTGGGGAAGGGAATGGAGTCAGTGTGTGGGAGGGTATGGTGGTCGGTGTGTGGAAGGTGAAGGGGTTCGGTGTGTGGAAGGGAATTCAGGCTGGTGTGTCGAAGGGGATTTGGGGTTGGTGTTTGGGAGGGGATGGGGGACTGGTGTGTGGGAGGGTCTGGGGATCGGTGTGTGGAAGGGAATGGAGGTCGGTGTGTGGGAGGAGCTGGGGTTCGGTGTGTGGAAGGTGATGGGGATCACTGTGTGGGAGTGTCTGGGGGTCAGTGTGTTGGACTGTATGGGGGTCGGTGTGTCGGAGCAGATGGGGATCGGTGTGAGGAAGGGGCTGTGGGCCTGAGCGCAACACAGTTACAGCGAGTGGGAAGTGTTGGTGGCAGGGGTGTCCTGGCATCTGTGGCTTCGAGAGCAGCATGCCCAAGATTTCCTAGAGAGCGGGAAGAAGCGGAGGAGACCAAGACCTTACAGAGAGTATACTTAAGAAAGTCTGTTGACATTTTACCTTTAGTCCTTAATACTCGGAAGGACTATAATGTTAATTTTTAACTTTATTTCTTTATACTTCTACTTATAGTAAGAATAATGGTAATGCTTTGCTTTCAACTTTATTTCTCTATGTTACATGTTGTTACCTAAGTTTTGTACCTAGCTACCTTCGTACCTATGAGAGCACCATATGTGGTGACATTAGACACTTTTCACTGTACTTCTGTACTTGAGCACGTGACAATAAAGTTTAATTCAAAATCAAACTCCGACAACACTTCAGGCCTCCAATAACCTACTTTGGAAGACATCAATCCGTACAACCTGCATGTTGGGTTGCATTACTCATTGAGACAACCATTCAGCTGCGCAAGACATGTTTACATTGATATAGACACACAAGCATCTTATGGACATTAGCTTGCTTTCTAGGTGATGGCCTAGTTGTGTCATTGATAGATTATTAATCCAGAAATTCAGCTAATGTTCTTGGGAATGAGGTTCAAATCCCATCGTGGCAGATGGCAGAATTTGAATTCAATAAAAGAAATCTGGAATTAAGAATCTACTGATGGTCATGAAATCATTGTCAATTGTTGGAAAAACCCATCTGGTTTGCTCATGTGCTTCAGGGAAGGAAATCTGCCATCCTCACCTGGTCTGGCTTACATGTGACTCCAGACCAACAGCAATGTGGTTGACTTTCATTTGCCCTCTGAAATGGCCGAGAAAGCCATTCTATTGTACCAAGTCTCAAAGTCTCAAAGAAAAGAAACCAGAAGGATCACCTGGCATTGACATAGTCACGGGAAAAGACATCGGCAGCCTTCACTGTTGCCAGGTCAAAATCCTGGAATTCCCTCCCTAATAGCATTGTGGGTCAACCCACAGCAGGTGGACTGCAGTGGTTCAAGAAGGCAGCTCACCACCACCTTCTCAAGGGGCAACTAGGGTCCGGCAATAAATGCTGACCAGCCAGCGGCGCCCACATCCCACAAAAAATGAATAGAAATCTCTTTGCACTTATTGACTGTTGTGTTCACTTTGAAGGCCACCACCCTCCAGCTGGGTGAGATTGTTTCTCATTATGTAACGTCCAGAGCACACAGATTCAGGTTGCCAGCCTCTGTGCATTAGCTGGGCTTTTGGGCCCAAAGTGAGAGGCAGGCAGCTTTGGAGATGGTGGGGAACACTGAACAATCAGTCAGGTGTTGGTGAACATTATCACAGGCGTGTTACATCAATCTCAGAGCTGCACCGTGTGTCAGCAGCTTATGTAAACACACTGCATGTGCTTCTAGAAAATGGAGGAGTGTCAAACTCAAAAGGGAAAATTCCTTAGAGGAGTGAAAAGGATCTACAGTACCAAGGGTACCACTGCAGTCAGTCGAGGGGATCATCCGATGACAATACAGAGAGTTGGATACATTCAGTCCTGAGGGTCAAGTGTAAACAGCCTGGGGATTATAGATAGGTCTGTCAGGGTACTGTTGGGACATCTGCCCCATTGGGGTGAGGGAGGGGGGAGGTGCAGTTTTTTTCCTGCAGTGAGACAAAGTGAGGGATTCTGTGCGATGGAGGTGGATGTTAGAGCAGTTAGTGGTCATGCATGAGCAGGAAAAGTGGAGAGGTGTCACCAGTGAGTGAGTGGGAAGCACAGAGGACAGGAAAGGTTACTGGTTCGGGAGGGTCTGAGCCCCATATGGTCCCTTGAGCTTGCTTCAATATGACCATGGCTGATTGTTCATCCGAATTCCGCTTCCCGTTCCATTCCCCATATCCCTTCATTCCCTGAGAGTTCAAAAATCTGTCTCTTTCATGCATCTTCATATATGCACACACGCAGTGGAAATGATGCATGCAATTTTGACGTTTGCAGTCCACGAGCCTTGGTGAGAGTTGTGTGCAGTGACAGAGTTAGAGTGAGCATTGATTCTGTAAGTATGAGCTAATAGAAGTGGCATTTACCATTGTGGACCACAGAAGATCATTGACCTTCTTCCTGCATTGCTGGCTGTTTGTTTTCACTCAGGACCCAGCACTGTCCAGGCTGGCTGGGTCTATTGGCCTGGCCTACTTTGATGAAAAGCAAGAAAAATGGAAAGCCCTCTTCTCTACCAGTCTAACAACAAGTACCTGCAGATTCCTGCCCTGGAAGTAAAGAGTGACTTGCCTTTCCTCTGAGATATTTTCAGGGTCAAACATCACAGTTTGAGGGTAGCTCCTGTTTTGTAGAGTTGGATGAGGAAGATCCAGGCAGAGGTGGGCACTTCCTTCTTGCTCACTGCATAATCCCCTGACAAATGAGCTTAACACTTTACATCCATAATTAATGAGGTGAAAAGCAGGCGTGTGTACGAGAAATAATGTCCCAGGTTAACAGCAAGTAACTGCTAATATGCATTAACATTTCTTATTTGACATCTCTCAAGTCTTGTCCACCAATCTGCAAAGATGTTCAGGTTAAATCCCAAAGGTGTCCGGATCCTGATGTTACATCACCATCAGAATATGCACAAAGCTGAGCCTACCTCTCCCGACTGCTTAGGAAAATATCCCCTCGGTATCTGCTTGAGAAAAACAGCCAAAGTCAGAGCAAGGGGTAACTTCATGTCCAGGTTTTATGGCAACGCCCCCTCAGGTTTGGCTGCAAACCGATTGGCCCATGAGCAACCTGCCTACTTTCTAGCAGCAAACTTCAAGAGGCTAGGTGCTTCTTAGAACAAGGTAGCTTAACCTTGTGTTTCTCAGAAATGGTTAAGAAACAGTCTGAAGGATGCTTGTGTTGAAGAGATGAGTCTGAAGAGTTAACTCTTGTTTGTTAGCCTGGAGAAATCCCAAACACATAGTTCAAGAACCATGGAAACAGACTATAGAGGTCATCAGCCCAAGGATTTTCAGCATAGAACTTGGAATAGGCTGTACTAATTAGCTCTGGTGCAGAGGTCTCTTGTGGCGCAGTCCTTACCTCTGGACCAGGAGGCCTGAGTTCAAGTCCAACCTGCTCCTGAGGTGTGTCATACCATCTCTGATCAGGTTCATTAGAAAATATCTATCGAGATGGCGTACAAGTGATCCCCTGAGCCTTATTCGTCATCCAATATGATTATGGCTGATCTTTTGTCTCAATTCCTCTTTCCTTTCCTTCCCCATGTCCCTTCATTACCCGAGAGATCAAAGATCTGTGTATTTGCATCCTTAAATACGTAGTTGCTGGAGCTTCTGCAAGGTTCTTACGTGGAATTTTTCAATGATGCACAAACCTCTAAGTGAAGAAGTTCCCTTCATTTCAGTCCAAAATAATTGGTGCCTTAGCCTGAAATTGTGCACCTGTATCCCAGACTCCCCCAGCCATGGGAAAGACCTGCTCAGTGTCCATCCTGTCAAACCTGTAAGGAATTTTCTTCTCATCAGTGAGATGATTTCTCGCGATTGGGGCTTGGATATGAAATCCAAATGAAAGTTTATTTCTTAATAAACTTCCTACCATCTGGCTTCTCCAGGCTAGAAGGGTACAGGGGTGGTTTCTGTAAGTGTAACACTTTTGGATATATTCCATTTTCTGAATATGTGCTATGCATGTTAAAGTTGTCAGATGTGGAGAGTTACTTAGCTGGAGACTGGAATGTTTAAGGAACAAAATGCTCCCAATTGTGGTTACATCTGATCCTGCCTGGGAATAAGGGTGTGGCTTGTTACAAGGTTTTCACTTGGTCATTAAAAACAGTTTAAGGCTCACTGATGTTTAACCAGCCAGTTTCAGTCAATGGGAGAGAGGATGTCAGAGATGGTCTAAAGTGCTGCTGATAGCTCTGAGTAACTGAGGGTCTTTTGAAGTTCAAGGGGCCATTTGGTGCAGCTGAGAGTTAGGGCTCATAGAGTCAAAGAGTCACACAGTGCAGAAAAGGCCCTTCAGCCTATCCAGTCTGTACTGACTTAACTACCACTAAAGGTGCACTAATCCCAATTTCCTGCACTTGGACTTAAGGTGTGACATTCCATGAGTCTCTCGCTCTCTATCTCCAGTCAACCACGTAACTTACATCAGCAGCTAATCTCGGCTGTATCAGCCCTTGTTTGAAAAAACACATTTTGGAATCACAAGTTAAGATGTTTATAGTCTGTGGGGGTCTGACCCTGACTGTGACAATACCGAACCATCTTCTTAGTTGTCAAATCATCACCCACTGCTCATCACTGTGTATGAGAATCATATTCCTCTGTATAAACTTTCAGGCTACATCATATCATGGCTGTTGATACAATACAAAGGAACATGAGAGACCTGGTTACTTAGTCTTTTGCTTCCTGTTCCCCTATTGAAACAGTCAAACTATAGGTGTGAATATGTTCTCATATTCTAGTCTGACAAGGACTCAGGATGTGGTAAATTTAAACTGGCTTACTCAAAACTGGGGTTGATTGTATTAAGAAGTATGATAAACATATTCTAAAATCATCCTAAGATTTTAAATAATGATTCATTTATTTTAAATTGTGTTACCTTGAGCCCACAACCTTAAAAAGTACAAAGTAGTATAGCATTGACTATTAATTTTACAGACATTGCTAAAGGTGTGAACATGCTGCCATGGACAAGGGCATTATCTCAAAGGCTTACATGAGTAAGTAACGCTCCCTGGGTCTTCAGTTGATTCTCAAATGGTAGTACACTCCTTGTCTTTATATCGAAGCAAATAATCAGACAATTGTCAAAGCAAATGGAACAGAGAAAAATAAGGGAACATATAAGTCCAAGTGGAAAGTCCTGCATTGTATCTCACTATTTGTGATCGCTCATAGTTTGATTCCTTTCCTTATTAAACTGCTGCTTTTCAGTTTGTTCGATCCGAAAAGGGTATTGCTGATTGAGTGTCATAAGTACCATCCACTGTGATAATGTCATGAGATCTGGTAAGGAGTGTAACTCTTGATCTGGAAGGAGTCAGACTTAAGACCAGGTCCTCTTAGCAAGCCCCGTCATAAGGTATACAATGTCTTTGTAACTTGTAAATTGTTCCAGAGGTACACATAAACTTGTTGTTGTTCAAAATATATTCTCCTCATCTACACTAAAGCACTCAGGCACTGAAGACTTGTATACCTAGAATTTTTTTGGTAGCAGCAAATGGTATTTAGCTTCACTGTACACACTCTTTTGCTTTTGTCATCTACTGTCAGAGATTCTGCATTGATTTCCTCTTCTAAGACTCCCCTCCCCTGCAATTGTAGAGCTCCCCAATTATCTAGTTCAGCCTTTGAGATTCCAAAGTGTTTATTTGAACAGAGAGCTTTCTTTAACAACAACATTCCATGGTTGCTTCGGAGAGGTGACTTTCATAAACATCGCCTCTCTCGCATTTCTGGGTTTTCACTTCTCAATTCTTCCTCAGATTCCACAATGAGTTCCCAAAACTCTGTACTTCCTCGACTGTGAGACTGCACCTAGTCTCTGTACCTACAGCACCCTCTGCATTATTGTCATTTGGTGGCTGACTTCTCTGTAGCTTATTCATAAAAACCCCTGATGTATGTGATGCAAGTCAACGACCCTGAATTTATTTTCTTTCTTGCCTTGTTCCACCATTACTTGCTAAAACCTAATTTTCAAATTCAACTTTGAATCTTATACTAAAGCTGGGGATTTGATTTCTCTTCACTTGCTTTGTCTGTCTGAAGGTCAGTATCGACGCGCTCCTCTGGTTTCCTGTCATTGCAACAAAGACGATTGTGTTCAGTACTGACTGCTGAGACTGAACTCTCCAGCCTGGATCACTGTGCTTGAATATACAGTGATTTCCTTCAAGCAGACTATTGAGGGTCTTTCACCATTTCCAGTCCTGCTCCTGGTGCTTCTTTGTGACATTTTCTTCAGAAAGACCCCTGCTAGCTTTACTCAAGTATTGAATCTATTGTATTATTTCAAACAGAACATCATTACTATGGTCATGGTTGGGAATGGCTGCCTGATTGAGATTCCATAATTCATCTGCAAACATGTCCAGGGCTTCACTTGCCCCCACCTACATTTCAGGAGACATTTTTTGGGTGTGGAGATTACCTGTGACATTCCATTCTGTCACTATAACCCCTCCCTTGGGCTCAGTGTTTTAATCATGGCAGAACCAATTCTTATTTACCTCTGATATGTCTACCTAACCTTTTATTTCTTTGTCTCTGGGCCCATGTCTATGCATTGTATTTACCACCCTCTCCTCCTCATCATTCGAATAAATGCCACCGTCTTGCACCAATTCAAGAATTCAAGAATAGATCTGATAAAGGGTCATTGGACTCAAAACATTAAGTCTGATTTTCTTTGTACTGATGCTGCCAGACCTGCTGAGTTTCTCCAGTACTCTGTTTTTGTTTCATGTAGTCCTCTCTTTCTCGTTCCTCTCTTCCTAGTCATTTTCTGTTTCTGCCTCACAACAATCAAGGTTTTTCAAAGACATTATTTTTCTTTTCCTTCCATACCACTTTGTTTAATTCTGCTAACTAGCACCGACTGATTGCCTCGACCATCAAAGATCTGTAGCTTTTTGACTACGTACTTGAGATTAATGAGAAAATTTCCCACCATGACGCCTAACTCCAGTGCTCAACTTGTCGCTGATAGACTCTCCGTAAATGTCTTTTGCTAAAACACAAATGTTCCCTAATAACACGAAAGATGGTCCACCATTCTATATTGCTTGGCCGAAAGACTTAACTCATTTAAGTAAAGCAAGTTATCCGTTAATTTATCTCAGTAAGTCACAAAATGTAACAACTTCTATCATATCCATACTTGGCAATATAATATGCATTTCTTTCAACAGCTTAACTCGAGCCTGTATCTGATATCTGATGTCTGGTAGACAATTTGATAAATATTACAAGAATCTTTCAATGCAAGTTTGATGAAATTCTAGGTGAACTTATCTTCCCCAGATCCCTTCTGACTGTAAAGCCTTAGTGATTTCTAGATCGACCATGTACAAGGGTTGGTGCTGTTCCCTGCATTTCTTTTGTAGTTGCCACATGATGAAAATTACATCCTTTGAGCCCCTTCCAGGGTGGAATCTGCATTTGAACCTCTGAATGGATCCCTTCAGTCACGTGGAGAAGGTGATCGAGAAAGTTTCTTGCAATAACTTTCCCTGAGGAGACAGCAGGGAATCCTCTGTAATTACTGTAGTTGAACCCCTCTTGAAGTAAGTCACAAATATGGCATCCGTGAGATTTCCAGGCATGCTCTCGTCCTCCCAGACATTGGAAATTGGTACTGATAGAGCTTCCCTACTACATTTTAGTGCTTCAGCAGGGATTTCATCTGCTTCGAATGTCCTGCCGTTCTTTAACTGTTGAATAGACTCTTCTACCCTGCACTGGGTTCAGGTTGTGCTGAGAGGGTGCCAGGAAGCAGGCTGTGGGATGCATTAGAAAATATTCAGGTTGAAGACAGAGTCTCTATTAAGGAGATCTTTGAAGTGCTCCTTCCAGCTGTTGCTGAATGCCTCTCTGTGTTTGATGAGCACAGTTCTGTCTTTGGGAATCAGTGATTTCTGTGCATGATTGGGATAGCACAGTAGCTCAGTGGTTAGCACTGATGCCTCACAGTGCCAGGGACCTGGGTTTGAGTCCATCCTCAGGTGACTGTCTCTGTGGCGTTTGCACATTGTCCCTGTATCTGTGTGGGTTTCCTCCAGTGCTCCAGTTTCCTTCCACAGTCCAAAGATGTGCAGGTTAAGTGTTAAGTAAAAACCGAAAGAACGGCGCATGCTGTAAATCAGGAACAAAAACAAAGTTGTTGGAGAAGCTCAGTAGGTCTGGCAGCATCTGTGAAGGGAAAAAACAGAGGTAATGTTTCGGGTCCGGTGACCATTCCTCAGAACAAGGAACTCCAGTTCTGAGGAAGGGTCACCAGACCCGAAATATTAACTCCGTTTTTTTTCTTCACAGATGCCGCCAGACCTGCTGAGCTTTTCCAACAACTTTGTTCCTGTGCAGGTTAAGTGTATTGGGTATGTGAAATTGCCAATAGTGTGCAGTGATGTGCAGGCTAGGCGGGTTAGCCATGGGAATGTGGGGTTATAGGGAGGCTGGTGGGCCTGGTGGGGATGCTCTTCGGAGGGTCAGAGTGGACCCAATGGGCCAAATGGCCTGCTTCACCTTGTAGAGATTCTATGAATCTCAGGTAATCTTGGCTGTGACCATTCCCCTATCCCCCAGAAAGATTATCTCTTAACAGTTGCTTCCATGCTACAAAGGATTAGGTAACATCCTGCTTACTTATCCATTCACCCCCAGCTCACCATTGTCACAGACAAATTATGACACTCACACCTATTCTCCCACGTTGAGAAGGTGAGCCATGTATATTGATGGCTTGGTTCAAAGTGGAGAACAATTTTATTCAGAAGCATAACAAAGCAGACTCTAACGTGCATCCATGCAGTGCAACCTGAAGAGTGTGGGTTAATGGTTCCTGTCACATGGAGGACCATATGATGAAAATGCTGAAGTGTAATTTATTTTCATAGCCAGTAGTAAAGTACGACCTCAGTCCAGGAGGCAGTAGGTCTGCTGTTGGTGATCTGTAACAGTTTGCCTTAATTCGCTTACAGGATGTGTATTCTGATGGTATTTATTGCCCACCCCTATTTGCCCTTGAGAAGTGGTGTGAACTGCCTTCTTCAACCAGTCCATTTGGCCTAGATGCACTCACCATGCTATTACAGAGGGAATTCTGATGCAGCACAGCTCCTCCTGATCCCGTATTCCTCTGAGATTTCCAACAACGTTGTTGACACTGCTCATCCTTCAATTGTTTGTCCGTTCAAATAACAAAACAAGCAAAAATGGCCCCTGAACATGTTTAGTTGTGGTGAATGAAGCAAACAAGTCAAAAAAGAAACAATTTTGAATTCCCACGGCAATCCAATAATCAGGAAAGCACAAACATCCTATCTGTCAAAAACGCTTGTGTGTCCCTTTAACTAGTATCGGCAGTCGCAGCATTTAATTTCTGATTATCAATCCCACTAGGTTTTAATAACCTTGCGTATTGTTGAAAAACAGACATGCAGTTGGGGGTTCGATTGTGTAAGCATCAGGACAGATGCAAGAATGCCAAATTCTAAGGGAAAAACACTATACTTGTAAAGGGTGCTGATTGGTCGGTAAATTGACTCTGATTGTGTAGTAATTGTAGCGAGGTCAGCCAGGTGGATCTCATTGCGTATGGGTTCCCTGATTGGAGCTGTTAACCTGGGCCAATCAGGGAGTCCTGGCTGACAGAAAACCAAATAGTCTCAGGGATTTTCCTTACTCTTGGGACTGGCTCTGAGCTGGCTGGCCAGAGTCCATGTACTGCGCATGTGTAAATAAAGGTGACTTGGTGACGGGATATCAGCCTGCTTGGAGTTATTTCAGATTGGATGAGACGTCACCATGGAGAATTCACCGGGAAAATATTGTCTCCTGTCATTTTATTTAATTCAAAGAAGATGCAAAGCTTTGTATGTGTTGTCTTTTCCAGCAAAAGACACGTCCATGTGTATGAATATATGTAACTTCTGGAATGCATATGTGGACCCACTGCAGAATATAGAACATAGAACTGTACAGCACAGTTACAGGCCCTTCGGCCCACGATGTTGTGCTGAACTTTTACCCTAAACCTAAGGTCTATCTAACCTCCACCCCTACCTTATACTATCATCCATATGCCTATCTAAGAGCCGCTTAAATGCCCCTAATGAGGCCGACTCCACTACCCTCGCCGGCAATGCATTCCACGCCTCTACCACTCTCTGAGTAAAAAACCTAACTCTGATGTCTCCCCTATATCTACCTCCAATCACTTTAAAACTGTGCCCCCTCGTAATAGCTACCTCCACCCTAGGAAAAAGTCTCTGGCTATCCACTCTATCTATACCTCTGATCATTTTTTACACCTCTATCAAGTCACCTCTCATCCTTCGTTGTTCTAAAGATAAAAGCCCTAGGTCTGTCAACCTTTCCTCATAATACTTTCCCTCCATTCCAGGCAACATCCTGGTAAATCTCCTCTGGACCTTTTCCAACACTTCCACATCTTTCCTGTAATGAGGCTCACTTTGTGAGCTTAATATTAATGTAATCCTTAGCACTTGGAATTATTCAGTATGTGCTATTAAATTGCGGAATCGCTTCTAACATTGGATATTATGTTTTGCAATCAGTAAGATAGGCTGACCAGACTTGTTAGGTGCGATTCTGGGCTTTTGGCTGGTGTAATTTCAACCTCCGTTAAAATGAGTTAAAATTGTGATGGGAAGAGTTTCCTTTGGACAAAAGTGGTGGGCATTATCTCGCATTGTTACCTGTTGACTTCCCTGTGTTTCTGCTGAGCAGGTGCAACTAAGAACGAGGGCCTCTAGAATCAGCCAGCAACTGTAGTTCTTAAAGAACTGGAGACGTCACTGTTAATGCAAAACTGTGAGAAGCACAAATGGAACATCAATAGGTGAAACTCATGCTGAATCGCATAACTGCTCCCACCAGGGAAGGTTCAAAGCCCTGACATAAAACTTTAGCATTTCCACAAAACATCACTGTGTCTGACTTCCTTCTGTTCTCTGAGATACGTGCAGACTGAAGCAGTCACAAGTTAGTCATTAAGGGAGAACAGCTGTCTCCAAGCAGTGACCTTAGTGAAATGATGTAAAACATCGATCGCTGTGAAAAGACACTTGCTTCACACAGGGCGCGAGAGCAAAGCGAACTTTCCATCAGCAAGACACATGACCAATCCCATTCAGGGCAGATAACTCAAACACGAAAAGATTTCCCAGCTGAGAGTTTATGGCAACAGTCAGGGAGTGATGATGTATGAGTTGAACTATCCATGGCCCACTGTGATTCCCATCCTCAGCGGCACTGCTCTGCTTTCAGGCTGAATATGTTGTACGTGTTTGCTTAAGCAGTTGTTCTGAAGACACAGCCATGAAACGGGAGCACAGAACCCAGTCCAGAGCACAACTCAGACAATTGTTGCTTCTTGCTTTCATATGTCAACTCGGAGCAATTTTGGAACAGTCTCAATTTTTTTCTCTTTTACGTACAGCAGGTTTTCCAATGCTATATGAAAGAACACTTATTGTAAAGAATAACTGAAATACTGAAATAGTGTTTCGACAAAATGTTAGACAGAGGCAAATCAAAATTCTTCTTTTAAGCATGCAGAGAAAACAGGAAGAAAGGACTGAGTTGGATAATCAGCCACAATCACATTGAATAACGGACCAGGCTTGAAGGGATGATTGGCCTACTCCTGCTCCTAGTTTCAAAGTTTCTACATGTGAGCTCTTTAAAAGTTAAACAGAATTGAACTTTATAAAGTCTGCATTTGATTTCACCCTCCCTAGTATTGCTCTTGGCAAATATACCCTGAAGATTAATAAAGTAGGGAGTCATTTAGCTCAGTTGACTAAATGGCTAACATGTAGTTCAGGACAATGCCAATCACAAGGCGATTTGTTTCCTGTTGCAGCTGAAGCTGGGATTAGTCTCCTCATTTAGAACCTGAGAGTTGAAGCAAATGTTAAACCGCTGCTGATTTTTAAATAAAGCCACAAAACATTCCAGGATGAAGCATCAGATAACAGTGAATTAAGGACCTATTTTTGGTCAAAGCAAGATCACACATCACTCACAATTACATGCAATTGGAAATTTCACATTATTTACAACATTTACTGTGAGACACTGAATCCTTTTATGTTGAGTAAACGTCATAGCGTGCAAACAGCACCAATTTAGGAGTGTGATGATTGTGAGTGTTTGGTGGAAGAAATTGGAAATTTTTCCTACAGCATTCAGGAGAGCTCTCATTGCAATCTGGGTTAGCGGAGCATCTTCCTCCTGCTTCGATTGATTTTCAGCAACAGTTTGGAACATATCTGTTCCAAAGTAATGCCAGCAGCTCTTACACCCCCAGGATCCTAGGCGAGGCCCTGGCAGTACCTCTGTTTGCTGAGAATTGTCAATGACAATCTAAACTTCAAATGAGTTCTAGCTTACTCATAGCCTTCTCACAGTAAACAATTAGAATTGTCACCATTTTTAAGGATGGATTGCCTGCAGTCTTTGAGCAGAACATTCTTGTCACCAGCAAGATTCAGATCTTGACACTTGGCTGATGTCTGTGCTTTGCTGCTAATGGTGTAAGCACCATTCTGTTACTTAAATGATGTTGTTCCTGGTGTTGAGGCTATTGAAAGAAGCAGAGATGAGTTCTGCTTCTAAACAGCCTTGTTTTAGAGCAGTAGCGTATCCATAAGTCCTTTAAAATTGATAGTACATATTGATCAATGAGGCACATGCTAATGATGCAACTGTCAATACGTCAATTGTTATAGACTTTCTTAATTTTAATTTAATTTCAGCTTTCAGTTTTTAATGGTCTGCCATTTCACTTCCATTTAAAATTTCTCTTATTAATCTTTGTAAGATTCCAACTTATGTTGCATTACATCAACCTGCGACATGTAAGGGAATGTCTTTGAATTCTCTTTCTCCATAGATGCTGCCTGTTCTTTTGTTGTATGTATATTAACTGTACAGAGTCTTTATAATGGAACCTTTGCTTGTGAAAAGTTGTTTTGATGATGATCAAGTGGAAATATATTTCCTAATTCATGCCTGTTGTGGCCAAAGGAATCCCAAAGGAAGCTAAATTCTTGTCTATATTTTTTAGATTTAAGGTCTGTTCCTTTCAAAAATGAACATTCTTGTTGTAGTCATAAAATGACCAAGGCTAATTGCATGGTTAGCAGGGGAGGCAATGGCTTAGTGCTATAATCACTGGACTGTTAATCTAGAGACCCAGATAGTGGCAGATGGTGGAATTTGAATTCAAGAAAAAATAAATCTAGAATGAAGAGTCTAAAGATGACCATGAATAGGGAAAAACCTATCTGGTTCACTAATGCCCATCAGGGAACTTAAACTGCCATCCTTACCTGGTCTGGCCTATATATGACTCCAGACCCACAGCAACATGGTTGACTCTTAACTGCCCCCTGGGCAATAAATATTGGCCAAGCCAGCAATGCCCTCATCCTATGAATGAATAAAAAAAAGATGGTATTTCCAGAAGCTTCTGAATCCTCTGCATTCTGGCTAAAGACAAGGAGTCAGAAGGACTTAGGGATAAGCTGTCTGCTTCCAACCAGTTCTGGACAATGAAGAAACATGAAAACCCTTTATTTAGTAACAAGCGTTAACGTTTTTCCAGTCACTCTGTCACCTCGCAATGGAAACTGTAATGGTGGTGGTATAGCTGCCCTGTTAGCTTAATGACATTGCAATTACCCATCAAGATGGGATTTTGCACCTTAAATTCCAGTTCTTATCACGTGACCGAGATCATAGTTTGTTGAATTACTTATATATATAATTCTGGGATTCTAGTTCAGTTGCTGTTTGAACCCCTGCAGAGAGAGAGACAGCAAGATTCCAACTTTCATTGGCAACCTGCCTTGCACCCTCCATCACTGTCTTCAACTTGCTGTCTGGAAGGAAGCCTACACTTTGCCTGCAAGAAGCAAAACTACTGGGCCCAGCTCACCAGGGAAACTACTCTTGGATACTGACCTCCGGGAAGTTGTAACGAATGTGAACTGATTTTGTTTATATACCTTTGGATTTATCAAACTTTGTGATTAATAATCTATTTCCCCTTCTGTCCTGTCATCCCTAATTTCCTGAGTTCTTGTCCATGTCAATGGAGTAGCAAAGCACTTTCAAGCATTCTGGTAACGAATTCTGCCATAGATTTTATTTTAATAATTTTTGCTGTGGGGTTTATTTCAAAAATTGGAACCCAAAAACCAGGCCTTCGGTCTCCCCCAGTTAGGAGCGGGAGCGATAAGGGAAAGGAGGAAATCAAACTAGACTTTGATGTTTTGAGCAAAAATACCACAATTTAACCTCAACCCCCCTAGTCCTTGTCAGGTTTCTAAAGAAAATACTTTAGTAATACTTTATGAGGTTAGTGCAGAGAGAGAGGATTTCAAATTTATCATTCAACATTATCATTGAGCACTATATTAAGTACAGTGAAGAGCAAATGTAAAGTTTCTACAATTCTGTATTTTACTCAAAACATTCTCTCTGAATGTTCTAATTGGATTTTCCACTGCTATTGCCAAATTTACTTCCTTGAACAAAATTTTCAATTTAGTAGAAATTTGTGCCAATTTCTGGGTATCTAGGAGCCAGCCTGAGACTGCCAATACTAATTTTATATTAGATTCTTATAGTTTCAGGTATTTATCCCTTCAGTCTTTAAGAACGGGCAGTCTGTTAACCCACAGTGCTCACTGTTTAACATTATTTCCTATCTATACCTATAGTAATTCTGCAATAATGAGCTAAATGTTCCCGTTTGTAGTTTAATGAGATGGTGAATGAATTTCATGGCATCTGTTCTTGCGCTGGGATAGATTTTCTCACACGATTTCCCACCTTACTAAATTTGTAACTGAGCTGTTGCGTGCATTTCTTGGGGAATTGCAATGCCGGGGAGTTGGATGTGGTCACTGCTGCTGGGATCTTCTGGTTTAATACATGTCTGGCACCATATTTAAAACCCAATTGCACACCACTTTCAGATGTTCGAGCTTGGAATGATCCGTCATACTGCAGTGCCCAACCTGAACAATGTCACAAAGGAAAGGAAAGCTAGCTCCCCACCTTCCAGGTCAGATGTCTGGTGGACATGGTGGTGGAGAGGAATGCTGTCTATGTCCCTGCTGACCGCCTAAGGAGACCATGTTAACAGATCTCTCCAGGCTGGAGACAAATAGTGGCCTGGGTCAGTGTTGTGCCCTGGGTCAACAGGGAAGCCCAGCAATGCTGCAAGAAAGTCACAAACTCCTTCACTCCACGAGGAAAAGTAACATCATCTTCTCTTTGCTATCTCACACTCACAGGACCATCACTCTCTCAAAATCTACCATTGCACACATCTGTCACCAGGTCTCACATACTACAACTTTTGTGATTACATAACCACTCAAGGGCTCTCACCACCCCATCCTCCCAAACTGATAATCCTCCCTACCTCTCTGTGGTTTTCATTCACTCACTGAGGCATCTGTCCTGCTCAAGCATGACTCTTGTATCCACTTCCATCAGAATCAATCCCTCCCTTTGTCTCATTGAAAGAAAATCTGGTCCATAACTGGGTCAAAATGACCAAGCAGTGGAAGGCATGGTAGACTTCAGGCCCCATAGTACCCATGAGGAGTGAATGCTCCCTCTGGCTGGAGAAAGAAGGATTTCTCATTGTGGATAGGAAGATACCAATGGGTAACCAGCCGAACTTCATTGTGCTGTGCTGCTCTCCCAGTGAAGCCAATGCTAACTCATTCTTAACCTGCACAAATTATTATCCATCTTCCACAACTAATTCTCTCTCTGCTTCCATTGCAGAGACTGGTGGCACCCACAGAACATCCACAATAGGGCCAGCAGCAGAGACCCTCAATGCCACCTCCTCCTCTGAGGAGAAAACCACTCAACCCTCAGAGGGTACATTGACAAGGCTACTACACCCTCCGCCAGCTCAGAGACTTTGACTTTGATGGGTTCTCTTTCTAGATTATACTCGGGAGCACAATCACTGACACGCCTCCAGACCTGGTGGAGAAGGAAACAAACCCAACCCAACCCCGGCCCAACGCCACTCTGTGGCACTCAGAGGACTGCCCATGAACCAGGCACCTGCCAGCGAATGTCATGCTCTTGATCTTAGACATAAATGACTGGGTCAACTTGCAGGGTCAAGCAGTGGAACATCAGGTAGCTTCACTAGAGACACCCAGGAAGCTGAAATGAAGGATTGAGGAGTTCGTCAATGTTATCAATATAATAGCTAGCTCCAGCATGGCTATCTCAATGAATAGGTTGGTGACTACCATGTAAGCCCTGGCCTAGAAGAAAGCTCATGGCTGCCTGATCAGTGCATGGAGCTGTGTTCCATCACCCAACACTGCTCAAGTCTTGCAAGTCAACAGCACCAACTATAGAGCAGGCCCCTCTACCCCAGCTACATACATTACTTAAATGTAATGAGAGGCAGAGGAAGAAGAAATCTCATTGAGGCCACACAGATGGGCACAACCTCATTGTAAATAACCTTTCAGTTCTGTCAATATATTTTTACTTGTGCCATTAAAATGTCCGCTGTAGTATAATTTTCACACAAACCTATAAAATTCTAATAGCACTAGACAGGGCAAATGTAGGAAAGATGTTATCAATAACTGGCAGTCCAGAACCAGGGGCCACATATTAAGGACATAGGGTAGGCCATTTAGATCTATGATGAGGAGAAATTTCTTCTCCCAGAGACTGGTGAGTCTGTAGAATTCTCTGCCATAGAAAGCAGTTGAGGCCAAAGCATTGAATGTTTTCAAGAAAGAGTTAAACATAGTTCTCAGGGCTAAAGGGGTCAAAGGGTAGGGGGAGAATGTGGAAACAGGGGATTGAGTTGGATGATCAAGTTTGTGTAAGATATCACCATCGCACTCCCACCACCCACCCTGCCTCATTCTTCTAAACTCCAGTGTATATCATCCTAAACTTTTGTTTGTAAAAGTCATGGCGGCTCCCAAGATGTCTGTCACAGATCTCCAGAATTTGGTACTGATGGTCACATCTAACTTGAACATTGGTGGAGTGGGAGCCTTTTCTGTTGATGAGTTTGCTCATGACTTTGGAAATTCCCAAGTCCATGTTGCTTCTACATTCTCCCCATCTCAAGCCCAGATTTACCATGAACCACCATCTTCCAGAGCTCCCAATCCTCTCCCATTCATTCCTAGGTCCCACCTACTATCTGCAGTAGTTCCCTATCACTCTCACCATTCCATCAGTGACCCAGATCAATGAAGCCCACACCTGGAATTGGAGTCGGCCACTTTCACCAGGACTGCCTCCTGATAAACTCCCAGCTATTATTGACCAAAACCAATGACTGACCACGACCACTGTTTGTTCTTGAGCTGCAGAACGGACTGTGGCCTAAACCCAGAATTGCAAAGGCATGGATTCCCACCCAGACTCTGGTAGGACCAAGTGCCTGACTGATGGTAGCCAGCCACTGTAGTATAACCCAAAGGCCTTTTGACTGACTGTGGCAAAACTCTCTGATTGACTGTAATCCCTCCTCATCACCATTAAGGGCTGCTCCTTTTTGAGTTTCCACTAGTTGCTTGATGCAGTGTGTTTGCAGTGTAAACTGTTGGCAAATGCTACAGGTCTGGTGCCGATGTAACACAGCAACATGCCCACCCATGATCTGACTGGTTGGGTGACTATTCAGTGGCTCCTGTTGTCACACCTGCCCTGAAAAGCCAGCAAACTACACAGGCTGGAAGCTGGAGGTCAGTGAGTGTGCTTGAAGAAATGGCAAGTGACAGAGTTTGGCAGCTTCCAAGCAAGAACTAATATGAAAACAAGTTCATGTGCTTTCTATGCAGAATCATAGAATCCCTGCAGTGTAGAAAAAGGCCATTCAGCCCATCAAGTGTGCACCAGCCTTCTATCCCATCCAGACCTTGCCCCCACCCCCCACCCTATTCCCAGAACCCCACATTTCCCTTGGCTAACCCACCTCACCTGCACATCCCTGGACACTACAGGCAATTTAGCATGGCTAATCCACGCTAACCTACACATCTTTGCACTGTGGGAGGAAACCGGAGCTCCCGGCAGAAACGGGGAGAACGTGCAAACTCCACGCAGTCACCCAAGGCTGGCATCAATCCTGGGTCCTTGGCACTGTGAGGCAGCAGTGTCAACTACTGAGCCACCAGGCATATGCATGTGCATCCCTGAACACAACACAACCTGGCAGAAGCATGCATGTGATAGGAGTCCATAAGCTCCAAGGTGGAGTGTTGAAAGCCTGATTTGGTGCCTGAGTTGGTCTGAGAGTAAGTACGCCGAGGTGTTGAAGTTGGTGATTTAACAATGTACAAAGTTGCGTGGATGAAGAAGAAGGTTATGGGTGTGGAGCACACAGGAAGTTTGTGCAGAGGATGTAATTGCATGATGGCCCAGGACATACCTTGGCAAACTGCAGCCACAAGGTACCCGTTTCTGTTTTACCTGTTGCCATCCAGTTTCTTGGTGCAAGAAAGGAGACCTAATGACGTAGGAGCAGAGGTAAGCCAATCAGCCCATTGAGTCTGCTCTGTCTTTCAATGACGTTCTTGCTGATCTGATAACCCTCAAATCCACCTTCCTGCTTTTCTCAATAACTCTTGATTCCCTTACTGGAATTAAAAATGGGACGTAAATAGAATGAGTTGGGGTTTAATGAGATGCAAATGTCTCGTTATAAGATAGGCACCTTCCCACAACTTGGTATTTAAGTAAAACTGGGAACATTTTTCACAATTTCGAGAAATTGTGATTTTATCATCCTCACCCTGTTTTCCCAACTTTCTTGCTATTATTCCTACTATTCCCAGGACAGGGAATCCTGACATCTTCTGAGATATCTTTTATTGTTTTAGATCCATTCTTTCATTGTTTCAGTGCAGACTAGTTGCAGAGGCTCTCTCCATCTGGCTTCCTGCCATCAAAGCTGATCACAATTGTATAAAGTATGGTCTGGTTTTCACATTGCACTGTTGCCTCTTGTACTGATTCTCTTCAACATATGACTCTCCATTTCTCCTTCACTTTCTCCGATGCCCTCATTAGATGACCATGAAACCAGGTTTGATGTCAAATGCAGTCTTACTGAATTCAATTCATTGAATACCCGTTGGCTGTTATTTTCTGTGTGGATTGCAACAAATATTGAAGAATTTCACTTCTTAAAATTAAAAGTAAATGTGAATAAGAAGAACATATTTCAAAGAGACAATGCTGTTGAAGTTTACGATCACCATTTCTCACCACATGTACGATATCTTTGGTTTGATTTGATTCGATGTATTATTGTCCCATGTACCTAGGTACAGTGAAAAGTTTTGTTTTGCGTGCAGATCATGCTATTCAAAGACCATAGGGTGATTGAACGGAGTGAGGAATATGACTGCAAAGAAGGTGCAGAAAAATCAAGATTACTATTAGATTTGAAATTTGACAGGTCCATTCTCTGTCAGATTCTTTCACTGGCATTATGAAAGTAATTGACAATATATTCGCTGAGCTAACAGTCTAACCAAGGCTCCAGTAGAATTTAGGAGTATAGTCTCACAGCTAGTTTCTCATGAAAGCTGGCAGCCCAATTCTCATCAAAGTAAGAACTCTTGCAATTTTAAATTTGAATTGTAGCCAAGGGTGCGTGTGTGTTTAAGGTCACTTGCATCATTGGCTCGCATCGTGAGAAAGTTGTATTGGTCATGCTGTCCTGGAGAAGGAGCTGTCCTGAGCTACAGCTGTGTATGTTTAGATTTCCCAATGGATTATCAGTGCAACCTCAAACTGTTCCTCTAGCCTTATCCCATAACTGGAACCAGACCACTGACTATTTCCTAAAAGTCATAGCATTAAGCTCAATTAAATATGTCTATACATATATATATTTATATGCATATATAGAGAGAGAGCTTAGAAAATAAAGTGACAGAGAAACGTTTATGGGAAAATCTGATGCAACTTCAACCTGAGCTCCAGTCCATTAATGGTTCTGCTCCCACAACATCTGGACATCTGTAATCAATAAATATCAATTGAAGCATAATGCACTGGGAATGCATATTAAATATTATACTAATAACCTTCAGGCAACCATATAATATCCAAGCAAGTGAAACCTTCTTTAAGGAGTATGATTATTAAAATCTATTTTACAATCTAATGATTAAAATCTCATACCAAATTCCATTCATCTATTGCTCTTGTTCTCATTGACCTTCGGTAGCTCTTGATTCAACAGTGCTGTAAGTTTTAAAATTCTTATCTTTGGTTTCAAATACTCCTGACATCTTCTCCAGGGCCACAGCCCTCCAATTCTGGCTTCTTGACAAGTTTTTATTTTAATCTTAACACATTTGGCAGCCATAGTTCCAGCTTCCATTGGTTTGTTCTGCAGAAAACGTATTTTTGTGACATTAAACTCAAGACTTTAGGAAATCCTAACAGCTACTTGAGTCTTATGGAAAGAAGAGTTTAGGTAGCAGAGTGGAAAAATATTGACAGCAAACTGGACCGTGAAGTGGATGCTCTTTTGCATCATTAAAGCAATTAATATCTGCAATGTCTGGGGCAAAGATCATTGTACTCAGTAAGCTAAACATCTTCCTCTCTGATCTTCTGTAAGATTCTCCATAAAACCCTACGTTTATATCAACGCTTTTGATCATCTGCCTAATGTCCCATGGTTTTATTTATTTGATGACACTCCTGGGAGACAAGTGGGGGGCACTTTATGACATTCAGGTGCCTTATCAATACAGGTTGTTGTCATTGTAACTTCCTTTCCTTGGGTAAGCCTAATATTTGTTACGATCTTTTGAATTTTGTTGTTTATTATGACCAACTATTTGTGTCAAATTGACTGTGATGCCACCTATTTTGTGGGATCTTTCTTTGAATTAAAGCTCCCACTGCCCTACAGGAATTTGACCAATATCAATTATTCCAAGAATTATATTTTTGTTAAGATTCAGAACATATGACCACCTGTGCTCTCCCTATTAAAGCTCAGGAACTGTGCCAAAAATCAGTCATTCTTAAGTTACACAAACATTAAACATGACTTCCTTGAAAACTCCTTCACAATAATGGCCCCAGCAGGGTTTGAGATGCTAGTTGGTTAGGATTATGTTTCTTGAGCAATGCCATTGTTTGAATGATGAAGGTTCTTCATGGTATGTCATCTTTCTTCCACCATCATTCAGGTAATGTTTACATCCTGCAAGAGTCATTACAAGTTGAGTAATATATTAGAGGGAGAGCGGCCCAGATCCTGTTGTATAAGCTGATGTGCCAAGTACAAGCTCCTGGAGGTTGTCCAAATTCAAACAGTAATGTCTGGTAAATGTGTACACCACTTGGCTGCCTTATAGACATTCTTAGTGGAATGTAAGAGAAATCCAAGATGGCCTGCTCAATAAGTAGAATAACCTTTGCCCCAGATGTCAAGGATGTTAATTGGTTCAATGATGCAATGGAAAAAATACTCCATTACCAAGATTGCCATTGTATTGTTTTTCCCCAGTTTGTTATCTCAGCTCTTTAATCCATAAGACACAAGTAATTGCTGTAATTTCCAAAATGCTTGTGTTTGACGACAAAAAAGGAGTGCTTTCTGCATGGTGAAGCATCAGAACAGTAGGCAGGGATTTTTGAAAAAGCACAGAAGTTTCCTAAACTAAATGAAATTGTGAGACCTTATTGGGAAATAACTCTGGGAATGTCTAAAATCTAAAGTACATGTAGAGGATGCTGGAGAAACTCAGCAGGTTGGCCAGCGTCTGCAGAGGGAGCGTTAACATTTGAGGTCCAACATGACTTCTTCTATTCTGCCATGATTGTTTCAGATTTGATAACACATTTGTTACAGATTTCTAATATCTGCAGTAGTTTGCTTTTATTTGAGTGGGTAGAAACTACTGTATTCTCATGTTAAGATAAATAAGTAGGATCCATCCATGACTAATGCCTGTAACTCACTAGTCTCACATACTAAATTAATGATAAATAATATTGCCTTGAATTAAACTGAATGCTTTCTAAAATTAAATTATTAGATACTGTAGGCTGCGCTTGCTTGCCATTAGCTGAGAATTTATTTGCAACATCAAATGGTAATATTTATTTATTCTTTGCAGATCGATCCTAAAGGATTAACTCAGTTTCAACATAGCTTGAAGGAAATCTAAACTTCTTCAGGATTGAGCAAGCTGCAGATGGACATGAATGAACTTTAAATGCTTTTACTCTGATTTAAAATTAATGAGTATCAGATGAACACAAGGGCAAAATTCCCACTTAAGTGTCAATGAAATCTGACTGAAAACAAACAGTAAAAATATTAAAATTTAACATTGGAAACATTGTCTACATAAAACAACTACTTAGAATTTGCAAATGTAATTAATTACAACTGGTTTAATGGGTGCTTTTTGCTGCATTCCAGAGATTCAAATATGTAATCTAGGTTCTGAGAAAGAATCACTGGACCTGAAACATTAACTCTGATTTCTCTCTACAGATGCTGCTAGACCTGCTGAGCTTTTCCAGCAATTTCTGTTTTTGTTTCTAATTTCTAGCATCTGCAGTTTTTTGTTATATAATCTAGATTGATGCTCCAATGCAGTGTACTGAGGGAATCCTGCACTGTTGGAGATACTACTAAAGTTCTAAAGAAGGGTCACTTGACTTAACATGTTAACACATCTTTATGAACGCTGCCAGACCTGATGAGTGTCTCCAGCATTTCCTGATTTTATTTGTTTCTATTGGAGATACCATTTCTCTAAGTAATGATTAAATCAAAGCCCGTTTTTCATCTCGAGTGGAAGCAAAAGATTTCATGGCATTAATTTTAAAGAGAGGAGGGAAACCCTTCTTGGTATTGTGGCTAATATTTATTCTTTAATCAAAATCACGAAATAGATTAATTGGTCATGATCCCACTGGTATCTGAGGGAGGGAGATGAATGATCAGGGTGAGGTTACATTGGTCTATCTAGTTGAATCCTGTGAGTTTGGACAAGAAAAGATCTCATCAGAGATAAGATTATCTTAGTTATTATAGATTCTGCCTTAAGAGCACATCTGCTGAGAGAGGATAAGCTTAGTCTTGAGAAGTTGTGAGATTGTCAGCCATCAACTAAAGAGTATTAATGAATTGAATTGGCTTTATTGTCGCATGTACTTAAATGAGTACAGTGAAAAGTTTACAGTCGCCACATTACAGCGCCATCTTAGGCACAAAGATACCTAGGTACAGATACTTAAGACCAGATTCTTAAGAAACAAAAAACAAAATTAGAAAAGTAAAGAAATAAATAGTCCAGCATTATAGGTCATAGGAATAAATTAGAAAAACGAAGAAGTAAAAAGTTCAGAATACCATTCTCTCTGATCCAGTGCAAGCTGGCACCTGGCCTCAAGGGAGATCTCCACCACTCCACTGCCACCTGTGTTGGACCCACCGACATAGCAGTTGCCCCACATTCAGCGCCATCACTTCTCCGCTGGCCCCACTTCACTGGCGCCACTGAACCTACACTTGCTCACAACCAAGAGTCCCTGGCTGCGCTGCCAGGCCAGGCCACTGCTGGCATATGAGTCCTGCTTCACCTTGCCAGCGCTGCCATCTAGAAGGCTCTGCTGTCATTGGCACCACCATTCCCAATTGCTGGAAGAGCTTTGCTGCCCTTGCCACTGGCCAAGGCATTATGGGAGAACAGACAAGGCTTTGCTATGCTGAGAGATTTTCCAGGCTGAATGAGAATAGCAGATTGGAAGAAAGGAAGAAATAGTTGCAAAAGAGCCAGCAGCAAGATCAAGGCCAGAGGTCAGGACGTACATGTTGCGAAGGATATCACACAAAAGAAAGAAAACATGTCCAGCATGGGGAAAACAATGGTCTAGCTATAAGAAGCTGGACCACTTTGCACACAAGTGTTTAACCAGAAAGAAGCAAAGCAAGCCCATAAAGGTGATTGCTGCAGACATGTTGCCTGACAACTCTCACATCTTACTCTACACTGTACAATGGGTTGATTTTATCAGGTTTATAGGTGGTATATGATTTATGACTGTTGAATAATAACTGCAGGAGTGAACATACCATGCCACATAGACGCTGATGATCTGTGCAATGTCAGAAGCTTCATAGACAATAAAAAGCAAAAGAACTGCAGATGTTGCAAATCAGAAACAAAAACCGAAATTGCTGGAAAAGCTCAGCAGGTATGGCCGGATCTGTGGAGAGAAATCAGAGTTAATCTTTTGGGTCGGGTGACCCTTCTGCAGAACTGATGGTAGCTAGGAAAATATGCAGAGATAGTGTGGGGGGAGAGGGTAAGGAGTAAACGATACAGCCCAAAGAGAGAGAAGAAAGGGTGAGACAGACAAAGGAGTGGATAACAATCAGGCTGGGAGAGTGAAAAGCTATTAATGGAGACTGTTAGTGGCTAACAATGGGTTGTGTGTAATAGCAGAGTATGTGATAACAATTTGATCAAATATTGAATAAAAGAAGTTTTATAGACCTGTGTGAAGTGGTTTAAGGTGGTGACCCAAAAATGAAGCCCCAGGAGGTACATTTGAGACTATATACTGGAATGATACTTATTTCAAGAGGTCAAATGAAGCTGAGGGACCAATGTGATGGGAAGAATGAAGATTTTCAGCTCCAGGTGGTGGACTTTAAATAAAATCCAGTCGTCTTTATTGAAGCAAGTCTACAGCTAGGACTAGTAACCCTACAATGGATCAGAAAAGATTTTCAGCAATTCACAGGCCTCTAAGTCATTGATTGCTGAGAAGATCCTGGAAGATTCCAAAGATGTTTTTACATGTACTGTATATTTGCCTAATGAATTCCATCTCAAAGTAGGTGACAGATACGTGAGACTGATGCAGCAATTCATGAGGAGTGATCTAATTGCTCTCAAGTACAGCCTGAAAGACAAGTTGGAAAAAAAAACAATGGCCCCTCTGACGTACATAATGGTCTTACACAAAAAGACCAAGAAAGTTGTTCTTCAAGATGCTGGCAGCTGACGATTAGCAAGTGAAAGCAGAAGAGATAGCCCTCACAGAACAGCAGAAGAGAAAACATAATAAGATAAAAAAAAAGAACAAGAAGAAAAAGATGCCTGAAGGCACGTTTGTAGATCATGTACTGACATTTAATTTTTTTCCATTCAGATCCTGATTAGGTGAGAGCTGTAGAAATGCATTCATGAAGAGGTGTGAAAGCAGTGTGGCAACTTGCTGGATTTGTGAACTATTTAACAAAGTTCTTGTTTTTCAGTCATCTTTCTCCAGATGCTTCCATCGGTTTAAGGGACACAAGGATATAAATCACTACAACTACAACTGCTGAAGGAAAGATAACCTGATTTTCTTCAGCTTTAAAATAGGTTTTGACAGCAGAGAACAGTGAAATCACTCCTGAGTTAGTAGAGATCAAATCACTTCATTCTGTATTTGTTCCTAGGCCCAAACCGTTCAATTACTTGAGAATCAATCACATGGCTGTTGGCGGGCAAAAATGCTGTTGTCATTGATAGCTGGTCATGAGACTTGGACCAATCAATTTCTTGTGTCCACCCAGCTGTACCTGTGCACAACTCCTCGGCTCCAGTTCCTCTGGAACCAAAAATCAAATTTCTGCTTGTTCAAACAGCTCTTTAAACTGTCCTTACCCTGAATATCACGTCACTTGTTTTTAAAAACATGCAGCAATCCTTTAAAATATTGGTTTCAAAACAGTTCATCCTCTTTTCAGCCTACAATTTAAAAAGAAACACAAAATAAAAAGACACAGTCTTTGCATGAGTATCTTATCTGATTTAGAGCTAATAGTTGAGGTGCCTGTGTAGAGACTGATGAAAGTGGGACATACTAAAATGATCATAGGTTTGTTCATGAATCATAATTTTTTTTGTTGACTGTATATATTGGGTAGCTTCAGTCACTTCTGTTAGTGCATGCCGTTATTTTTGTTTTTGTTTTGTGAAAGGGGTTTTGGAGAAATGCATTTGAACATAATGTACTGGCTCGCTTGCCGTTGCCATGTGATCTCTATCGCTGTTCTTGTCCTTTCACTTTAGTTTGTTGGAGCCAGTAGGCAATTAGTTTGAAACAATTAATGAACTCCTCCTCTTGGCTTTTTTAACCTTCTTAAATGAATGCATTCAAAGTGAAGGGGTTAAATTGTTTTTAAGTTGGCAGTCATAATCACTAGTGCTATTAATCACTGCCAGAATTGTTTGTCTCAATTTTATTTTGGTTATTTAACCTACAAGTATATTATGGGACATAATGATTTTCCTTTTTACTCAGTTTTTTGTTATGATCTTAAATGTACTGCTTAAAGGGTCGTATGAAAGGAGATTTAATATCAACTTTTATTATGAATGTATTACTATTTGTTGAAGACATGCCTATAAGATTTTAGAAATTAGTTCATTTGAAATACTGAGAAAATGTCAGACCTTTTTGCTTATGGTCACTGCAAGGCCATTGTGGGACACCTTTCTTCGAAATCTCTTACTGGAAGTCACATTTCTCAGCTAAGGAAAAGCCAAGGTTGGTGGATTGTGGATCTGCTTTGACTTATGTGAAATCGCGCACCTGAGTTTATGGCTATGAGGAGTTTTGTCTATTTGATTTTGTTTGGAAGTCAATCAGGTTGTAGCCTATGATGAAGTAAGCCAGCTAACTCAGTCTTTATCACTTTTCTTTACGAAGCCTTTTGAAGAACCCTTGCAAGAATTGTAAAATAAAAAACAATCTTCCCTAGAGTCTTCTGGAATATTTCCTCTTGACATCTCCTGAATACATTGCTTCTGAGAAGATCTGCATGTTTAAAGTTTTTGAGAATCTTGGGTTGTGGATGAAGTTGCAGACTTGTTCGCTGAGCCGGTGTGTTTGATTGCAGATGTTTTGTCATCCTGCTGGGTAACATCATCAGTGCGCCTCCGGTAAAGCGTTGGTGTTCTGTCCCGTTTGTTATTTATATGCCTCGGTTTGCTGGGGTGGTTGGCATCACTTCCGGCTCTGTTTGTTGGTGGTTTGTATATCGGGTCCAGTTCAATGTGTTTGTTGATGAAGGTCTGTTTAGAATACCAGGCCTCCAGGAATTCCCTGGCATGTCTCTGTTTAGCTTGTGCTGTTATGGATGTGTTGTCCCAGTTGAATTCATGTCCTTCTTTGTCCGTGGGTATTGAGACCAGTAAGAATTGGTGGTGTTCGTGTATCGTTATTGTCAGTTTTCTTCCAGTTTGGCCTGTGTAATGCTTCTCACAGTCTTTGCATGGTATTTTGTATATTACGTGGACAATGAGAAATATTACATAGGCCAAACTGGAAGAAAACTGAGAATAACGATACATGAACACCAACTAGCCACCAAGAGATACAACCAATTCTCACTGGTCTCGCTACACATGGACAAAGAAGGACATGAATTCAACTGGGAAAACACATCCATAATAGCACAAGCCAAACAGAGACATGCCAGGGAATTCCTGGAGGCTTGGCATTCCAACCGGAACTCCATCAACAAACACATTCAACTGGACCCGATATACAAACCACTGAAAAACAGAACCAGAAGTGATGCCAACCAGCCCAGCAAACTGGGGCATATAAATAACAAGTGGGACAGAACACCAACGCTTCACCGGAGGCAGACTAACAATGTTACCTAGTAGGGTGACGAAACGTCTGCAACCAAACACACTGGCTCAGAGAGCAAGTCTAAACCTTAAGATCTGCATGTTTCTAGTGACACCTTTCTACATGTGCCAGGCTGAAAGTCTTCTCCAAATTTTCATATCTTCTTTTTGTTCATTGAGAATTAACAACTATGTTGCTGAAGTGTATTTTTCCAAAGTTAATCCCTGCAGAGAATGTTCTATTATTTTTCCTTTACCTGATATGCGAGTTTGGGTGCATGTGTGTATATGCTGAGTTATTTAGAAAGGTAAATATTTACACTTTCATATTTCAAACAGTTGGTTAATCAACTTTGCGTCTTTGTTGAATAAGTTTTGCTTCATAATAAATTGCTAAAAATTGTTTACTGAACATAACTGGTTGACAGATCTTTTGTTTCTGAAGCTATTGTAGATAAAGTGTATAATTGGCCAGATCAATAACTACGTAAAAGTTTTAACTATGTTGTAACCTGTGGAATAGTGAGACTAGAGACCAACAGTGTTCTCCAATTTCCATGGTAATACCTTTAAGAGGGAAATGGAGATGTGTTTAAAGAGGAAGGGTAACATGTTAAGTTGAATCAAACTTTCAGTAAGAAAGCATAGCTACATTGGGCTGAATCACCTCTGTCAGTACAATACAATTAGAATCTTTTCTTTAAATTTGAGTTTTTTAAATTTCCTCCATTCATGCAAAAATCCATCCTCATTCACTTTTCAATTGTGAATTTTGAACCTGCTGTTGGCCTTTTTTGGTTTTCTAAACCTATTTGCCTTTTTTCCTTCTCTAAGTGCTCCTTAAAAAATATTCTTTGGCCAAGTCTTTTGGTCACCCATCCTAATATCTCCTTTTGTTCTCCTGTTCAGTTTGATAGGACTGCTGTGAAGTTTTACTATGCTGAAGGTGTTGTGAAAAAACAAGTTGTTGTACATGCATTGACTTAGTGTTTTTCTTTGTGTAATACTGGGGGCTGACTAATTAAATGAAAAATTGGCTGTGCTTGTGGTAATGGAAATTTTTGTCTGTTGCTGATCTGACATTTGAACTAAACAGTAATAGGAACACAATGTAACGGTATAGCAGGGAGTCACATCCCATTGAATGTGACGTATGTATGGACTAGTCTCATATATTAACCAGAATGATCAGTGCCTCATCCCTCCCTAGTCAGATTGTGAAATTGGCAAGGATTCCAAAAGAAGACTGGAATTATGTAAAACTTGGCTTGCCACCACACTGGATGTGCATGTTGACCCTGAAAGTCAGGAAGGATTGAGTTTGAAGAAAATGACAAATCCAGATCATAACAACTGGATCACTTAGCAGTTCTCCAGTGGAGCATGTATTTAAAATGCACAATCTGTTATCATCAGCCTTGTTCTGAAAAGGAAAAAGAAGAAAGTATCTGACTGGCTGCTACTTTAATATTGACAATAGCAAAGTGAGGTAAAATGGATTTTGTCAAAAAGAAATCCCTTGGTCTGAACATGCTGCATATTAGGAGCACATTAGAGTTTTGGGCTATCTTACTGAAGGAGCTATGCTCTTTACCCACATTAGCAATTTATTATCAAATTCCCTTTTTAAAATGTTACACCTCCTTCAGTATATTTTTTAAAATTTGTTTTCATAGGAATCCATTTGTTATTATCTCTCACCGTCAACATGAGGTAAGAACGGCAGAATTCCTTTCCTAAAGGACATTATTGAACCCAGATGGGTTTTTTTTTACATTGTCACCACCAGGTTAGTTTATTCCACATTTGTTTTAAATTAATTCAACTTTCACTATCTGCCGTATCACTATCTGAATCCACATCCCCAGAATATTAAAACAAACACAGAGAATGTTGGAGAAACTCAGCAGGTCTGGCAACATTGTGGAGACAGAAACAGTTAATATTTTGAATCCAGTATGAGTCTTGTTCATGCCAGATTAGGAAACATTAACTCTGTTTCTCTCGTCACAGACCTGCTGAGTTTCTCCAGTATTCTCTGTGCCTGCTTCAGATTTCCAGCATCTGTAAAATTTTCCCGAGAATATTAGCCTGGAGTTCTGGATTACCAGGCCAGCAACATTACCAATACATCAACTCCTCCCCACAAAGCTCAGAGATTGTAACAACTGGTGTGAGTAAAACATAAAATCTTTCTTACCCACAATATTTGTTGGGGATTGACTTAACAGGGAGATAATTACTGGTTGGGAGATAGTAGATGCTGGAGAACCTGAGATAACAAGGTGTAGAGCTGGATGAACATAGCAGGCCAAGCAGCATCAGAGGAG
>NC_063353.1:6936046-6989466 GCF_021869965.1 Rhincodon typus | reverse complement strand
GGGTGTTATTAGCAAGCACGCACTAATTCAAAGGAGACTTTGGACCTTTTGTTTTGATAGTGGTTAAAGATCTTTAACACTTTTCCTCATCAACCTGTTCACAGATGTTATTACACACCTCTGGAGCAGGTGGACTTGAACCCAGGCCTCCCAGTCTTGGGGTTAGGGACACTACACTGCAGCACAAGAGGGCCCTTGATTAGTGTTTAATTTTTTAAAAAAATAAACTTATTTTTCTAATCACCCTGTTAAGAGATGTTATCATACACCTCTGGAACAGGTGGGACTCGAACCTGGGCCAGGGTTAGAGACACTGACACTGCACCACAAGGGGGTGCTTGATAGTGTTTAAACTGGCTAACACCTTCATCAAAACAGCTGACAAGGAGAAGACCACAAGCAGTATTCCCTTGATAATCATGTTGAGCTGCATTATCTAATTAATTTGACCTTTTTGACTTAGCACCTTCCCTCCTGCCCTACCTCCCCCTCACTTTGATGGTTTGAGGTGCCCACAATGAGCTTTGCTTGTAAACATTTAATTGGTGGTGGTTTATAGTTTAAACAAACAAAAAAAAGTCACAGTGATTTGATGATGGGAAAGTCACTCAATTGTGTGTGGTAACAGTTCTCATTATTTTGAAGGGGTTGTACTGCTGCAGTTGAGTCCTGACGAAGGGTTTCGGCCCAAAACATTGACTTTCCTGCTCCTCGGATACTGTCTGACCTGCTGTGCTTTTCCAGCTCCACGTCTATCAACTGCAGTTGTAGTGTCCCTGCTGCTGGCCTAATAGTTCCCTGGTTCAAATCCCACCTGCTTCAGAGATGTGTAACAATGTCTCTGAACAGCTTGAATAGAAAATAAATACCAAATTGCTTTGAAAAAAGGGCTCATGTGGTAGCGTCCCTATCTCTGTTTCAGGAGACCTGGGTTCAGGTCCAACCTGCTCGAAAGGTGTGTAAATAACATCTCTGAATGAGATGATTAGAAAATATCTTTAATTACTTTGATACAATTGCTGATGAGGGACATCATAACATTCTCTGAACACCAGTAATTTGAACTACTTTGTGGCTTCTACAACTGGTTCAGAATTAAGAACAACTTAGTCCTGTGGGGACACCATGTGGCCAATGGTATTAACTTCACACTGAGCTGCAGTCTTGGAGATTCCATACTTCAGACAGAGGCTAGTTTCCTTAAAAGGGTAAAGTCAAATATGTAGGTCTCCATGTCTGACCACGTCTACAAAGAATGTTCAAAATCATCTGTTGAATTACACAATAAAAAGTGGTGGCTGTCAATGATGGAAAATATGAAATTAAAAATCAAAAAATTATGGAAATATGCAGCAGGAGCAGCAAACTGGAAAAGACCTAATGCCTTTTGATCTTTCTGTTGTGCAGTCTTAAGCCAGGTGGTACCAAGTAGGTGAACAAGACAAAGTAGAAGTTCAACAAAAACTTTTATTAAATTTGCATTTATATAACACCTTTAATGCAACTAAATGTCTCAAAGCAGGATTACCAGAGCAAATGGACACCGAGCCCCACGATGAGATATTAGAACAGGTCATCACAGCCAACATTTGAAATAAGACGCTGACGGAGGAGAGACGGGTAGTGAAGTACAGAGGTTTGCGGGGGGGGACGCAATTCCATAACCTAGGGCCAAGACAGCAGAGAGCATGAGCACCCATGGTCAACTGAAAGGAGTGTAGATCTGGAGGAGGTTACAGAGAGAAGAAGAGAGAGGCCATTGTGGATTTGAATAAGAGGATGAGAAGAGTTTTTTCAATTTTTTTTTCTTGGAAGTGGGCATCGCCGATAAGGTCAGTATTTGTCGTTTATCCCTAATTGCCCTTGAACTGAAGGTCTTGCAGGATCCATTACAGAAAGGTGTGAAGTATCAATGACGTTACTGTGAGTCTGGAGTTACATGTTGGCCATACCAAGTAAAGAAGGCAGATTTTCTTCCTGAAAGGGCATTAATCAACTTGATGGATCCTTACATGAATGACAGTTGCTACGGTGATGATTCAAAGACTAGCTTTTTCATTCCAGATTTTATTAATTGAATTTAAATTCCTCCAGCTGTTATGGTGGGATTTAAACCCATGCCCTCAAAGCATTAGCCACTAGTGCAATGATTTACCATTAGGCTACCACTCCCCCCCTCATTTAATGTTGTTTAATATTGTTGCTGGGCCCAGGGTCACTATAGGTTAGTGAGCACAGCCAACAGTGAAGTCTACATAGCCTGATAAAGATGTCGCGCTCCAACAAAACGGTCTAAGCAGGCATTTCACCTCCTTTTTTTCTTAGTCCCTCTCTTTGAAGGGAAACTTTGTAGAGTTGAATAGGGAGGAGATTTAAAGCAGGGTTTACTTCCGTTTTAGGTTGTGAACCACATTTTCCTTTGACTTCCATCCTGGCTGTTACCTGTGAAATATTTTATACAGACACTTCAACCAGTTTTTTATTCATAAAACACATTTATCCAGGTGCTCTTATTGTATGAGACAAACAACGGACAGTGGTTTTATTAAAACACTCACAAGGTAACGAAAACAACTTTGCACAAATTAAGAGATAACAAGGTGTAGAGCTGGATGAACACAGCAGGTCAAGCAGCATCAGAGGAGCGGGAAAGCTGACATTTCGGGCCTAATTTTGCACAAATAAAGTTAACTTTCCCCAAACTAGGCTGACTGCCTGAAAAACACATCACCACACTACCTCAGCCTGGTGGTCTCTCAGCAGTATGGCCTCAGCGTGGATTTCTGGTCTTGAGGTTGTTCCAGAGAGGTCTCCCAGGCTCAAGAATCTCAAGGTAGGCCCAGCATGGTCTTGGAACAAGACCTGTTGCAGACTGGAGGCTAGGTGCCAGCATGGAGTGGGTTGGATAAACTGTTGTTCTGAACTTTTTATTTCTCCTTTTTCTAATTTATTCCTACAATCTGCAATGTTGGACTTTTTATTTCTTTATTTTCTATATTTTTTTTCCCTAAGAACTTGTACTGAAGAATCTGTACCTAAGATGGCACTGTAAGTGGCAACTTGTAAACTTTTCACCATACTCATTTCAAAAATATACCTTATTCATAAAAATCTTTATATACAGAAATAGTCGCTAGAGCAGTTCAGTTTAGTGCAATCTTTGTGCATGGAAACAAACGAATAATAGAGTTTGATTTTCCCGAAAGTTCCAACAAACAAATTCAAGGCATTTCTTATTTGTGCAAGGCACTAATTACATGTATTTGAGGCACCAGGAGGATCCAATAACTAATGGACCGTCAAGATATTTTGGCAGAAAGACTTCGCTCAGTGGTCTTTCCCAACTGTGGCTTCACAGCAGTTGCCCCAAGCTTTAGTGTGTCCCTCAGCACATAGTCCTGGACCTTGGAATGTGCCAGTCTGGAACATTCAGTCGGGGTCAACTACTTGCTCTGAAAGACCAACAGGTTTCAGGCAGACCAAAGAGTGTCTTTCACCGAGTTGATGGTCCTCCAGGCGCAGTGGATGGACGACTCGGTGTGCGTCCCAGGGAACAACCCGTAGAGCACAGATTCCTGCATCACAGAGCTGCTCGGGACGAACCTCAACAAAAACCATTGCATTTTCTCCAGACTTCCTTTGCAAACACTCATTCCAGAAGGAGACGTGCGACAGTCTCAACTTGCCACAGCAGTTTGAGGGCAGCGTGCGGTGGTACAGGCTGACTGGGTGTACGTGAAGGATCTCACAGGTAGTGCCCTTCTCACCACCAGCCAAGAGATGTCTTGGTGCCTGTTGGAAAATTCTGGTGATGAGGCATTCTGCAAAATGACTTTGACAGTCTGCTCAGGGAACAACCCGACAGGATCCACCCTGTCCTTTTCCTGCTACTTGCTGACCACTGTCTGAGGGACTTGTGGTCAAAGGTGTTTTTCTTTGCAAGTTTCTCCATAAAGGACATGTGGAGCATTTCGAGCTGCCGAGGCCAGTCCCATCCTTTACAACACTGGGGACAGGTAGAACCTCAGTATGTAGTGATGCTAGGTGTTTGTGTACCGAGGGTCTACGCTCAGGTTGGTGCAGCCACACACAAAGTTGGCCATCAGGATGAGGGTGGCATTGGGTATGTTCTTCTCCCCCTTATACAGAGCTTTATACATGGTGTCCCTGCAGACACGGTGCATCTTAGATCCCCAGATGAAGTGGAAGATGGTTGGGTGACCGCAGTGGTGCAGGTTCAGGAATGGGCCAGACCCGCCCCATGTACAATAACATGGAGAGTACCTCACACCTGATGACCAGGTTTTTACCTGCAATGGAGGGGGAGCAGTGCTTCCAAAAGCCCAGTTTCTGTCTCAAGGTCTTCTAAATATGAAGCTGGGTCTTGCATGAGTCTTCACTGAGAGAATGGACTTTCTGAGTCCTTCCAGAATGTTCTCTGACTTCAACCAATGGAGTCACAGAGCAGGCATCACAGTGCCCAATGAGGTTATTCCAGGACATCCCAGGTTTACCCATCCTCTTTACAAGATATGACTACTCCATGGTGCCTAGGGATCTGGCTAAAACTGTGGGATAAACAAACATAATATATCTCCCTATATTGTGGCTGAGTACTGCCTAGTGAGTTTCAGGTTGTAATGACCGTCCCATTATTCAAAATGCAAAACAGGTCTGGCCTGATTCTTAGTAAAAACCGAAAGAACTGCGGATGCTATAAATCAGGACCTGAAACATTAACTCTGATTTCTCTTCACAGATGCTGCCAGACCTGCTGAGCTTTTCTGTTTTTGTTTCTGGGCTGATCCTTGTTTGCTTTTGACCTGTCCTAACATTGGCCTCTTTGCATTCCATGAGGCCTTGCTTACAGAAACTGTTTACCCAAAGTTCTGTCAGGCCTAGTTGCTGAGGCTGTTGACCACTTGTCCATGTGGCCACAACATTATGGTTCAAAATATGAGATGTAAAAAGATTCACCAATGGGCAGAGATGATGACAAGAGAGCTCCCTATCTAAGACATTCTGGGAAATGAGCCACTCACATTAATATGTTTCAAGTTACTCTGCTCAATGGCACAGACACACTTATTAGATGCTTGTCAAGATCAGTAACTCTCCCACGTAGCCTGTGCTCTGCAGTATTTTAACTTCATCTTGTGACACACTGTTCTTTATAATCCAAGTGTGCTCAAAGCTTATTTCATAATTGGCAACAGGGGTTTGTCAGAAACAGCATGGAGAATGAGATGTACAAGAGGTCCTGATCCCTTGCTGCAGTAGCAGTGAGCTGTGTTCACTCAGATCGAATGTGTTCACGCTGTTGAAGGTGGAGACAGGAGCAGGGCAATGTGTTCCCGTAGCTCTGCTTCCAGCAGTGATGACAATTCCCCAGGGCAGGAAGTCCCATGAGCTGTGAATCCAGTGATCCATGTATCAGGCAATGCCTTTCAAACTCAGCCACCTCATACTCATTTCACTTTTGGGTTCCTCATCTAATCAGTGACATTGTGGATCATCAATCACCAGTTCAATAGGTAATTCAAACATGCACATTGATTAGTATTAAAATACAGTCGAAAGGGCTGGAATTCCTCAGCAGATTCAAAGGCTTCTCCGGAGAGAGAAACAAAGTAAATCTTTCAGGTTAAAGGCTTTCCTTCAGATGAAACACTAACTCTGTCTCTTTCTCACTGTCTACAGATGCTGGCGTGGGAAAGTATTCTCTGCATTTTTGGTTTTTATTTCCGGTCTCCAACAGCTTCAGTATTTCACTTGGAATTGTAGAATCTCTCCAGCAGAGATAGAGGCCATTCAGCCCGTTGAGTCTGTACCGACCCGCCAAAGAGCATCCTACCCAATCCACGTAACCCTGCATTTCCCATGGCCAAACCATCTAACTTGCACATTTTTGGACTGTGGGAGAAAACAAGAGCACCTAGAGAAAACCCATGCACACATGGGGAGAATGCGCAAACTCCACAGAGACAGTCACCCAAGGGTAGAATCAAACCCAGATCCCTAGCACTATGAGGCAGCAGTGCTAACCACTGATCCACTATGCCACTGCTTTATCTTGGGATACTTCAAGGCGTGAGTTGGAGTTAGGTGTTGGAGAACTGAAATTGTAAGTATCAATCCCTAATTTGTAAAAGCTGCTTTCTGCTTCACTGGTGTGCCCTGGGATGTGGCGCAGGAAGCTGGAGTAAAAGACTTTGTTCCCCTACTAACAGGAGGAAGCAAACAGCTATTGAGAACCAGAGGATAGGATTGCAGAAAGCAAAGGCAGTCAGATGTAGGGGAACCACATGTGCTGTTGCGTGCAGTGCAGGAAGCACTATAATATGCTCAGCAGTTGAATGTCTAGTCATATTTCATCTACATTCTGCAAGCACATAGGCCCGGAAGCGATCCTGTTTTTGTAAGCCTGTCCCGCTACATCAGTTATTTACTTTAGAGTTCACCCTAACCTTCTCTTTCTGCAGACCTTCTCAACTGTCCATCCATTCCTCACACCCTTACGCTTTTGGCAATTTCATGCCTGGCCCTCATCACCCTCCTCCCAACCATCCAGGGAAGAATTGGATTGCTTCACTGTGTTCCTCCCTCACGTCCTGGCCTCATTCCTGCTCAATGCACAGCACAGCCACCCCAGTCTGGGAGGGATGCTCTTCAGAGAGTCGGTGTGAACTCAATGGGCTGAATGGCCTCTTTCTACACTGTAGGGATTCTATGACTAACCAGTGGCAATACCCAATCGGTTTTAGCACTTCCAAAAAATCAGCAATTAGAAACAACATAGGGTGTTAAAGCAGAACTTTAAGTAGGCATCTCCATTTAGTGCCTGTATTAATCCTTCCAGCAAAGATAACTCGTGAAAAACTGTTGTAGATTTCTGTATAATGGAGGCGAGCAAAATGTAAGTGCTGGCTTTCCTCAGAAACCCACAATTCTTACTTAGTCATTTAAAGGACAACAAGTACTTCTCAGTCTTTCAAAACCTGTTCTTACTTAACTTTCTTAACTGTTTTACTGTGAAAATAGTGACAGCCAAATTGTATACAGCAAGCTCCCACAAACAACATTGAGATGATGGCCTGTTACCCTGTGATGGTGTTGTTCATTAAAGACAAATCTCAAAGTGGTTACAAAACTCCTGTGCTCTTTTTCCCTGAGGGTCCCAGTACCATCCAGGCCTCCATGATAGAAATGTGGTGTCATTTTCCATGTTCCCATTCTATCCTTCAATGAACGGGGCAGCTTTGGAACACCAATGCTCATCCACTGTGTCCAACAGGCTGTTAAACATGCAAGGGTGCAAGGAACTAGGCCAGCATACATTGCACAACCCTAATTGTCCAGAGGTCAATTGAAGGTCAACTGCATTGTTGTGGGTTTGGAGTCACATATAGGCTGGACCAGGTGAGGATGGCTGATTTCCTTCCCTGAAGAACATTAGTGAACAAGATGGGTTTTAATGACAATTGATTCATGGTAGTTTTTTTTTTAATATTGAATCCATCTGGCGTGGCAGGATTTGAACCCAGGTCCCAGAATGTTAGCTGAGTTTCAGGATTAATAGTCTAATGCTAATACCACTAGGTTTTTGCCTCCCCACAGAAATGTACTGATATGTTCCGCCACCTAGCAGTGATGTAGCACTACAGTGCTGGCCATATTCTTACATTATATTGGCACAGTCTGGGTTGTGTCTGTCTGTGAGGCCTAGCGACTTTTCTTGCTGTATCTTACCAAATTTACCTCATTAGCTACTGACCGTGCACCACCACACATAGTTCTAGTCCCACCTTAACCAAGCTCCATTCCCAGAACAACTTGCCACTCACTGGATTTCAACCCAAAGACCAGCATCTCTGACTCCAGTGCCATACTTAAAAGGGTGCTGTGCATCCCAATGACCATTGGCATCTCAGAGCTGCCCTGCCTTTTCATAATAACAGAGACGGGGATGATGGCACTGTGATTCTCGGACAGGGGCCTGGTGAACAGGGTGGTTCAAAGGAGGGGCATGCTCTTCCTGGAAGACTACCATACGAGGGCACAACAGCAGACTCTGGCGACCTGCTGCGATGTCACCTCCTGGGTTCCATGTCTTCCCCCAGTCCAGAGGAAGGGACAGCACTGTTGATGGGATTGCCATGTTCTTTTGTCTGCTACCTCACACTATCTCACCCACCTTCCACCAAGGCTCATTCTCCATCACCTGCTGTAAAGTGTGCGACATCTTTCCTCACTCACTCCCCTTTCACCTCAGCCTGACCCCACAAACCCAGCATGCCCTCTGTGTTCGGGACACCTCACCACCTGCACCCACAATAATAGCTATCCCATCTCTAACAATAGCTACCTCTCTCTGAGTCCAGGGGCAAAGCAGCCCCCCAGCAGGGCAGAAAGAGTTAAGACGATGGTGTTCTGCCTGACAGTCAGTTCCTCAGCCTTTCTGTAGAGAACATCCTGACTCTCCATCCCGGCCCAAGCATCTGACTGGCCATTTCCAAGCCTTTGGATGGCATGGGAGGCTGCCCTTGCCTTACAGTGTCAGGATCCCCTGAACGAAGGCTATCTCCTTTGACGTGTCTGTGACCAATTGACAACAGTGGCACGCTTCCTTCCTTAGTGTCTGCACCAATTGCAGGCAAGGCAGTACAAGGCAGGGATGATGCGAGCATCCAGGTAGACTCAGAGTGACTATGTGCTAAGGGAATAAGCGAGCAAGATGGAGATACAGCCTAGTCCAGCCCAGGAGCTGCGTGTGTGTCCCTGAGCACACAGTGTCCTGGCTGCAGTGTTACAATGAGAATTACCAGGGCAAACCAAAGTGCTGCAATGAAGAGTAGACCTATCCTCTAAGTGCATTGGAGATGTGCTATGAAGGCTGGCACATGTTGGATACCAATGTCTGTGCATGTGGGTTGAATTTGGCCGGTGCCTGTTGAGCGTGCCCTGAGATATTGGTGTCCAGTTTCCAACATGGAGGTTTCTAGCAAGTAGTGAGCTGCATTACCAAGTTCGGTTTCCACATCGAGTTTTCCTGACCCCCACATTGTTTCGTGGGTTTGGTAAGATAGGAAATCAAAGAGTTATGAGGTAAACTAGGCCATCAACAAGGCACTTAACAAGCTTTAATCGCCATCGATTGGCACCTTGCCGCTGCCTAGCGATAAACTCACTATGCCACTGGTGAGAAGGATAAAAGGTAAAGTGAGGTGTTCTCAATGTCAAGGTGGGCTTTGCCAGATGTCTCATCTGATTCTATTACAAATATCACCATAGGCTCAAATCCATTTAAGATTTTGAACTGAAACAATCAAATGATATTTCTCTACCAGTCAACTGATGAGCCCCTTGCTCTTTCTTCATAGCTCTGTTCATTGACCCCTCAAGTAATCTTGCAAATTTCTTTGGACAGTTACTGTTGAATCTGCAGCTACTGTCACTTTCTCAGGCAGGGGATTCCAGATCCTAGCATCTGCCCTGTGTGACATATTTCTCCCATCTCACTTACGGGTCTTTAGCCATTAATCTTCACTCTACAATCCACTCCAACCAGTGTAAACATTTTCCCCCTATTTTTCAATATCTTTCTCATCATGGATCTCTCCATTGCCTTTAACTGTTAGGGGGAGGATTGAATGTATTTAAGACAGAGGTAGATAACTTCTTGACAGGCCGGGGAATCGAAGGTTAATAGGGATAAATAGGAATGTGGAGTTCGAAACGCAAATGGATCAACCATGATCCTATTGAATGGTGGAACAGACTCAAGGAGTTGACTAGTCTATTTCTGCTCCTTTTTTGTTTGGTTATATGTAAGGGCTGATTTCACAGAACAATATTATGCTGTATTTCCTGTGTTATCCTGCTCGTCTCCTGTTTTTGAGAAGCTTTGTATTTTCTAGCTGTAAAAGGACCTATTGTGTTGTCCAAGAGTTAGGAAGAACAAGGTAAGAAGAAGGTAAGAGGGGCAGCACAGTGGCTCAGTGGTTAGCACTGCTGCCTCACAGCACCAGGGACCCAGGTTCAATTCCATCCTCAGGTGACTGTCAGTGTGGAGTTTGCATGTTCTCTTCATGTCTGTGTGGGTTTCCTCTGGGTGCTCCAATTTCCTCCCACAGTCCACCAATGTGCAGGCCAGGTGGATTGGCCATGCTAAATTGCCCATAGTGTTCAGGGATGTGTAGATTAGGTGGGTTATAGGGGGATGGGTCTGGGTGGGATGCTCTGAGGGTCAGTGTGGACTTGTTGGGCTGAAGGACCTGTTTCCACACTGTAGGGATTCTATGAAGAAAGCCCTCAGGGTGGAGTGACTGCAGGCTATAGAAGGACTGTATCATTTATCTTTTAACTTTATTTCTTCATTTCATTAATTTATACTATGAAGAACTGTAATGTAGAACTTTTAGCTTTTTCTTCATTTCTTTATTTTTGTACCTAATCTATTTTAATACCTAAGATTTGTGACTAGGTACTTTGTACCTAAAATGGTGCCATCTGTGTCAACAGTGTACACTTTTCACTGTACTCCTATATTTTTGTTCTTGAGTACACATGACAATTAAATCCAATTCTAATTCTAATGAGGTTATGGAAGGATTTTAAAACAAGGATGAGAATTTTTAAATTAAGCCATTGTATGATTTGGAAGCCTTTGCAGGACAACAAAGTCTGGGCTAACTTTGAACTTAGAATCACACATGCATTTGTCAGACGATGTTAGTTTTATTCATTGTTGATTTGTTAACGTTCAATCCTTTCACCCTGACTCTTTGATATCAGATTATGACCAATAACTCATTATGTCCAACATAATAAGGAAGTTTCCTCAAGTCAAGAACAATTAATGTTTACACTTCTGCTTACGGCCTGGCTGCCTGAGCTCAGGTTTTACGAGCCAGGTTTTCATTAAAGCAAAGAGTAATTTTATTTTCATTTTTCAACCAAGGCAATGTTTACTTGAATTGAAATGAACTCCAAAAAGTACAAGGAAGTAAAAGAATTGGAAAGCATTTGCAAAGGTAATTTAAACCACCATTTTATTTACCTGTAGTTTTCATAGCACGTTACGCAATTAAAGAAGCAAAACTGGTTTCTGCTTTCTTCTCCAAAGTACACAAGCCTGGATGAAGCTGGTGGCCAGCTAAAGTTATTAAAATGTCAGTGCTGCAATTCAGATTTTATTGTAGGAGTGGAAGCCAATGTGGCAGCTTAGAAAGCTTCAGATGTATGTATGATGTTCCATGGAGGATCACTGATGTTCCTATATTTGTCTTAATCTATTGCACAACAGTGAAATGAATCAAAGTTTTTCTGAAACTTTGCAAAGAATTTGCAGGCGAATCATCTCTTTAAATGTTTCATGCAATTCTATTGCCCACACCCAGCAGAGAGATTTTGAAATAACAAGAGTTACCTGAAGCATGCAACAGGAAATGGTTATAATATTCACAATTCTTTGTGGGTCGCACAGTAGTCCATCAACATATTTATACATTTGAAGCAATTTACTCATTTGTAATCCCTGAGTGATTCCTGAAAGATCACCACCAACACCTCTACAATCTCCTCAACTATCTCCTTCAAAACTCTATGGTGCAGTCCATCTAGCCTGGGGTGATTTATCCACCTTCAAACCTTTCAGCTTCCCCTTACCATCTCCTTAGTGATGGCCAATACACTCACCTATGCCCCCTAACTCTCTTTAAGTCCTGATATGCTGCTGGTGTCTTCCACTGTGAAAACTGATGCAAAATACCTCTTCAATTCCTCCACTATTTCTTTGTTCCCCATTACTACTTCTCCAGCCTCATTTTTCGGTCGTCCAGTGTCCACTCTTGCCTCTCTCTTACCTCTTAAATATCTAATAACACCCTTGCAATCTTCTTCGATATTACTAGCTAACTTACTGTCATATTTCATCTTCTTCTCCGTTATGACTTTTGTAGTTATCCTGCGCTGGTTTTTAAAGGCTTCCCAATCCTCTGGATTCCTGTTAATCTTCACCACATTGTATGCGTTTGCTTTTTTATTTACTGTGCCTGACTTCCCTTGTCAGCCATGTTGCTTCATCCTCCCCTTAGCATGATTCTTCTTCCTTGGGATGAATTTCTGCTGTGTCTCCCAAACTGCCCTCAGAAACTCCGCCATTGCTGCTCCAAAATCTTCCTTGCTGGGCCCCCCTTCCAATCAATTCTGGCCAGCTCTTTCCTCATGTTTTTGTCATTACCTTTAATCAATTATAATACTTTTGCATCTGGTTCCAGCTTCTCCCCTCTCAAACTGCAGCGTTCATATTGTGTTCTATCATATTGTGGTCACTGCTCCCCAGGGGTTCCCTCACCTTAAGCTCTCAAATCATCTGCCTCATTACACATCACCAAATACAGAATTGTGTTTTCCCTAATGGGGTCTACCACAAGCTGCTCCAAAAAAACCATCTGGTAGACATTCCACGAATTTATTTTCTTCAGGTCTGCTGCCAACCTGATTTTCCCAGTCCACGTGCAATTGAAGTCCCCCATGATTATTGTAATAGTGCCTTTCTTATATGCCTTTTATATTTCCTGATTTATTTCCTTCCCCACATCTACAGCTCGGAGGCCTGCGCAGAACTCCCATCCCAGTCTTTTTCCTTTTGCGGTTCCTCAACGCTACTCTGTTAGATTCTACGCCTTCCAACTCTGCATCACTTCTTGCTATTGATTTCATTTAATTTCTTAATAAAAAGGCAACCCCATCACCTCTGCCCATCATTCTGTGCTTTCAATAGCATGTGTCTCCTTGGCTATTTAGTTCAGAGCCCTGAAAGCCACATCTCTGTGATACCCAAAACATCATACCTACCAATTTCAATCTGCGCTACAAACTCATTTATCTTGTTTCATAAAATCCCTACAGTTTGGTAACAGGTCATTCGGCCCAACAAGTCTACACTGCCCCTACGAAGAGCATCCCACCCAGAATCATCCACCTAACTTACACACCCCTGCACACTTTGGGCAATTTAGCCTAGCCAATCCACCTAACCCACACAGCTTTGGACTGTGGGAGGAAACCGGAGCACCCAGAGGAAACCCATGCAGACACAGAGGGAATGTGCAAACTCCACACAGTCACCCAAGTGTGGAATCGAACCCAGGTCCCTGTGAGGCACCAGTGCTAACCATTGAGCCATCATGCTTCCCTTGAATACTGCATCCATTTAAGTAGGGCACCCTCAGTCCATTGTTGACTGCGCCTTTCTCATATTTATCCCCTTATCTGCTGTGCCTGAAGTTAGATTCCTGACCCTTTCCATACTCTTCATCCTTTACTTGTTCTGGAAACTTTAATAACATCTGCTGAGCCATCCTCACTCCTTTAACTTTCTCCCTAATTTTCTGTGCAACTGAACCCAGTCCCCACTATTTTGTTCAAAGCCCTATCTGCCTAGATATGTGATTTGACAGCACTCTGGTCCCAGCATGATTCAGGTGGAGTCTATTGCTCCCTTCTCCCACAGTACTGGTGCCAACGTCCTATGAATTCAAACCCATTTCTCCTACACCAATCTTTGAGCTATACGTTTACCTCTTTAATTTTGTTGACCGTGAGCCAACATGCCCATGGCTCAGGTAGTAATCAGGAGATTATTGTCTTTTTGTTTCTACTTTTTAATTTAGACACTGGCTGCTTCTAGCTCCCTCAGCAGAACGTCTTTCCTCCTTTTAAATGTATCGTTGGTACCTACGTGGACCCAACTGGATCTTTGACAAAAACAGAAGTTGCTGGAAAAGCTCAGCAGGTCTGGCAGCATCTATGAAGAAAAGATCAGAGTTAACGTTTCGGGTTCAGTGACCCTTCCTCAGAGCTGGACCTGAAACGTTAACTCTGATTTTTTTTTTCTTCACAGATGCTGCCAGACCTGCTGAGCTTTTCCAGCAACCTCTATTTCTGTTCCTAATTTACAGCATCTGCAGTTCTTTCGGTTTCTACAACTGGATCTTTCCCCTCCCACTGTAAGTTCCTCTGCAGCCCGGATGAGATATCCTGAAGCCACACAGCAGGCAGACAACACAGCCTTCGGGAATCTTGATCCTGGCAGAGGACATTGTTTCTTCTCCTGACTATACTATTCCCGATTACAATTACATTTCTCTTTCCTCATCCCTCTTCAATTGCTCCCCGTACTATGGTGCGATGGCCAGTTTTCTCATTCTCCCTATAGCCTCTGCACTCATCCACACAGGGAACAAGAATCTCAAGCCTGTTAGACAGGTTCAAGGGATAAGGCTCCTGTTTTGCTGGTCCCTAACCTCTGACTGAATTTGCAGTATTTAATCTGAAGGGTGCAACTGCCTCCTGAAACACAGTGACTCTTCCCCCTCCCTGATGTGTCCCAATATTTGAAGCTCAGACTCCAGGGCATCAACTCTGAGCTGGAGTTCCTCAAGCAACCAATACTTACTACAAATGTTTCACCATAAACCACTATGGGATCCCCCAACTCGCACATTTATGCAGTTACAACACATCACCTGACTCTATTTTAATTACTCATTTCATACATGACTTTTCAAAAAAAAAATTCTCCAGGTTTTTCAGTATGTAGCCTGCAAATATTTCCCCTATTTACCTTCAACCTGAAAGTAACCTAAAATAGGCAGTCAAATTAGTAGCTACAACTGACCAATGAAAGTACAGTTTACCTGTGATGTCACTCTTTTGTGCCAGGCCCCTGATCCTGGGCCTCAATTTATCCTGTTTAAAAAAAACTTACAAACTATGAACCAAAAGAAAAGCAAGCAAAAGGCACCTCTCCACCACTGTGTCAAATTCCCAGACTGCCTCCAAATTCCCCGAATTATATCCTCACTTGGGCCATGTCTCACAGGACAGGATCTCTTCGTCTTGACTGTGTGAGGTTTACCGATCCATCCAATACATAGGATTTAAAAGCTGTGCCCAAACAGGGATTTGAATCCTTGAAACCCAGATTATATTCCAGGCTGTCAGGCTCAGCAAATGTTCTGCGTGACAAACTACCAGCAAAGGTAGCAGCGATATAATTTGAACATCTCCAATGGGGCTAGAGCCTTAGTCCAGCCCCTTATACCCCTCTGCTAGTTATGATGGTCCTACAGCACAGACAGTCATCCACTCATCAGACTGTAGTTTGATTGGACTGAGAACTGGCCTTAGTTCCTTTCTTCAGCCCACAGCTTTCCAAACTTTTCCCCAATAAGACCCCATTTCAAAGTTGCAGAGTCAGCATGACCCTCGGGTTGTTGAATCGGGAGACACGAGTCAGGTTCTTCAGTTTAGTGGCGAGAAAATGGCACCACAATATGACAAAAGAGCAGAATAATAACCTTCATTATTTTATTAATAAAGTGCCATAAAAAAACAGATAAGCAAGGCAATAACCTTCATCAGGCTACACAGGTCTGGCTTGTGGTCTGTCATTATGGAAGTAACTAAATATAACTGTACTATGCCAAGTAATATGTTTATTCCCCATTATTTCACATAACGTGTGGAATATTCCCTGTGACATTTCATAGCTGGGAAATGGGAGATAAAACAGAATGTCTTTGTGATACTTCCTTATGATATCACACAATAAACAATATGGGTACATCATGTGCCTCAGTACTCACATCACTTTAAGTTGCAAACACAGGTGAGCATTGCAGGTGATCCAGCAGTGCAGATTCTGCCACAAATGCTTCAGTTATTTGTATCACAGTGTTTTTTTCAGAAGAGACACTGCTGCAAGTCTCTATGCCTGTGGGTCTGCCAAGAAAATGATTTTAACCATTTTGATTGCAGCGGTTAAAAGCAAAGTGTACACAATCATGTGAGGGCTCTTAGCCTGCCTAAGCTGATGGCTCATGTCAAAGGGTGCTTTGTGAACTTCATCAGAAATGGTCACGGGCCTCTCAATGTGAGCCTGTTACTGCAACAGCTACTTTTCCTGAAATTGAAAAAGTAAAATTTGATTTCCGGACCTACCCTTAGAATAGTCTCCAAGTATCAGCTTAAGCCATGTTTTTTTCATTCATGGGATGAGGGCGTTGCTGGCTAGGCAGCATTTATTGCCCCATCCCTAATTGCCTAGAGGGTTGTTAAGAGTCAACCACATTGCTGTGGGTCTGGAGTCACATATAGGCCAGACCAGGTAAGGATGGCAGATTTCCTTCTCTGAAGGAGATTAGTGAACCAGATGGGATTTTCAGCAATCAGCAATGGTTTCACGGTCACCATTAGACTATCATTATATTCCAGCTTTTTTCTGAATTCAAATTTCAACATTCGCCGTGGTGGGACTCAAATTCGTGTCCCCAGATCATTAAGCTTCTTTGACTTCATGCTTTCATCGGGCATCAACAGTTTGGCAAATGAGGCATTCAGATTTGACTGAAACACACACGAACTCAAAGGCTCAAAGAGTCATCGTTTTAATACACACACCTCTAAAATAACTCCACAAAGGCTGGCATCCCATCACCAAGTCACCCTTTATTTACACGTGCATAGTATGTGACAATGACCCAGCTAGCACAGAGCCAGGTCCTAGTGTGAGCAGAATTCCTGACACTCCTTTTTATATGTCAACCAGGGCTCCCTGATTGGACCAAATTAACAGCCCCAATCAGGGAACTCATATTCTATGAGATCCACTTGGCTGACATCCTTCCAACCATTACATCCCTCCCCCTTTAAGTCCTGGGACATAGGCCAGTTCTTTCTCCTGTGGATTCTCCTGGGCAGTTTTCATATCACGTCTGGTTCCTCCGACTCTGCCTCAGATATTGGATCAGGGGCCATCTCTTGCGCCTTGGCCGAAACTCATCTTCTTCTTCAGGTGGTAACAGCGTCAAGGCCGCGACATCTGCCATGTCCATCTTATCCTCAGTGGTTTCTTTGATGTTGGGCAGAGGGGGAGAACCCAGGGTTCTGGCTGCCTTGCTAGATGTTCTGAGGGGCCGGATATAATTTGCTTCTGCCCCGTTTGCAAGATTGCAGCTTTCATGCAGTCCACGTGCTTGTTCAGGATCGCCGCACCCACCCAAACTTTATACATCATGGCACTTGACCTCATGTTGGCCATGCTTCTTACCCGTGCAGGGCCATTCCCATGGTTTCAACACCAAACCTCAACCCCTGAGGTAAACTGCCTCGCTCGCTGAACAGAACTTGTGTCTGACATTGACGTTCCTGATGCCATTTCACCCTCCCCCACCCCCGCTTCAGGAAGATCAGATTTAAGCTGGTGAGGAATATTCTCCCCATTAGCAACTCTGCTGGAGCTGTCCCTGTTATTTTGTTAGGGGTGGTCCTATAATCAAATAGGAACCGGGACAGCTTAGGATCTAGTGAACCTGTAGGCTGTTTCTTCAAGCCTGCCTTCAAATTCAAAGCGGGCTATCAGGGGCTATTGCTAAGGAAATTGAGGAAGTCAATTGTGGGGATTGGAGGCTGCATACTCAGATGCAGAAGGGACAATAATTGTGATTGGGGCAACTCAACACATAAGGGTATGAAATGTTAGAACATTGGAGGGCACAAGTTACAGTGAAAGTGGTCATTAACAGTCGTCACCTCCTTGCTTCAATAGGGTTGGTCAGTACATCACAGTGATTGATAAAATTAAGTTGCAGGCCTGGGGTTCAGGGGGTAACGTGAGGAGATGAAGACTTAAGAGTTGGGTGGGAAGGTTTGGAAGCTCCTCACTAATGGGGTCAACAGGAACATAAATCATAGAATCATACATTGCAGGGAGGCCTTTGGCCCATTGAGTCTGCACCAACAAAAACTACTCTAAATCTACGCTAGTCCCACTTTCTCGTACATAGCCTTCGGGATGTTATGCCATTTCAAGTGTTCATCCAAATACTTTTTGAAGGTTCTGAGGATTGCCGCTTCAACTACCCTTCCAGGCATTCCAGATTTCCACTACCTTCTGGGTGAAAGTGTTTTTCCTCACATCTGCCTGAAACCTCCTGCCTTTCACTTCAAAATTATGCTTCCTTGTCATTAATCCTTCGGTAAAGAAGAACAATTGATTTCTATCCACATTGTTCATGTCCCTCATAATTTTAAACACCTCAATCAGTTTCTGCCTCAGCCCAGAGAAGACAATCTGAGCTTACCTTCAGAGCTAAACTGTTCCCTCTCAAGTAACATCCTGGTGAATCTCCTCTGGACCCCCTGCAGTACAATCACATCCTTCCTTTAGCGTGGTAACCAGAACCGCACACAGTATTTTAGCTATGGCCTAACCAAAGTCATGTACACCTCCAATATGCCCTCCCTGCTCTTATTATCTATGCCAAAACTGATAAAGGCAAGTGCTCTGTCCTGTCTTCTTACTTACCCTATTTACATGTCTTGCTGCTTTCAGGGATCTGTGGTCAAACACCCCCAGATCCCTCTGTTCCTCTGAGCTTCCTAATGTCCTGCCATGCAGTGAGTACTCCCTTGGCTTGTTACTTCTTTCGAATCACATCACCTCACACTAATCAGGGTTAAATTCCATCCATTACTGATCTGCCCATTTGACCAAACCGCTTGTATCCTCCTATAACCTAAGACCTTCTTCCTCACCGTCAGCCACTCAGCTAATTTTCAAGTCATGAAGGTTCAAGACGTCATGTAGATTGACAAACTGAGGCAGTGTTGCCTATCATCCTCATTTGAATTGCAAACACCCTACAGAAATTAAAGATGGCTGCCACTATACTTGAAGTGGGCAGAGTAAATACTTTGTGTCTGCAGGAGAGAGCTCCACTTGCGAGTGTTGGGAGGCCTTCCAAGGGGCAATTACATTAATCAGGCACTAACACAATGCAGATTAAAGACATTTGTAATCATAGAATTCTGACTGTGAACTGTATGCAATGTTGATTACAAATGGTGGCTATAAGCAATCTTGACGTGTCATTGGACATTACTCATTGATCATAGTCATTTCTGTGAAGCAAAATTAAATACAGCATCACCTACAGGCCACAATTTACCAAGAGCATCAAAGGTCTCTTAGACTGCCTAAGCATGCAGGGCTGCTTTCTCATCAGTAATCCTACTGCACTTACAATCTTCTACCATATTTACGTGTTATGGTTTCTGTTGCATGCAACAGTAGATTCCTCTGATCCCTTTGGCAAAAGTCCATGTAGAGGTGCTCCATAGCCCTCCATGTCCTACTGTATTATTGTCTATGTTAAACTGTCATTTGTGAGTGATCCAAATACTGGCTGCTTACATTACTAATGACTTCTTCAGCCTGATATTCCATACGCAGGCTCATTGGAATGGTCTCCAATCGATACAGCCACAGCAGGTCATATTGTGTCTACTACACAATGAAGATGCAAAGGAATTGAGAAGGAACAAAAGTGCCAGCAAGCCCAGGACCAGTACAACCTCCAGCATCTGTGAACAGGTTCCACATGAAGCCCTTGCAGCTGAAGGTTCTGTCAGGATGTGGAGGAGGTACAGGAGATCAATTACAATCTATTGTCCTCGGTGCTGTCAAACCTGGCCCTTCATCCCCCTCGCCTGTCCATACTATCCTGGTACTTGTGTCCTCAGGTTCTGGACTTTGCAGGGTTTGTCAGTGTGTTGGGGCCCACCTGACTGCCAGCTGTTCCTGACAGTGCAGCAAGGACAATGGACATGTTGGCAGATTTCTAAGGCTGAACCTCCTTCCAAGGGAGAGCCAGAAATACTCCTGCTCTGACCAGTGGGGCAATTCCCAGAGTCATGGGTGTTTTTTTCGCTGCCAAGAAGGGACTGGAGAGTCCCATTAGATTCATAAAGTCATACAGCATGGAACCAGACACCTTGGTCCAATTAGTCCATGCTGACCACAGTCCCAAACTAAACTTGTCCCACCTGCCTGCACTTGGTTCATAGCCCTCCAAACATTTCCTATTCATGTACTTATCCAAATGTCTTTTAAACGTTGTAATTATACCCACATCCACCACTTCCTTTGGAAGTTCATTCCACATTCGAACCACTCTGTGGATTAAAGAATTGCCCCTCATGTCTTTTTAAATCGTTTTCCTCTCACTTTAAAAAATATACCCCTTATTCTTGAAATCCTCCACTCTAGGGAAAAGACACCTGCTATTCACCTTATCTATACCCCTTATGATTTTATAAATCTCTATAAGGCCACCCCTCAACCTCCTACGCTCTAGTGAAAAAAGTCCCAGCCCATCCAACCTGTCCTTATAACTCAAACTCTCCAATCCTTGTAACATCATGGTAAATCTCTTCTGAACCCTCTCCAGCTAAATAATATCCTTCCTATAATAGAACTGTGCAGAACTGGACACAAAACTCTATAAGAGGCCTCACCAGCATCCTGTGGAGCCTCATCTTAATGTCCCAACTCCTATATTCTAATCTGAGCAATGAAGGCAAGTGTGCTAAATGCCTTCTTAGCCACCCTATTTATATGTGTTGCAAACTTCAAAAAAAAATGTACCTGAATCCCAGGTGTCTGTGTTCTACAACACTGCCCAAGGCCCTACTTTTAATTGTATAAGTCTTGCCCTTGTTAGTTTTACCAAAATGCAATATCTTGCATTTGTCCAAATTAAACTCCATCTGCCACTCTTCAGCCCATTGACCCAATTAATCAAGACCTCTTTGTAATCATAGATAACATTCTTCACTGTCCACTATACTACCAATCTTGGTGTTATCCTCAAACTTGTTAACCATGCCTTCTATATGCTCATCTAAATCATTTACATTAAACTTAATGTATAAATTCATTTAAAACAGGTTATAATTTGGCCCATTGAATACAGTGTGCATGCAAACAGTTGTTCTTTGTGTTTCAGTCTTAGCATGCAGTAGATTCACTCCCATAGTACACAATTCAGATTCCTATATGTCAAAGAAAGGAAATGATAATGGCTGGGGATGAGTGAGTATCTCCTCAGTATACTTGGGGATTGGGAGAAAGACTCAAATTCCCTGCACAAAGATATGGATTAAATAGCTGGTCATGTGTAATCTTGGTAAACACCATGTTAGATAAATAGTTCTAATGGATCAAATTGTCACATTACTATACTCAGGGGAAATATCTGATATATTAGTGAGAAAGCTCAGGCTTTGAAAGATAAGTGCTGAAAGCCATAATTTGAAGCTAGATCCAATGAAACGTGTTGACCGCATTTCAAAAATTAACCCATTGGATATGAAATGCTTTGGTTCATTGTTAGGATGCAATAAAAACACCACACAAATACACATTATGTTTTGCCATGCTTGAGTTGTAGAAATACAAGCAGTTGATACAAAGTCTTACCCACCATTACCTGATGGAATGATTGACCAAAGGAATGTGTGTCCAAGTCACTTTCAGGGAGTTTATGGCAATATATTCACACCTTTCGAGGTAAATATGATGTTTATCATTTTACTTGCCTACACAGTGATGGATCAAACCCATTATCTTCCTTGGGGGTAGGATTATTGAAGGAGGGTTTCTGAGCTGGTGGAAAAGATGGAACATTAGAAGTGAGTCATTGTCAGTGCTAGTAGCTGAGGAAGGCACAACTGCAGTGCCCCAGGGTGTTGTGAATGATGCATTGACTTATTATTAGAACCTGGAGAGCCAGACCTGATGAGGGAGGGCTGGATTGTTTATTGCTAAGATCCAGATAATATTCTAAGTCAATGCTTGAAAGACAAGTCAGGTCTTGGTTGATCATGGAATAGGATCTTACCAGTATTGTTTAGTAAGAAGCAGGTTTTGAGTTGGTTGAACCACAACATTACCCTTGCACGTACTTGGACATTAACCTGTTCCAAAACTATATGTATTTATTCATTTAAATGGAAAAATAGATTTGCACTCAATGTGATTAATTTTAACTTACAGTGAGTGATATTAAATTGGTCACCGATTATTTCTTCTGCCTTTTTAATGATGATAAGACAGGATCGTCTGATCTCACTTATTCATAACATTGATGAAAACTATATTTGTCCCAACATCTGAGTCAGACAACTACTTAACAAGAGGAAAAGAACATTTGGACGCACACTGCACAGACAGTAGGATCATAGAGAATAGGTGAAGCTGACAGCTGGCAGTAGGAACAAGTAAATATTATTAACCTGCCTTAATAAATTAAAATAACTCTTAAAAGGTTATAGCAATCGACAGGGTTTGACATTTCTATGTAGCAATGCTAGTCCATCAACTGAAAACTGTGTGCTATGGTTTCTTTTCAAAGTAATCCTGATCCAAGCTTCTTTTATAATTAAGTTATTAACTTTTGCATTTACATTAAGGAAATTGTTTATGTAGTCTGGATCCATAAAAGCACAGGTTAGTAGCTGCAGTTTATCAGTAGAAACTGGTTTAAAATGGAGTGTTTTATATTATTTTTATTATTCCTGTTTGATAGAGAACACACCTAGTGTAAGTCTATTGCATTGAGATAAATATGATGATCCAATTTTGTTCAAGGTAAGGACATATCTGCTGAGTCTAATCAGAAAGGAATATACAAAAACCTTTGGTGCTTCTTCCTTGTGTAACTTTCCTGGCAAATGCAATTATTTGTATTATTTGAAAGATTAAAGGAAAATAAACACATCAATTGCTGCAGGCATAAATGACCTTGATCTAGTTGTTGCATGCTGCTTTTGTTTGAACACAGCAGGTTTGTCAGTTTAATAACAGATTTCAGCAACACAGTGATCATTGTGAGACTTTAGTCATTTCACAACATAGAAACCTGGTGACAAAGTCCTGCAAGGTGGGGTGTCATTTGTACTTGGATTAGGTTTTCAGCACTGCAGCTTGAAGTACCTGGATGAGCATTGAGAACACCCAGCCCAGACAAACATTAAATAGAATTGACGATGCATAGTGCAGGGGGAATATTAGCCATTCCACAGCCCATTGTGATGATGCTGTAGCTTTATTTTGTCCTGGTTTCCTTTAATTGAGAGATTGAACAAGAGTCTCAGAGCTGGCTTGTTCACACCACTTGAGTAAACAGCTTGGGAGGCTTTGAGTTTTTTTTTAAAACAGCCTGAAAGGGTGTGACCAGCTCTCACAGATAAACCGATATCTATTTCAAGCCCATCAACTCCCACAGCTGCCTAGACTATACCTCCTCTCACCCAGCTTCCTGCAAGAATGCGAACCCCTGCTCCCAATTCCTCTGCCTCCGCCGCATCTGCTCCCAAGATGGGGTGTTCCACTCCCGCACATCCCAGATGACCTCCTATTCCAAGGACCACAACCTTCCCCCTTTGGTGGTTGAAAATGCTCTCGACTATATCTCTTGCATTTCCCGCACCTCTGCCCTCACATCCCCTCCCTGCAACAAAAACAAAGACAGAATCCCCCTTGTCTTCCTGTATCACCCCACTAACCTCTGGATTCAACATATCATTCTCCGCCACTTCCACCACCTGCAATCTGACCTCACAACCAAAGATATATTTCCTTCCCCACCCCCATCTGCCTTCCGTATGGACCGCTCTCTCCGTGATTCCCTCGTCCGCTCCATACTCCCCACCACCCCCAGCACCATTCCCTGCAACCACAGGAAGTGCTACACCTGCCCCTACACCTCCCCTCTCACCTCCATCCAAGGACCCAAAAAAAACCTTCCACATCAGACAGGGGTTCACCTGTATATCTGCTAATGTGGTCTACTGAATCCGCTGCTCCCAATGTGGCCTCCTCTGCATTGGTGAGACCAAGCGGAGGCTCAGAGACTGCTTTGTAGAGCACCTGCGCTCTGTTCGCGACAAACAATAACACCTTCCAGTTGCGAGCCATTCCAACTCCCCCTCCCACTCCCTGCGTGACATGTTCATCCTGGGCCTCCTCCAGTGTCACAACATCACCCAGAAACTGGAGGAGCAGCACCTCATATTCCGCCTCGGGAGCCTACAACCCAATGCTCTCAATGTGGATTTTACTAGTTTCAAAATCTCCCCACCCCTGGCCTCATCCCATGACCAACCCTCCCTCTCATCCCCGCCTCATTGACCTGTCCGTCTTCTCTCCCGCCTATCTGCTCCTCCCACCTCACTGACCAATCCCTACCACTACCTACCTGCACTCACTTATCACCATCCCCAGCCCTACCCCTCCTCTCTATTTATTTCAGAGTTCCCTTCCCCCTCCCCCATTTCTGAAGGAGGGTCCCGACCCAAAATGTCAATTTTCCTGCTTCTCTGATACTGCCTGATCTGCTGTGTTCCTCCAGCTCCACATTGTGTTATCTCTGACTCCAACATCGTCAGTTCTTACTATCTCTTAGCATTTCTGGGTTTTGGTTTTTCAGCAGCTACTGGGGTCTCAACAGAGTTGGAGGCTTCAGTGAATGTCTCCTGGCTGTTGCTCTCTCTAGATTTTCTCTCGATATTTTTTTCATCCTGGGTTAGAGAACAGCTTGTGAGAATGTGTCTAAATTTTCTTTTGCCAAGGTGTGTGTTTAAGGGATGTGATTATATTGGAACAATAATAGTTACTATATTTATTATTCTGTTAGGTTTTCAATAGAATTGTTATTCCAAATTCCTCTTTCTTTGGTTGTATTTTAACTATAGTGTTTAAATAAATTGTGTTTTGCTTAACATTGTGTAGTTTGACCAGTCACATTGCATCTGGGCAGACACTTCGTGTTTGACTTTAAAAATAAGAAAATGTTAGGGTCTAGGCTACCTTCTTGAAATATTTTGAGTGGGTTTTGTCTGGTCCATAACAACATTTAGGAATTTAAAGGGACCTCTGCTTCTCTTGTTAAATAATTCCAAATCTTTTGTTTTGCCATAGATTTGAGCAATCGTCTTTTGGAAACTATTTTACTCTAGTTACTACCATAATTATAAAAGCAATCCAGGGTGAAACATTGTCCGGTATAATTCTGCTGCTCTTACTGTTCTTTTACTTCATCACCAGCCTCTGTTTTGCAGCTGAAGGCACACCAACCAAGGACTGCAATTGGTTTAAATAGAATTTTCATATTAATTACTTCGATTGGCAAATTATTCTCTCTGGTTTCCCTTCCTGTGATGCATGATGGAAGAAGAAATAAATATATTCATGTGTAAAGAATCCCGTGGATACAATTGGTTCCATCTTAGACTGAAAGTTGCAGCTTACAAAAGTTGTTACTTCAAGGTTTATGTAGAATATTGCTCCCGAGAAAATGGAGGTATGTTTCAGTTTTGCATTAGAACTAGAGTGAATTACGAAACACGAATAACTAAGTTGTTTAGTTTAACTTCTTATCATTGCCAAATACAATTATTTCCTGTTTCTTTCTCAGTGTAATCATTGAGTAAGTGCACAAATAGACAAACACAAGAGGTGGCATTTTCTGCTGCATGGTTGTTAATCTTACAGAATGGATTGCCTGCCCATTGGAGAAACCTCTTGATCTTATTAGATTTGGATTTTAGATTTAGATTTTTCTTGTCACTGAAATAACTCCACGAAGGCCGATACTCTGTCAGCAAGTCACCTTTTATTTACATGTGCATAGTGCAAATACACATACATGACACTGACCCAGCTAGCACAGAGCCAGCTCCTAGAGATAGCAGTAACCCTGATACTCCTGTTTATATTTGTCAGCCAGGGCTCCCTCATTGGACACGATTAACAGCCCCAATCAGGGAACTCATATTCAATGAGATCCACCTGGCTGACATTGTTCCAATCACTACAAACCTTATACATTCTTCATCTTCATTTGCAGAAGGGTCAGATGGCTTGCTTCTGGAGGTGGAATATTTGCTAAAAATAATTGTACATAATATGACCTGTATGTAACCCCATGGTTTGGGAACACCTGATTTAGAGCGTAAAACATACTGTAATTTCTAAAATGGTAAGCAGATATGGAAGACAGTTTTATTCCGCTGTGGACAGAGCATAAATTAAGTGCTTGATTAAAAATTTGCTACAACCTCAGGGCCCCACTGGTACTGGAAATAAATGGCCAAAAACTGAACCATCTATGGGGAATCCTCCCACACATATGGTCAATATTACACCAGTCTTTTATCAGTTGGTGATAATGATGTTTAAGGACAATATTACAAGAGCGGATCCTGCAGCATATGGGAGAGAGAGAGCTCTGCAACGCGGGGGAGAGAGCGGCATCAGCAATTCAAGATGGCAGCACCAGCATGATAGGCCCATCCACTCAAGGCTGGTCACATCCTTTTTTTCTCTCTCCTTTTTGTCCTTTGTCTCTTTTGCTTTTCTTCATCTTCCTGATGTCACAGGGAGGCTGGAATGGTGTGGACAGTGACCGGAGTGAGGACTCCTGGCCTCATAGGCCTGATCCTGCTGTTGGCGATGAGGAGTCAGCTGCAGTGATGGAGCAGCGGGGACTCCTGGAAGCAGTAGGCCCGGAGCATGGAGCCTGTAAAAGTTCTGGAGCTATATTTGGGACTCGGCTGATGATGATGAACTTGATTTAAGTACTTTCTTTTTGTACCTCAAAATGGTGCTGTGTTGCGGTGACAGAACACTTTTCACTGTATCTCCCAAAATATATGTGACAATAAATTATTCATTCATAAATCATTCACAAGATTCACAAACCTGAACTCAAAATATATACACAACTCTCGTAAAAATTGTACATTGCTCTTAATGCAGCAGATCATTTGTCAGGATATTAAAAAATTTGCAGAAGGTATTTAAACAATTCATGTCATGCTTCAGAGAAGTTGAACTAGTGTAAACAATACTGTCATGTCCTGAATGAGATATCTCCAAATACTTCAGAATTCATTTTATTATCAACACTAAGTCTTATAATCAGCAATCTTATTTCCTGCTGGAAAATCATTGAACCTTGTTTTTTTAACGATTTAACTGAGGTGACAAATGTTAAATTGGGAGTCAGTATAAGGTAAATCATTGTCTTTAGTTTTTTTGTGCAGGAGTACATAGGATATGTTCAGAATTTTGTTGCGTACCCAATTTGTGACTTCCAAAATTTTACATCCATCAGTTTTTATGACCAGCAAACTAATATAGAGTCATGATCCACCACAGTTTCCAAATCCTTACTGTTCTCCCTAATCCAGAGAGCAACTAATTCAGTAATTATAACAATCTTCTATTTTCAATTCAGTCAAAAACTCAATATTTTTAGAACCTCAATGCTGTTACTCAGGTGCCAATAATAACAAAAAATATAACAGGGTCACTTTTCGACAATATTTTAAAAGTGTTCACAAAAATGCTACTAATTGAATGATAGTTCTTCACAAGTGTCCAGTGAACAAAAAAGTGACTAGTGTAAAAAAATGAACAGGCTGCTTAATTTTCATAAAAATGGACTTGATTCATCAAAGTTGAGGGCTGTAGATGAACCCTCAATGAGCTACATATGGCTCCAGTCACATTTTGCCAATTTCTGTCCTATGCATAGAGAATGTTCGAAGCAAAATAAAAAGTATTTCTATCACATACGTCATCTAATTGGTAAGGAAGTATTTATGAGACTCGTGCAATCTTTGGCAATTGTGCATTTAGATTTTTTATCTTGGAATCACACTTGAATTTTGAAAATATACCAACAGCATTTTTAAGCATCTCTTTCATCATTTAATGACCTGAATAATGTTCTTTCCTCCATGGAAACAACCATCAGATACTATAATATGGAGGTCTTCACTGACATTTTACACACACAGTACAACTTGACCGTTGTCCAACTGGCCCACAGTAGACACATGCTCGACACAGCATCACCCTTGTGATTAGCTGCTTGTATACTGCATAAATAGCAAGCACAGCATCAGAACATTTGTACATTCCTCCCTAAATCCAGTGTGAATTTTTCATTGTCTGACTACTTTCTAGTTGCTTCAGGATTTGTATCTTGCTGCCAGAAAGCACAAAAACCCATTAATGGTTTGTAATTGAAAGACTGGTTGCACTTAGATGCAAGTGGAAATGTAAAGACAGTTAAATTCCCTTGTCAGTGGTGGTTGCGGATAGTCCTAACTGCAGCTGCATGATTAATTGTCATTCTGGGCTGAGGTTTCACATCGTCCCTGAGGCTTTACAAATTTAATGACCAGGGCATACTTTAAGGTGACAGGAGAGAGATTTATGAAAGACACGAGAGGCAAATTTTTGACATGGCAGGTGTTTCACGTGTGGAATGAAATTCCTGAAGAAGTGATGGATGTGGGCACAGTTACAACATTTAAAAGACACTTAGATAAGTACAAAAATAGGAGGGGCTTGGAGAGATATTGGCCAGGAGCAGGCAGGTGGGACTAGTTTAGTTTGGGATTATGGTTGGCATGGACTGGTTGGACCGAAGAGTCTGTTTCCACGCTTTAGGGCTCTATGACTTTGTGAAGTCCCAAGGAATACAGTGTGATTGAGATTAGCATACATACATTTAACAAGAAACTGGAGAAGTAGATGAGGGTGAAGGAATAAATAATTTGATTAAAATAATCGAGGAAGTAAACACAGTCAGAGAAAGCTAATGTGGAGCATTAATTGACTGAGTTTCTCTGTTAGTGCTGTTTGCTTATTTGAACAATTTAAAATAGAAATAAACTGAACTCAATGTTATGCACATTACACCAAATGACTCTTGTCCAAACAAAGCATCATATGAAGACACTTGACAATGCTTGCTTGTATTTCTTGAGATGTTGTCAATTTGCCATTTGCATGACGTATAAATAGCAAGCAACATGTTCAAGCAATAGTTCATCAACATTGTCAGCTTGGCTTCCACTTTTTCATTCACTATGTTTACATGGCCCATTCTAATACCTCCCTTCGATAAAGTCAGAAGTCCCACAACACCAGGCTGTATGCTCCTTTGTCAGGCAGCGCTCCGAAAGCTTGTGATTTCAAATAAACCCATTTGACCATAACCTGGTGTCATGTAACTACTGAGTTTGTCCACCCCAGTTCAACACCAGCATCTCCACATCATGGCTTCTCTTCCATAAGACTATAAGAAATAGGAGCAGATGTAAGTCATTCAACTCATTGAGACCACTTGCCATTCAATGTGTTCATGGCTGATCTGATATTCCTCAACTCTGCTTTCCTGCCTTTTCCCATAACCCTTGATTTCCTTACTGATTAAACATCTCTCTATTCAGCCTTGAATATACTTAATGACACAACTTCTCTGCAGAAAAGAATTCCACAAATTGACTACCATCTGAGAGAAAAAAAATCCTCATTTTTTTCTTTAAAAAAAGTGACAATAAATTACAATTCTATTCTAGAGTCCTTACTACTTATTCAATGATAATTTCCTTGGAATATCCTGCTTGCTATTCTCTTCCACGACTGTAAATACTGAGACAAAGTAAAATTTTCAACACATCCACTATTTCCTCATTTTCTTCATTAATATCATCATGGTTAGTGTTCACAGGACTCACATTGCTGCAGGTTCACCGTCTCATTCCCCTCATATACTTCTAAGATATTTTGTGTTGGTTTTGATATTCTCTACAAGTTCCTTTTCTCACTCTTGTAACAATTATGAAACGTGTTGCGCATCCTCTGCTATGCCTTGCATCTTTCCTGCTTGTTTGAGCTCTAGCATGACGTTTATTTAACCAGACCTAAAGATTATGGACTAGCATTCAGCAGTGGATGGCACTTTGCGCCTGGCATTCTACTAACGTTTGCGTACGTTTACCAGTTTTGGTTGCGTTTCACAAGAATAGATCCAAACTATCAAATGCAATCTGCGAAAGAATGGACTTTTTCTTGTCTAGTCTCAAATCTTATGAATTAGTTGTGGAAATCTGCTTGAATAAAGAGACAATTTCAGAGTAATTACTGAATTATTAATATATTTATAAATTATTTTAACTTTGTTGTACACAAAAAAACCAGCTTTTTACCAAGTCTGGATGTAATGCCACAAAAGGTTTACTGACTTCATCAGTGTTCAATGCATCTTCAGTTCTCATATTCACTATCATCAAACATGACTCAACTCACCTCAGACTCTGCATCCATCAACCAACAAGCTTTCTCGTTATTAACGTTTGTCATGTCATTGCACATTCAGATGTTTAGCACAGTCGCAAACTTCAGACCACAGTCCACATTTTCCATCTGCTGCTCTATGTTTAACCATCATTTCACAGATTAACAGGTTGATTTACAAATCTTCAAATGGGCAGGAGGTGCTGCTAAACATAAATAAGATCATGGGAAAGTGAGAAAAGAGGTTTGAATGACCTTTCACAATAATTGATAGATTAAGTAATAATGTACACAGGATTCAACTCCACAAAAGGTGGTTGCATATTAACCAGACAAAGAAATGTTAGGAACAGATGTTTGGTACCATTGTTCCTATAATCCGTTGTTGGATGATGACTGATGACAGTGAGTCATGTATTTGGGATAAATTTGATCAGAGATTTCACAGCCAAAATTTTAATGAACTTTTAAGTTTAATGTAAAGCCAAGAAGAGGAGTTTGAATGTTTGAACCCTCTCAAACTTGAGGAAATAAGTAAATCATCTTTTTTCAAAAATTCATTAACAGGATGAGGGCATCACTGGCCAGGCAGCATTTATTGCACATCCCCAATTGCCCACAGGGCAGTTAAGAGCCAACCACATAGCTGTGGGTCTGGATTCACATGTAGGCCAGACCAGGTAAGAATGGCAGTTTCCTCCACTAAAGAACATTAATGAATCAGATTTTTTTTCCCAACAATTAACAATGGATTCACAGTTATCATCAGATTCTTAATTCCAGATATTTATTGAATTTAAATTCCAGCATCTGCCAATGGTGGGATTTGAACCTAGGTGTCCAGGATGTTATCTGGGTCTCTGGATTAATAGTCCAGTGATAATACCACTAGGCCATTGCCTCACCATTCATTAAAAAACAGAAGCGAAAGATTTGGAACTGTAAAATCACAATGTGCATTTGTATGTGAGATTGAAAAGATTAACAAATTTTCTAAACAAGCTGATGACCATCAGCTCCAAAAAGAGAGATTGTGAGGAAAAGGAGCAGAATAGTTCTTTCGGTGGTGTTTAATTGAACTGAATTGTTGGATAAGGCTGAAGATAACAGGAAGATAACAGGAACTGATAAGAGGCCTAACAATGGTCCACTTTGTGTTTGGAAGTACACTGAGTCAGTCAGATCTGCTAAGACTTAAAACTGCAGGAAACCAGGAACTGCTGGCTCTATCTGATAAGGTATACATTTGGACAAAACATTTGGGATTGTTCACGCGCAAGCATAATTCTAAGTAAGGAACGTACTTGGGACAGAGACATGTTTATAAAAAGTCTGAAGAACTCCAACTTTGTTCAACAACACTGTGAAGACTCACGTTGTAAAAAGATATCCTACAACAGAAGGTGTGGTGAAGACACTTGGCCAGCTGCGAACTCTCCCCGGTAATAAAGTTTGGGTTTAGTTACAGAAATCAAACTTGTGAAAGACAGTGATTGTGATAACTCTAGTGGTTAAAAGTGTGTTATTCGTTTAAGTACTTAATATATGAACTATGATCTTATAGAGCTCTAAGTATCTCTGCTGTATCTTCATCTATGTATTAAATGTTGTCTCTCAGAGAGGGTCAACAGAATTGAATTGAATTGAATCATTTATTATCACATGTATTTAATATAAAATACAGTGAAAAGTGTGTACTGTCATAAGGCCTCATGAGCCTCCTCCCAGTCTACTACATCTCACTCTCTCAGCATATCCTATTGTTATATTCTTCTTCATTTATACCTAATATGGCTTCCCGATAAAGTATCCAAGTGAATCACTGCTCCCTGTTGAAACAAATTCCACATTTCTCCAGCTTTGATTCTCCAATCTAAGAGCTTGTCTCTAGCCAAGACGAGCTTCTTTTTCTCAGGAAGTCCAGTCCAATTGCTTTTCCTGTCAGATACTCAGCCTCCACTTTGCAACATCTTACAGCAAGGCAATTGAGATTATCAACTCTTCGGAGAGTAGTTTATCATGGGGAAGCCAGTCAGATTATTTATGCATTAAGGATGGGTTCAAACAGGCAAAAAAAGAGGATTGTGTGTAAGTGGGACCAAAAGCAGACAGCCATTCTGCTAGGAGATGATGTTTGGCAACTTAAACATGTTATTGAGGTTAGAAACATCTAAATTAATCTGCTTTGCACATATAACTGTAGTTATCCAGGTTTTTCAGGCCTCAGGGGAGCAGCAGTGAGGCGAGGATTATCTCAGGGCAAAGGTAGATGTCTTCACAGGATCGCTGTCAAATTGGGGAAAGGGGAGAAACAGCAAAGAGCAACACACTGCTGAGGTGAAAGTAAGCAAATTTGTTTTTGAGGAAGGAACCATACATGAGCCATTGAGGTCGAGCATTGATGGTTTCAGCATACACAAACACCAGAAGTGAAAGAGATCACATGATAGTGATGAAGCAGTTCAAATAAACTTGATTCATCTGTATGCAATTGATTGTTTCAATTTGAATGTGTCTTTTTATGATTTAAGTTAAAGTATGATTTCAGCTACACATCTTTCATTTCATTAATTGTAAATGTACCTCTTGCTCGCAAACGCTTGATGTCTAAGTTTCTGCAGTTCTTCCCTACAACTTATATTTTTGACACTGTGGTCAACCTCACTGCGTGGGTTCTACATTCAGTGCTTGAATTCCTCCCATGCCTCAGGGACCGTCATCAACTAGTACATTGTGAAGTATGATTAGGTCATTATGAATTTTGATCCTGAATTCCTCTGATTTGTGTTCTATAATTTTGAGCAGAAAGTATGATGCATCTACTAAGACACTTGGGTCTTTTTTGGCCTCATGCATGGATTTGACAAATGCAGGATCTTTTTCAACCTTTGATGCATGGAATTTGTATGTCACCTGTTTTTCAATCCATTTCATTCTTTGTTGTTCCATTCACATCTTTGGTTGAAGCAATTCAGTTTAGTACACCTTTCTTCACTCCCATTCCCTGTCATAACCCTATATTGTAACTACATGCCACCATGGACTCTGGCAAAGACTAATCCCCCGAGATTTTGAGACATGGCTCCCTACTTGCTGCATAAGGGTGTGTGCAGCTGGTGCCCATGGATCGTGCCTTGAGATTTTGCAAGTTTGCAACATGAAGGTTCTATGGATCAAGCTGCGAGCTGAATTTGCCTTGTACTTGGTCTGATTTCTATGTCAGGTTTTGTCAATAACTAGCTTGTTTGGTGCATTTGGTAAGATAGGAACCAGAGTATTAATGAGGCGGGTTAAGCCATCAATGAGGCACTTAACTGCCACTATCCTCTCTTATTGGCAACTTAACACTGCCTGGTGAGAGAACTTGCCTTGTCCCTTGTGAAAAGCATAAAGGATGGAGTGGGAGGCTGCCGACATCAAATTGGGCCTCACAAGGCTTCTTGTCTGCTTCGACAATTAACTCACCATTGTCCCATCACTCAGACCATTATAAGATTCTGCCAGAGTTCTTGGATGAACTGAAACAAGTTTTACTAGCAATGAATAAAATAAGGAGAAAATGAATAATTAAATGACCCGGTGATATCTAAGCCCAGTTATCTAAAGGAATCACATGTGCCACATGTGACATGTTTGTGCAGTTACCAGTGTGAAAGAGATTGGAAGACAGATTTTGATCAATGGCCTCCTGAGTGCATCTGATGAACAGTTGACTAAATGGACTGATGAGGATGGAAGAAGCCATTGGAATGTTGGGATACCTGGGATTGGTACACCCAGGAAAATCCTCTTCAGAAGAGTGGAGGAATGGATCAACTTTCACTATGACTATGGTAATTCCATGTCTTCCATTTAACAGGTGTCTTTCTAGCTTTTCAAAGTGGATTAAGGTAGCAACTTTTAAGGTGACATACATAAGGAATTGGTTCAATTAAGATATTGGCAAGGGCTGGTGAAACAGGGTGGGAGTGACACCAGATTGATGACACTGGATTCTAATCAAAAGGACTTATTTTACTTAAATGTGTTGGGATAATACGACCAATGAATTATTAGGTCATAAAAGACTTTTATAATAGTCTAGAGGCAATATCATGAGGTACACACAATTAATTTTCATGGTGTTTGTTTGAACATGCATAGCGTTCAGAAAACGTTTTGCATAGTGTGTTGTACCCTACAAATTTACCTGTAGTCTGAGTGTCAATTGAATCTGAAAGAACACTCCTTCTATAAGGTTCATTTTTCAGAGAGTTCGACGTTGTGTAGTAGTTAATCATTAACAATTTTCCTTCATCTTGAGATTTTAGTATGTACAAAAAAACCAGTGGCACCTCATAAATGTGTATGGACAAAATAAATTGAGCCACAGGAGTATATTAGGAGATAAGTTTAATTCATGAGGGGTTTTGTAAGATTTTTAAAGGAATATGGAGAGAGATGGTGTGGTTTGAGGTTTGAGTGGGTTGGAGGTTACTGAGGGGGGCTGGGATTCCAAAGAGTAGAGCCTGTGTGTCAAAAAATTTTCTTGCCAGTTAATTGGTGAAGAAACTGTGGAATATTCACAGTGGTTGAAGCCGGAGAGATAAATAAATCAATAGGTGGCACAGTGCATGTGGAGATAGAGTCAACCTATGACTGACATCCAAAACACTGGGGACATGGGGAGCCCATCACGGCGTGGACTGTGGTGATTTACAAATAGGTCTTTGTGTGTTAGAGGATACAGGCAACAGGACTATCAATGAGTTGAAGTTTCCAGAAGGTGGGATGGGAGATTGTCTGAGAGAATTTGGTCACAATCAGCTGGCAAAGAAAAGGTTTGTCAAAAGCAAACTAACACTCTTGATTGGGGAAGGGGCAGGTGATTTCAGAAAATAGAACAAAGCAACGTTTGTGATAGAGAAAATATGGGTGAGAAATTCAGCTTGGGGTCAAAGGAATGATTCAAGTGTGAGGAAGTAGATGGAAATGGTCGCAGAGGTTGTATTAAATCAACAACTAACTCACTCATGGGGATAATGTCAAATATATGAAATCAAATTGTAATGCACCCCTGCAAGACTGGGAGAATTAGAAGCATCATATAATGAATGACTGATAATTAAAAAAAAGGCTGCCATTGTCTTACCAGACCATAGAGCTGCTTCTTCATTAGGGAGGAATGACTGAGGGTCACCATACCTCAGACAAGGGGAGAGGCTGAGATGTACAGCCCTCCATGGCAACCTCAGCCAGAGTAGGAATTGAACCCATGCTATTGGCATCACTCTGTATCACAAACCAGACTTCCACACTGACCAACTCCCCCATGACTGGTAACAGGCACATCTATCCCACATAAGTCATGGTGGGCCAGTAGGATCAGGATTCCGCGATTTGTTATAATGACTTAGAAAATAGAACACTACATATTCAAATTTGATGATTATACTAGATTTGCTAATGGAGAGGGGTGGAAACTCTTGTAGTGAAGTGGTAGTGAACCTACCTTTGGGGCAGGAGTCCCAGGATCAAGTCCAGCCTGCTCAAAATGTGTGGCATAATATGTCTGACCAGGCTGATTAGAAAATATCTTCCAAGAATTGATAGTACAATAAATATCAAAGACAGTTGCGTAAGATTAGAGAAACTTTGGTAGATTATGTGAATGGACAAAACTGATGAATTTCAATATAGCCAAACGTGAGATTATCCATCCCAGACCAAAAGCAGATAGATATGAGTATTAATTAAATAGCGACAAGTTAGGAACAGAGAAGAGTCAAAGAGATTTAAGGGTCTATGTACATCAATCACTCAATTATCTTCCTCAGGCTCAAACCCTAATCAAAGAGGGTAATTAATTAGTGTAACTGGAGGATGGATTAGAAATGGGAGGGGGAAATCCCCTCTCCATGTTGTGGTGAGAATAATGACAAGAATGGTAAATAATATCTGTGTTTCTTTTTCTTTGATGTACTATCACCATCCCCTTGTCTGCCTAACTGTTTTCTACTTTCTGTCTTCTCTATCTTTCCATCTCCATCTATCTGCTTATTCCTTTCCACCCATCCATCTGTTTGCAGCATATATACCACCTTGTCCTAGTTACTATCAATTCAGAAGTAAGATCACTGGTCTCAAAACATTAACTCTGTTTCTTTCCACCGATGCTGTCAGGCCTTCTGAATTTCTCTAACAATTTCAGTTTTTGTTTCAGACTTCAGTATGTGCAATTTTTAGTTTTATTTTAGTGTTTCACAGACAAGATATCCACCTTAAGTCACAATTGTCCAATTAGGAATCCAATTCTTTGACTAAACAATGACACCCTTCCTAACTTCTATCCCTCTTGACTATTGTTTATGTTTTCAGCAGTTTTACCAATAACGTTTCTGGATTATAGGATAATAAAACAATTCAAGCCTCTTCTGTTCCTGATTATTTATAAAATTCTGCCGAAAGAATTAAATCAAAGTCCACATGATAAAGCCATATACGAAAAATGCTTGCTCATTTCTCTATATGTCACATTTAGCAAACTTTGACCTCATGAATAAATATCAAGGGGCATTCTCTCTTCCAGCTTTCAAATTACTCAACAGCAATTATATAAACATTTCAAAAAAAACCACCAATTCATTATCTTGACATATTCAGACACCATATCCCAAAGTGTTTTGTAAATGTAAAAACCTATCCAAGTTTTGGTTTTCAAATATATTTGTTTATTGCTTACAACACAATTTACAACTTATTGTGAGCCTGACAATATTTTTTAAGTGACTCTGTCTGTCTGGCACGCACCAACTTGCTGGTATACCAATAATAGCATCCTATAACTCATTTAAGCTATTAATGTTCCTCCAGGAGTTGAATGGCTACTATATATCTCAAACATAACTTTCGATTAACAGAATGATTAAGTGCGTCAAAAGCCTGTCCCAGCAAGCCAGTTTATAAAGAAAGAGAATGATCTGGGTTTTGCAGTCAATACAAGCTGCTCATTGCACTTACTCACGTCCTTAGACCTTCTATGGGTTTTGCACTGGAAGTTACACTGATGGGAGATTTATTTCTGTAGGGAGCGCTGGGTCTGCAGTAAACAAGACAAGAAACCATGCATCTAATGGAAGAATCCTTACGGAGACACACACAGTCTGAATCATGGAATATGTTAGAGTAGTTAATTCAATGCTAAATGACAACCAGACTGCCCCAGAAAGGAAGGAAGAGGGGAATAAAAGAAAAGGAGACCGAATGATAAAGCAAAAAGTATTTTCTTTCTTTAAAAATGTCTAACAATAATTACATTTTGAAGGAAGGAGATGCTCAAAATGTTAAAAAAGAGTCATTTCCAGTTGGATGGTCAACTGAACATTTTCTGTAATGTTTAGTGGATGACCATATTTTCTAGCACCAGTGCTTGTGTATGCCACAATCCCCCAGCTTTCTAAGTGAGCGCGGACGCGTCGCTGCTCCAATGGTCCGGTGTCAGTAGGCACTATCACAAATGATGCCAAGACAGAATACAGGAGAGTGATAGAGGGCTTGGTGACGTGGTGTAAAGATAATATCCTCTCCCTAATGTCAGCAAAACTAAAGAGCCAATCATCGACTTCAGGAAGCGAGGAGGAGGGCACGACCCTGTCAACATCAATGGAGCTGAGGTAGAGATGGTCTGAAAGTGTCATGTTCCTAGGTGTGGTGACCACCAATAATCTGTCCTGGATCACCCATATGGTCACGAAGGCACAACAACAAGTCTTCTTCCTCAAGAAGCTAAGGAAATTTGGCATGTTCACAAGGACTACTCACCAACTTTTATAGATGCACCATAAAAAGCATTCCATCTGGATGCACCATGGCTTGGTACGGCAACTGTTCTGTTCAGGACCATAAGAAACTACAGAGAGTTGTGAACACAGCCACAGCCCACACCATCATGTGAGCCAACCTTCCATCCATTGACTCCATCTACACTTCATATTGCCACAGAAAGGCAACCAACATCATCAAAGACTCCTCCCATTCTAGTTATAATTTCTTCCAACATCTAAAAGATCAGCATGGGCATCTATTTGTGGAGCCACAGGATAGGGAGAGAATTTTCAATGAATATTTCTCCTCAGTGTTTACTGAGGACAGAATCATGGATGCCAAGGAAATAAGGGAAATAAGTAGGGATATTTTGGACTGCATACACATTACCAGAGAGGAGGAGTTTGCAGCCTTAAAGTGCATTAAGGTGGATAAATCCCCATCAGCCTGATCAAGTCCATCCTCGGATGTTATGGGAGGCCTGGAAGGAAATTGCAGAGGCCCTTCCTTCACCTTTAGCCACTGGTGAAGTTCCAGAATACTGGAAGGTGGCTAATGTTGTTCCATTGTTTAAGAAAAGGAGCAAAGACAAGCCAGGGAACTACGGGCCATTGACCCTGACATCAGTGGTAGGCAAGTTATTGGAGAGGATACTGAGGGACAGGAACAACCAATATTTGATAGTCATGGTATGAATAGGGATAGTCAGCATGGATTTGTGTGCAGGAAGTCATGTCTGACAAATCTTTTAGAGGTTTTCGAAGAGGTAACCAAGAGGATGGATGAGTGTAGGGCTGTGGATGTTGTCTATATGGACCTTAGTAAGGCATTTGACAAGGTCACGCATGGCAGGCTAGTCATGAAGGTTAGATTGCATGGGATCCAGGGAGAGCTAGCTTCAAAATTGGATTCAAAATTGGCTCGATGGTAGGGAAGCAGAGGGTGATGGTTGAAGGTTGTTTCTTGGTCTGGAGGCCTGTGACTAGTGGTGTGCCACAGGGGTTGGTACTGGGACCTTTGTTATTTGTTTTTTACATAGATGATCTGAATGTGAATGTACAAGGCATGGTTAGTAAGTTTGCGGCTGATACAAAATTAGGAGGTATCATTGATAGTGAAGAAGCTTATCAAAAATTACAGAGGGATCTTGATCAATGGGGAAGTGGGCTGAGGATTGGGAAATGCAATTCAATGCAGATAAGTGTGAGGTTTTGCACTTTGGAAAGTCAAACCAAGGTAGGACTTATACAGTAAATAGTATGGTCCTGAGAAGTGTTGTGGAGCAGAGGGACCTAGGAATACAACTACATAGTTTGTTGAAAGCAGCGTCACAGGTAGACAGAGTGGTGAAGAAGGCATTTAGCATGCTGGCCTTCATTGGTCGAGGCATTGAGTATAGGAGTTGGGACGTTATGTTGCAGTTGTATAAGTCGTTGGTGAGGCCGCACTTGGAGTATTGTGTACAGTTTCGGTCACCCTGTTTTAGGAAAGACATAGTTAAACTGGAAAGCATGCAAAAAAAATTTACAAGGATGCTGCCAGGGCTAGTAGGCCTGAGTTGTAGGGAGAGGTTAGCCAGGATTAGACTCCTTGGAACATAGGAGAATAAGGGGTAACCTTACTGAGGTGTACAAAATCATGAGGGGCATAAATAGGATGAATGCATTTAGTCTTTTTCCCAGGGATGGATAATTGAAAACTAGAGGGCATAGGTTTAAGGTGAGAAGGGAAAGATTTAAGAAGAACCTGAGGGGCAACTTCTTCACGCAGAGAGTGGTGCGTATATGGAACGGGCTGCCAGAGAAAATGGTTGAGGCAGATACAATAGCAATATTTTAAAAACATTTGGATAGGTACATGGATGGGAAGGAGTTAGAAGGATATGGATTAAATGCAGGCAATTAGAACTAGCTGAGTGGGCACCATGGTCAGCATGGACCAGTTTGGGATGAAGAGCCTGTTTCCATGCTGTGTTACTCTATGACTCTATCTCCCATCAGGCAGAAGATACGAAAGCTTAAACACACATAACAACAGGTTGAAGAACAGCTTCTTCCCCGTTATTACTTGGCTTCTGAAAGAACCTCTCAAATTTCAAATCTAATGTTGATCTTGCTTTTTGTGCAGGTGTAACTTTGTATTCCTCACCTTGTTCTATCACCCTATGATCTTTGTATGTTATGATCTGCCTGTACTGCATGCAAAACAAAACTTTTCACTGTACCTAGGTGCATGTGACAACAATAAATCAAACCAAAAGTCAGCAAATGTAGCCTTGCACAGTGTGGCCTTTGCACATGACCCAAGGACATAGAGAGTCTGGAACTGTGCATGTTCTCGAGTGAGTGTGAATGTCTGGTTGCCCTGTAATTGTGGTGTCAGTAGACATTAGCATTGCAAAAACTTGGTCATCCTATTGAGCATTCAGAAGTCTTTTTATCACCTACAGTGTTCAAAGAGGTCCAAACTTTTCACACCATACAGCCCTCTATTAGTTGAAGTCTTTAACTTGAAAAAGAAGCATCAAGTCCTTGGATCTTATTTACATTTGTGGAATGCTCGTTGAATTTTAAATATAATGTTTTTATATGTGGAAATGTCTTTGTCCCTTTGGAAGTGGTTCCAGTTTTCCACAAAGATGACATGAGGGGAACCTCGGAGTACATTTTGAAAACAGCCTTTCTCAACATTTGCAACATTATTATTGTGAGGACATAACAGTCAAAGTATTCTTCTTACCACATCATGCAGTTTAGCTCAGGTCTATGTGTAACATTATCTGCACAGAAAATGTTTGCTGAAAATTGCAAGCATTGCTTAAAACCTGTTCCATACTCTGAATTTAAAGATATGTTCCTGTCGAATGTAAAAATTACCCAAATTGACCATTCGAAAAAATTGTGAGGCTTAAACTGTTCATAGTCATAGAGTCATACAGCATGGATACAGACCCTCCTGTCCAACCATCCACGCCGAACATAATCCCAAATTAAACTAATCTCACCTGCATGTTCCTGGAACATATTCCTCCAAACCTTTCCTAATCAGGCACTTATCTCAGTATCTTTTAAACATTGTAATTGTGCCCACATCCACCACTTCCTCAGGAAGTTCATTCCACACGTGAACCAGCTTCTGTGTAAAAAAAATTGCCTCTCATGTCTTTTTTAAATCTCTCGCCGCTCACCTTAAAAATGTGCCTATCAATCTCCTATGCTCCAGTGAAAGAAGTCCCAGCCTACCCAGCCTTTTTTAATAACTCAAGTCTTCCATTCCTGGCAACATCCTGGTAAGTTGCTTCTGAACCCTCTCCAACTTAATAATATCCTTCCTATAACTGGGTGACCAGAACTGAACACAGTACTCCATATTATAAAGAACAAGTTGGGAGGGGTTGCGATATTGATTAGCCTGCCTCACATGTGCAGTTAACTGCAGAAATGAGTAGTTTGCTACCTGATTGTTGTAGTGTTAAGCTTTGCTCTCACAATATCTCACCACGAGATTTGATAATAAAGCATGTAGACTAATGTAATAGATATAAGATAGATATCTATTAGGGTAGTGTCTACCAGACTGCAGGTAGCTGCACATCCGTGGTCTCTCGGAAAGCTGAGGTCTAGGCGGTGGTGGTCACATGTGCCAGTGTCATGACTCAGCATTTTGTTGGAGATCACACTTGATACAGCGGCCATCTTTGCTGGATGCCAAGAATGTTGAAAAGACAGGCCAAGTTGCCAAAAAGCAGAGAGACACATCTTCAGAAAAACTGTTTATACAAGAGACACCAGGTAGACCAGCAAGCCCAGTCTCCCTGCTGTCCACTGTCTCCCTTACATTATTACAACAAGCTACTTGTGAAAACAAAATCCTGCAAGATTTAAACAGACAACCCAAATGCTTGACTTCAAAATACCAGGCTTGTATCAAACAATAGAAATTGATTGTGATTGACATTTTATAAATATTATTTTTTAAGTTCATCTGTAATTAATCCGTGTGTGTGTTTGTGAGTGAGGACGGCCTAGTTTCTTCATTAACCACCAAAACAAGCGTGTGAAATAAAGTAGCATTTCCCAATGTTTTCACTGCTGGGTTATAAAAAATTGACCCCAAGGCTAAAACCGTGGTCAACTTTGAAGTAACACCTTAAAAACTGTGACAATAAAATAATTGATATTATCTTGTAAGTTTGTCAAAAAGTTGTGGAAAGTATTGTCAAACACCACAATGCCTACTCAACAATCTTCCCCATATCACCATTACTAATATAACTACTAACTGAAAATGTTACAAGAAAATGAAAAAAAAATTCTATAAAAGCTCCTATGATTTTCTCTCTCAATCGAAATTGAAGAGTTCCAGCATTTTCCCTGTGATGATGAAAAAAAATGATGCACCTGCTATCTAGATCACTGGACCTGAATAATGAAAGGCACACAAGTCTAGTCATGTGTGTTGCTACCTTTCAAAAGTGCCAAATTATTAACCAGGATATCCTGGTACCATTTTATTTTATTCTTCAGGTGCACCACTCCACCCTACTGGATTAAAGATTAAACAGAAGCTATTGAATCTAAGTGCAATTACTGAAGTTTTAAACTCCTTGATGAATGAGACTGTAGCAGATAAATTCAAAGTGGCACAGCTATCATATCACTGGGTGAGGGGAGTACAGGAAGGGGATGCAGCATTATTAAGAGAAGTGAACATTAGGCAATGGAAGGGGAAGTGATGTGTATCAGGGAGGAGGTGAGGGTTGCAGGGAGCGATGGCTTGGACAGGGCAGTAGCTGGCGAAGGATGGTGCGTTTAAGGGTGCAGGAGCTGGGGAAGGGACAGTCACTGTAGGAGGGTGCAATAGTTCGAGTGATTAAAAATGAAGTGAGCTGGAATTACTCAGGAGATCAGGCAGCATCTGGGGAGAGAAACAGAGCCAACATTGCAGGTCAGTGACCTTTCACCAGAAATGAAGAAAAGAACTGTAAGAGGTTTTGAGCCAGTAGACAGGTGGAGAAGCAGAAAGAGCAAAAGAGAAGGGTGGAGAGCAACAGAGATTAATAATCAAAGAACTAATTACGCAAAATCCAAAGAGAGTAAAACTTGTCACATTATGCAAAACCCATAGAAAATGAAACCCATGCAGAGAATATGCAAGGTCCACACAGACAAGTTGCCCAAGGGTGGAATCAAACCCAGGTTACCTGGGAGATAGCAAGAACTGCAGATGCTGGAGTCACAGTCAATAGTATGGAGCTGGAGGAACACAGCAGGTTAGGCAGCATCAGAGGAGCAGGAAAGCTGACATTTCAGGCATAGGGAAGGGCCCAGGCCTGAACTTCGACTATCCTGTTGAGGGGTAATTTTTTACAAAATTTAATTTTTAAAATGTAAAAGACATTTTGACAGTTGTATGGATGAATAGGAAAGGTTTAGAGGGATATGGGCCAAATACAGGCAAATGGGACTAGTTCAATTTGGGAAACTTGGTTGGAATGGAAAGTTGAACTGAAGAGTCTGTTTCCATGCTGTATGACTCATGGCTCTATGGCAGCCTCTTGCTAGGGGTGAGGAATCTTTTGGGGATAATCTTTGGTGCTTGTGGGAATGTCTCTGCTAGGGGAGTCCTTCAGGGGATGCAATGTAAGCACTGGGGGAGGGATTCTCAGAAGGAAATGAACAGTTAAAAGGTATCATACTTGGTATTGAGAGAACTGGTTGCACTGGACCTCCATTTTGAAGTATACAACATGAGTTGGACTGTTAGATGTCATAGGGTAGCACAGTGGTTAGCACTGTAGCCTCACAGTGCCAAGGACCTGGGTTTGATTCCCACCTTTGGTGACTCTGTGTGGAGTTTGCAAATTTTCCCTGTGCCTGTATTGGTTTGCTCCAGTTTGCTCCCACAATCTGAAGATGTCTGGATTAGAAGGATTGACCATGCTAAATTGCTCATAGCATCCAAGGATGTGCAGACTTTGTGGATTAGCCATGGGAAATGCAGGGTTACAGGGATATGGTAGGGGTATGGGTCTGGGTGGTGTGCACTTTGGAAGGTTGGTGTGGACTTGAAGAGCCAAATGGCCTGATTCTACACGGTAGGGATTCTATGATTTACAACTGTTTTTTCTTTCCAGTTTTATCCTTTCTGCTTGGGGTGAAATGGCTCTGCTGAAGGGAAGGGCTTTATGGGGGAGTGGGTCAATTTAGAGAGAGATGAGAGATCTGTTTAGGAGGAGATGGATGGTTTGAAGGGTGGGAGCAGTATTAGGGATGGGGGTCTCACTTGGAGGATCTCACTATGGCTTTGCCTCAGTTGGAGTCGTCCCTGGCAAGGGGTAAGGGTAATTCTAGTGGGGTAAGGTTGTTGGAAGAAGGGTCTGTGTGGGCAGGGGACTCTTTCAGACCATGGCTGGACAAGGGGCTTTTCTTGGCGCAGTCACAGATGGGAGGGGACTCTGTTTAAGGTAATCCCATAGGGTCGGGTGGTTTGTACTGGGGCCCTGATCTCTTCATCTCATTGCCTAGGCATTGTGGGGTGGTCTGTATTGGGATATTGCGGGGGGGGGGGGGGGGGGGGGTGGTTTTTGTGGGGATATGGGGTGGGGGGGGGGCCTTTCTGGGGGAGTCCCTGGGGGGAAAGGGTTGGGACAGGGGGGGGGGGGGAGGGGAGGGGTGAGATAACCTCTGTTCACGCAATCCAGGGCAGAGGGAGGGAGTAAACTCTCTTGGGGAAGCCTCTGGAAGAGGGTTGAACACAGTGGAGGCGGTCCGAGAGGAGGGACGGGTCTCTGATTGGGCAGTCCGGGGCTGAGGGTGGTACTCTAATTGGGCGGTCACGGGTAGGGGGGAAGGCCTGAACTCTGATTGGGCACATCCTGATCAGAGGGTGGTCCCTTGATTGGGCGGCCCAAGGGGGCGGGTGAAATGTCTCTGATTGGGCAGACCGTGTCCGAGTGACGTTTTCTAATTGGGCGTTCCCGGGGGGGCGGGCCTCTGAATGGGCTGACGGGGGCGGAGGGTGGAACACTGATTGGGCGGTCCCTGGTGGGGGAGGCCTGGACTCTGATTGGGCAGTAGTTGGGGGTGTGGGGAGACAAGTGACGTACACTGATTGGGCGGTCTGGAGGGGGCGGGTCCATGATTGCGCTGTACGTGTGTTCGCGTGGTACTCTGAATGGGTGGTCCCTGGGAAAGGTGGGTCTGTGCTCTGATTGGGTAGTCCTTGTCAGAAGGTGGTACTCTGATTGGGCGGTCTCTTGGGGAGTGGGATGGGCCTGGACTCTGATTGGGTAGCCCTGGTGAACGGGTGGTACACTGTGCGGGCGGTCACTTGGGATCGGTGGGGTGGGTTATGTTATGTTATGTTATTGAGGTGGTTCCGGTGGCTAATGTGCCCAGTGCAGGGAATTGTCCTGAGGTGCAGCGTCTCAATGGATTTGTAGGTGCATTGACTCGGACACATTCATAAAACGGGGCTCCAGCGCGAATGGCTACAATTTAACAAGAAGCGGAAGTGAATGCGATACAAAGTATCAAAGGGACTGGCTGTGACTGGGAGGCGGATCCTCGGCGCCTTTTCTGACGAGGGCAGTCCCCATTGCCGGCTGCACACAGTCCGTGTTGGGCCAGCTCGGGTTTTTTCTGCCATGGGCCGGGCCGGCACGCAAGGGCCCAAGGCGAAGAAAGCTAAGCTAGGAGTCCGGCAAAGCCAGAGGCTCCGCGGAAAGCAGCGACACTTTGCCGCCCTGGTCTTGGCCCGGGGAGGCAGCAAGGGGATCCCGCTGAAGAACATCAAGTTACTGGCAGGGGTGCCCCTGCTGGGCTGGGTGCTGAGGGCCGCTGTGGACTGCGGCCAGTTTGACAGGTAAAAGAGGCCGGAGAGAGAGCCCAGGCTGAGGTGGGGAAGACGGGGTCTGAGGATGGAGGCGGCTACAGGGAGGAAGGGGTGATGGGAGGGTAAGGAGGGAGACTAGGAAAAGAACCTCTTTGGAGGGATGCATGAGGTGATTGGGAGGGGTATTTGATGGGATGGGTTGTGTGCCACATTGGGTTGGGTTCTCTGAGGAGGCGGGATGGGAGGTGTGTTGCAGGGGATGGGGTATTTGAGAAGGTATTAAATGGGTATATCAGGTGACAGTGGGTCTCTGGTTTGGAGTTGGGTGTGAATAGGTTTGTCTTGGTTTGGGGAGCAGTTGTCTGGGTTCAGGAGTGGGAGGCCAGTGGGTGTCTGTGTGTTTGGCTGGCGGTTGGATAGGTGTTTGACGTTGCAAGAGTAAGTAGATGTCCAGTGACGGTAAACAGGTGTAGAGCATGGGACTAGTGCTTGGAGTTTTGGGGGGGGTGGTGGGAGAAAGGTGTTGACTGGGTGTCTGAGGGGCTGGAGGGGTGTCTTGCAGGAGCTGTCTTAAGGAGTATCCTCTGAGTGTAGAGGAGAGGGATTTTGGGGCTGCTTGGGAGTGTCTGGTGTAGCATCCGAGAATATCTGGAGGTGGTGGTGGCAAATGTTTGGGTTTGGGGCAGTGCTGTTAAGGGATAAGTAACTAGTTGAAGTAGACGCGTATGATCAGGGTGGGGATTGTAACAGGAGGCCATTAGATTTTGAAACTGAGGCAGCCAAAATATTTTTTCCTCCTTTTTTCCTCTGTTCTTTGAATTTGTGTTGAATGTGCCAACTGAATAAGTCTGACATTGTAACTGTTCTTTGACTTGTTTTTGCACCTGCAGTGACTAACCTGTTGAAGGCTGATCTCTTTGATGATGTGGCACTTTAGTAATTTTGCCATTACAAACCAGGAAATATAAAAGGCATACAGCTTCTTACAACAGGAAAACCCTTGCAAATATGCTTTTTTGAGAAGTGCCATTAGAATTCTAATAATTTAGATTATAGTTACCTTTTGCAGTTAGACCATAAAAAGTAGGAACTGAAGTAGGCTGTTTGGCCCCTCAAGCCTGTTCACCATTCAATAAGAATGTGGCTGATCTGATATTCCTCACATCTACTTTCCCACCTTTCCCCATAATCCTTGATTTCCCCAATGATCAACAATCTATCTCCGCCTTAAATGTACACAAGGACTCTGCCCTCCAGCTCTCTGTGGCAAGGAGCTCCAAAGATTCACAGCACTGTGGCAGAATAAATTCCTGTCCATTTCAGTGTAAATTGGCTCTCCTTAATTCTGAAGACTCTGCCCTATGGTCCTAGACTCTCCAATGTGGGGAAACAGGCTCTTCCCCATGTACCCTGTCAAGCCCATTAAGAATCCTTTACATGTTTCAATGAGATTACCTCTCATTCATCTAAATTCCAATGAATAGAGTTTAGCCATTGCTCAGAAGACAAACCCTGCATACCAGAGATCATCCTAGTGAACCTTCTCAGTACTGCCTCCAAAGAAAACATTATTTCATAAGGGGATGAAAACTGGTCCACAGTGCTTCAGATGTGGTCTCATCATCACCTTTACAGTTGCAATGAGATTCTTGTACTCCAACCCTCTTGAAATAAGGGCCAACATTCCTTTAGCCTTCCTAATTACCTGCTGCACCTGTGTGCTAGCTTTGTGTTTCTTGCACAAGTACACTTAAGTCCCTTTTATGTTTCAGCTTTCTGCAGTTTTCCTCCATTTAAATAATCTCCTCTTATGTTCTCCTGTCTAAAATGAAAGGCTTTATGTTTTTTCACATTGTACTCCAGTTGCCAAGTTTTCGCCCACTTGCTTAACCTATCAATAGCTCTGTAAACTGTTTGTATCCCTCTTTTATAACCTGTCTTTCCACCTATTTTTGTGTTGTCTGCAAATCTGGCTACATTCACTTCCTTCCTCCAAATCATTAATGTACATTGTAAACAGTTGTAATCCCAGCACTAGTCTCTGTGGAATCCCACTGGTTATAGATCACCAACCTGAAAAGAATCCCTTTTCCGCCCTTGCCATTTCTGGTCCAATAGCTGATTCTCTGTCCATACCAACACCCGATCCCCAACACATTGGACTCTTCTGACTTAACCTTTTGTGAGTTACCGTGTCGAACACCTTCTTGAAATCCAAATACAACATATCTACTGGTTCCCCCTATCCACTCAGGTTGAGACTTCCTTGAAAAGCTCTAATAAATTAGTCAGATACCATTTCCCTTTCATGAAGCTGACTCTGCTTGATTAGATTATGATTTTCCAAATGTGCTGCTATTAGTTCATAAATGATTCTGACATTTTTACAATAATAAATGTTAGGCTAATTGGCCTGTAATTACCTGTTTTTTTTTTTTTTGCCTCCCTCACTTTTTGAACAGGGGTGTTACATTGATAGTTTTCTAATACTTTGGTACCTCTCCGCTATGACAGGATCCATAGCTACCTAGGATGCAAGCCATCAGGGCCAGGGGACTTATCTGCTTTCAGCACCATTAGTTTGTCTGATACTACTTCTCTAGTAATGCTGTTGGTACTTAATTCCTCCCCTGTATTCTTTGGTATTATCGGGATATTCTAAATATCTTCCACCATAAATTCTGATTCAAAATATCTGTTTAATCCCTCTGCCATTTCTTTGTTCCTCATTACGATTTCCTCAGATTAATTCTCTAAGAGGCCTGTGTTCACTTTGACTTCACTTATCCTCTTTATATGTTTAAGAAAAGCTTATTGTCATTACGCCCTCAGTTCTCATTGTCTCGCTCAATTATTGCTTTAGTCCTCCTTTACCGGATTCTGAATTCATCCCAAACTTCGAGGCTATCAATAACTTTGGCCTCCTTCTATACTGTTTCTTTCAACTTAATACTATCCTTAATTGTCTTGATTAGCCATGATTGTTTTATCCCTCTCTTAGAATCTTTCTTCCTTACTGGGAAGTATTTTTGCTTAGTCATGCCTACCACTTTTGCTTACTGTCATTCCTATTAACTCTATCCTTGTTTCATTGTAATTCTCTTTAAGTTAAACACAATTGTTTCTGACCCATGTTTCTTTCAGTCAAGCTGAATATTAAATTCATCATGTTATGATCGCTACTTCCTACGAGATCTTTTGCTCTGAGGTCATTTATTAAATCTGTCTCATTACTCACTGCCAGATCTAAGATGGCCTATCCCTTGGTTGGCTCCATGACACGTTGCTCTAGGACACTATCCCTAATGCACTCTCTGAATTTGATTTTGTAGTTATCCTTTCCAATTTGATTAATCCTATCGACGTGAACATATTCAAGTCACCCATAATTGTTGTTCTGTTGTTTTATATGCTGCTATTATTTGTTGACTTATGGTCTTTCCCACAGAATGGCCACAGTTTTGGGGGCTGTACGCTACTCCTACCAATGTCTACCTCCACCCAAAAGGACTGTCCATCATCTGTGCCTAGATCAGCTCTCAACTGTCCTCATTTCATCTTTTATCTCTTATTGACAGCACAACCCCACCTGTCTTTGACCCTGAGTGTAAATTTCTCCGTTTTCTTCATCTTGTCACCATGTTTCTGTAATGGCTGTGAGATCATATTCATTTACCTCTGCTTGTGCGGTCAGTTTGTCCACTGTCTTACAAATACTTTGTGCATTAAGATAGAAAACCTTAAAGTCTGTGCTAATATTACATTTCCCTACACTTGAATGGTTCCTTGGTGCAGCATGACACTTACACATTCTGTCCCTTTCTTTCATTTATTTTCTGGTAACAATCAGCCCCTTCACTTACCTGCAATCTGAACTTCTTTTACCTCTTATTTTTAATTTTCTATACAACTGAACACCCCCTCCCCCCACCCCCACCGCCACTTTTTATTTTAAAGCCATATCTATGTGATTTGCAAGGACTCTGGTCCCAGCATGATTTAGGTGGAGCGTGTACCATGGAAAAGCTGCCCCCCCCCCACCCCATCCCCAGTGCTGGTGCCAATGTCCCATGAACGCAAACCTGTTTCTCCCACACCAATCTTTCAGCCGAATGTTTACCTCTTTGACCTTGTTGGCCCTGTGCCTATTTGCCCGTGGCTCTGGTAGTAATCCAGAGACTATTACCTTTCTGTTCTGCTTTTTAATTTAGAACCTAACCACTCATGTTCCCTCAGCATAATGTCTGTCTTCTTTCTTTCTATATCATTTGTACCTACATGGACCATGCCAACTGGATCTTTCCCTTCCACTCCAATTTCCTTTGCAGCACAGGTAATATATTCTGAATTCGGGCATGAGGCAGGCAACACATCGTTTGGGACTCTTGATCCTGGCAACAGAGGATAGTATCCATTCCCCTGAATATGCTATCTCTGATTGCAACTATATTTCTCTTTTCTGCCCCTTTTGAACTGTTTCTTATACAATGGTGCTATGGTCAGTTTACTCACCTGCCCTACAGAGAGAGACCAAGAATTTTAGACAAGCTGAAGGACTGAGGCTCCTTCAACACTACCTCCCTCTACCAGCCTTGCTAGTAGTCACACCCTCCTGTCCCTCACCCCTGACTGAATTTGAGGTATTTAATCTAAGGGGTATGACTGCCTCCTAAAACACAGCATCCATGTAACTCTTCCCTCTCCCTGATGTGTCAGTGTTTGAAGCTCAGACTTCAGCTCGTCTACTCTGAACTAGGGTTCCTTAAGCAACCAACATTTGCAGATACAACAGACCGGCTGGTCCTGCACTTGTATTTTTAAATACTTAGATCTTAATTTGATTTTCTAAAAATTCCTATTTGTCATTTTGTTTTTAATCTGTGACATATTTCTCCAATTTCCCTTTAATCTGAAATTAACTTGTTATAGATCATCAAATTAGCAACTATTACCAACCAATTAACTTAGTTTTTCTGTGTATTTTGTGCTGGACTCTTAATTTTGGGCTGCAATTTATCCTGTTAAAAGAGCTTACAAACTATGAACTGAAAAAGTAATCAAATAGCAGCTCTTTCCCTCTGGACTGAATTCTCTCACTGCTTTGAAACCCTGGAAATATACAGGCTGTGCCTGACTCTGCATGTATCATCTGCTTTCTGATCGTGCAAAGCTTACAGATTGTTAGTAACAGATTAAAGAAAGTACGAGAAATGTCAGGTTTATATGTATGTGCAGAATATTGTGGGTGCTGGAGAAACTCGGCAAGTCTGGCAGCATTTGTGGAGAGAGAAACAGAGTTAACATTTCAAGTCCATGATGACACTTCAGAAGTTGTGTAGCTGGGTAAAGATTAAAATTTACATTCTCATTCTTTCTCTGAACTACCTGTTCAGTAAATGCAAATGTTAAGTTTTAGTGTGCCCACCTGTTGAACTGTATGGAGCTTTTGAGAAACACATCTTTATGAAAATGACGGTACAACCTGGTAGTGAAGTTAGTGATTTGGATTCCCAAGAGTAATAAACCAAGAGGTATGAATTATACGACATTAAGTTTGGAGCTGGTGAAATATAATTTTTTATTTAAATAATTTAAACAGGTGAGACAAATTAATAATATTATAACTATTGAGTGAATTGAAGCAATTTAAGTGCTTTATATAAAACAAGGTTGGATAGCACTGGTACAATAGGGGTGAGACAAGTGAGATCTGAGCAATAACATCTGCATACAAAAGTAAAATACTGCAGATACTGGAAATTTGAAATAGTAATTGTAAATGCTGGAAATACTCACAGGTCAGATGGCACCTTTTCACAAAATTCTGCTTATCTCATGGAAAACTATGGAACGTTGACTTTCTAATTCCTGTAATGGTATGAGTGTGTTACTGGCAAGATGAGTATTCATTGTTTATCACTAATTGTCTTTGAGTAGGTGGTAGTGAGCTGCTGTCTTGCATTGTTGTAGGTTATCTGTTGTGGGCACACCATATCGGTTAGGAAAGTGTTTCCAAAATGTTGACCCAGTGACGATGAAAGAGCAGTGGTTATAGCTCTGCTTCAAGGGTGAGAGTGGGCTAGAACAGATCATGCACTTACAGTATTCCTGTGCATATGCCGCCTTTGACTAAGGTAAAGAGATCGTGGTTTTTGAAAGGTTTTTTAAAAAAAAAAAATCTCTTGTTCATGGGTTGTGGGCATCGCCTGGTGGCCAGCATTTATTTCCTATCCCTAATTGCCCAGAGGGCATTTGGGAGTCAACCACATTGCTGTGGGTCTGGAATTATATGTAGACCAGACTGGGGAAGGACAACCGTTTCCTTCCCTAAAAGACATTGGTGAATCAGATGGGTTTTTCAAAAACAGTTTCATGATCGTCATTAGACTCTTAATTGAATTTTGTTTTTACACTAAGTTCTACCATCTGCTGTGGTCCTCAGAACATTACCTGGGTCTCTGTACTATTAGTCTAGCAATAATACCATGAGGCTATCATCTCCCCTTGTCAAAGGAATCTTGGTGAGTTGCTGTGTCTTAAGGCACACATTGCTGCAACTTGGTGGTGGAGGGAGTGAATATTTAAGTTAGTGGTGAAACTTTCTGTCTCTACAGATGCTGCCACACCTGCAGTATGTGTCTGCAACTTGATTCAATTTAGTTGAGAATTGCACTGAAATCTGAGCTTCAGGATGCATCATGGAAGAGAGAATGTTATCTGGAATCTTTGTTCCTGGAGGCAGTTCCAGTTCCTTGGGTTATGTAGTCATTTGGATTTGGCTAGTGGTTTGGAACGAAAGGATTTGACTGTGTGTTAGACAGAACTGGGAACTAGAATTCGGTGATTAATCCAACTTTAAATCTTGTTCACTTGGCAAAAGATGCTTACTGGCTATGTGGATAGGAATAAAAATGTGAGTTTGGTCAAACTGAGCAAATGGTACAGGAAGGCATTGCAGTAGAGGCATGAAAAGGAATGTGGAAAAGTACATTCAAACAGAATGTACTTGTCCCACAATCAGGATTCCTGAAGACTGTATTGTCTGCCAGCTGCTAAGATTAAAGATATCCTCTTGCATCTAGAGAAGAACTTGGATGGGGAGGAAATCCATTTTGAGTGACAGTATGTTCCTGTTAGGGTGAAGGGCAAGGCTGGTAGATATAGGGAATGCTGGAGAAATTGAGATTTTGGTTAAGAATAAGAAGGAAGCATATGTTGAGTATAGACAGCAGAGATTGAGGGAATCCCTAGAACAGTATAAAGGCAGTAGTACACTTAAGAGGGAAATCAGGAGGGCAAAAGGGGAACATAAGAGAGCTTTGGCAAATAGGATCCAGGAGAATCCAAAGGCATCCTACAAATACATTAAGGACAAAAGGGTAACTAAGGAGGGAATACGGCCCCTTAAAGATCAGCAAGGCCGCCCATGTGTGGAACTGCAGGAGATGTGGGAGATACTAAACAAGTATTTTGCATCAGAGTTTACTGTGGAGAAGGATATGGAAGATAGAGAACATGGGGAAATAAATAGCGACACCTTGAAAAATGTTTGTTACAGAGGAGGTAGTGTTGGACGTCTTAAAAAGCATTAAGATGGATAAATCCCTGGGACTTGATTAGGCGTACCCTATAACTCTGTGGGAACCTAGGGAGGTCATTGCTTAAGGAGATAGTAGGAACTGCAGATGCTGGAGAATTTGAGATAACAAGGTGTAGAGCTGGATGAACACAGCAGGCCAAGCAGCATCAGAGGAGCAGGAAGGGTCTAGGCCCGAAA